>NC_081291.1:121749510-122052541 GCF_030435805.1 Mustela lutreola | reverse complement strand
CCATAGTCTCTCATGGTTCACCTCCTCTTCCAACTTCCCCCAACTCCCTTCTCCTCTCTAACTCCCCTCTTGGATTTTTTAAAAATATATTTTATTTATTTATTTGACACAGAGACAGAGAGATCACAAGTAGGCAGAGAGGCAGACAGAGAGGGAAAAGCAGGCCCCCTGCTGAGCAGAGAGCCCAATGCGGGACTCGATCCCAGGACCCTGAGATCATGCATGACCTGAGCCGAAGGCAGAGGCTTAACCCACTGAGCCACCCAGGTGCCCCTATCTCTTGGATTTTTTTTTTTTATGGGACCAAGTATGGTTCATCTCTGTATCACTAAATCACACAGTCTTAGATCACTTTAAAGTCACATAATTTGTGTTGTGTGTGTATTTTTTTTTTAACCAAAATCAATCCCTTAAATTAACCAGAATTTGTTACACATTATTCTTGATTATATCTAAAAAATGTTTAAATGAATCCCACCACTAAAAGATGAAAATATGACAACAGTGGCTATAAGAATTTCATCCCAACAAGTGTTTGTTAAGTGCCCATCCAATGTTTCTAGGTTTATAATGTTTATAAGGCATCACGATCTAGCTTATTTGTTAATTTGGCTACATGGCACAAAATGTGACTTGCCAATCACATATTCATGGAAAGGTAGCTGCAACTTCATGTGTTCACAGCTTTAAAAAAAAGTTAAAAATCTTTATTTTAAGAAGTAAAATTATCTTAAAGTTACCAATAGTTAAGTAGAAATAAGAGTACATCACTTAGCGTCTTTCTCCCACTACAGATCTCATTCTTTCTAACATAAAGCCATTAATACCTAGGTAGAAGGTAAAACTTCGGAGGTTTTACTAATTAAAAAGCAAATGCATCCGTGTGGTATCAGTCTGAGATGAACACTTTTCCACCAATGCCACTTCAGGATCATACTTTATTTACCAAAATATCACACAACTGCTTTCTTGGGTTTAAACTAACAGCTAATAACCCACACTAGCTATCTGTGATTCCACTCCATCCTCAACTCCCTTCCCCACCACTAAGGTTCTCAAAAGCCATCTGTCCAAAGGGTCTTCTCTCTCCCAGGTGGCCTGAATAGTGTTTTAGCAACACTCACTCTCACATACACCAAGACTGCTCTTCAGCACTGCTGAGGAAACACACATTATTCCTGATGCTTCACTAGCCCTTCAGGACATGTCTCCATTATCTCTAAAAACTTTACAAAGATGTTTCCTCACTGAAAACTAGCGCATAACCATGGATGAAATTTACATAGCAACATTTCTTTTTTATAACCCAAGTCACAAAGGAATATTTGTGTGTGTTTTTAAATATTTTCCCCCAGGGGGCACCTGGGTGGCTCAGTGGGTTAAAGCCTCTGCCTTCGGCTTGGGTCATGATCCCTGAATCCTGGGATTGAGCCCCACATCGGGCTCTCTGCTCTGCGGGGAGCCTGCTTCCTCCTCTCTCTCTCTCTGCCTGCCTCTCTGCCTACTTGTGATTTCTCTCTCTGTCAAGTAAATAAAATCTTAAAAAAAAAAACAAAAAAAGATCTCAGGGTCCTGGGATCAAGCCTCACACCGGGCTCGCTGCTCAGTGGGGAAGTCAGCTTCCTCCTCTCTCTCTCTATCTATGCCTGCCTCTCTGCCTACTTGTGATCTCTATCTGTCAAAATAAATAAATACAATCTTAAAAAAAAAAATTTCCCCCCAAAAGCTTCCCTAGTCACACATTAATTAATAAAATAATGAAATTCCTTGATAAGTTTTAGTTCTCATAAACATTAACATATAACCATGAAAATATCTAAGTTTTAAAAATTTTAAAATAACAATTTTTTTTGCTTTTTATATCATGTGACAAGACGACCACATTTTTCTTTTTTTTCTTAAATGTTTATTTAAGTAATCTCTACACCCAGCGTGGGGCTCAAACTCATGACCCCAAGATCGAGAGTCTCATGTTCTTTGGACTGAGCCAGCCAGATGCCCTAAAACCACATTTTTCAAAAAGTTTAGTCCTACTCCCACAACAGCTTCCCCAGAGACTCATTTCATAAGTAATACACATAATGAGGATCCCTTGTTGATGAATTTCAATCCTTAAATAATTAGCTATCGTCCATTTTTCTACTACGTACATAATTTAATTTACAGAAGTCTAGGAGATTAAAAAAATGTTTAAATTATTTCCTTATAAAAACCTGGTCACTAGAAGCCTTGTTAACTATCCTAAATACAATGTATGATCTATGTTGAAAGCCAGTTAGACAACGCAGTCTCATTCAGCTTAAGGTATATTACTGGGTTTTTAATTTTACATTACCAAATAGCTAAAGCCCAATTTTCACCCTTTAAACAATTCCAGGATAAGAGTGTGTACATGGGGGCACCTGGGTGGCTCAGTGGGTTAAGCCTCTGCCTTCAGCTCAGGTCATGATCCCAGGGTCCTGGGATCGATCCCCACATTGGGCTCTGCTCAGCAGGGAGCCTGCTTCCTCCTCTCTCTGCCTGCCTCTCTGCCTACTTGTGATCTCTGTCTGTCCAATGAATAAATAATAATAATAATAAAAGAGTGTGTACATGGGGAACTCCAGAAAAATTGAAGAGGGGAAAAAAATGAGCCAAGCCATTGCTACATGTTACCATAACAAAACTACCAAAAATCCCTATGCACAAGCACAGGGACTAATAGTCCTTTGAGCCAGGGACCCCCCCCATCCTCATCTTTGTCTATGCCAAAGTAGTGTTCTCCCTCCACAGTACAGATTCTATCAATTTCTCCATACTTAAAAATGTATTACAAGTTAGATGATGAACAAGAAATGGATAAAGATGATGTGGGGGGAGTGTGTGTGCACGCACACACACGGAGTATTATGCGGCCATCAAAAAGTGAAATCTTTTTGATGTGAAAAAGTGAAATCATTTGCAACAACGTGGATGGAACTAGTTAGAGGGTATTATGCTGAGTGAAGTAAGTCAATTAGAGAAAGACAATTACTATATGATCCCACTGATACGAGAAATTTGAGAAACAAGACAGAAGATAATAGGGGAAGGGAAGGAAAAAGGAAACAAGATGAAATCAGAGAAGGAGAGAAACCATAAGAGACTCTTAATCTCAGGAAACAAACTGAGGGTTGTTGGAGGGGAGGGGGTTGGAGGAATGAGGTGGCTTTGTCATGGACATTGGGGAGGGTATGTGCTATGGTCAGTGCTGTGAATTGTGTAAGACTGATGAATCACAGACTTGTACCCCTGATGCAAATAATACATTATATGTTAATAAATATATATAAATGATTAAAAAAATTAGATGAAGAAGAAGAAACAGTAAGACTTCTAAAAATATAGTATTTTTGAATAAATAAAAATTAAATGTTTAAGGACCATCACTCTTCAGCTGTTTATATAACAAAAAATTACAAACATAAATCAACAGAAGAGGAGATATGATACATCCATACACTGAAATATTACATAGTTGTTAAGATGAGAACCTCAGAGCTCTAAAAACTTGCAAAGATGCCAGCATTAATGACACCCCCTGAGCAAATGCTCCCTTTTGGGGTCCCAACTGTACAGTAAGCATTTTGGTGGGAGTATGCCCTTACCCAGCAAGGTATATACAAAGCGTTCTTGGTAATAATCAAACAGCACAGGAAACAACCCTGCTAAAGCCAAAACTGGGTTAGAGAAGGGGTTACATTAAGCTGTGTACTGCCTTAAATATTAAAGATGGACATTAAGAGAAACTTAAATTATTTTATCAAGTCAGTAGTACATGCACATTAAAATCATTTAATATGACTACTATTGCAAAACAAATTAAGTAAATATAGCTTTGGGCAATTCTAGAAGGCTCTCTGTAATGGAAAAATCAAAAGATTAACCGAAAGAGTAGTTTAGAAAAAGGTGTCTGTGAGCTAAAAATGGAAAAATATTAAAAATATTTTAAGAGAGGGGTGCCTGGGGGGCTCAGTCGGTTTATCATCTGCCATCAGCTCAGGTTATGATCCCAGGGTTCTGGGATCAAGTCCCATTTTGGGCTCCCTGCTCAGTGGGGAGTCTGCTTCTCCCTCTCCCTCTGCCCCTCCTCCTGCTTGTGCTTGCTCACTCTCTGTCAGATAAATAAATAAAATCTTTAAAAAACTACTTTCAGGGGCGCCTGGGTGGCTCAGTGGATTAAGCCGCTGCCTTCGGCTCAGGTCATGATCTCAGTGTCCTGGGATCGAGCCCCGCATCGGGCTCTTTGCTCAGCGGGAGCCTGCTTCTCTCTCTCTCTCTCTGCCTGACTCTCCGCCTACTTGTGATTTCTCTCTCTGTCAAATAAATAATAAATAAAATCTTTAAAAAAAAAAAATAAAAAAAAAAAAAATAAAAAACTACTTTCAGAGAAAGTAGTATACTTAAACAGGAATTATTTTATATATCCAAAACACTCTGGAGCTAATTTTTTTTTTATCCTAAACCAGATCTCTCTTTAACTATTGTCCTTTTTCTTGTCATTCATTCCTATATTAATATGGTCAATTTAGAGGCTTACCAAAAATTACAATTTTTTAACCTCTGTAATTTAAAAAGTTAATTACCCAGTTTGTGGGTAATTTGTTTCTTCCTAGTGACCCACTATACTCATCTGGCTGCTTATCAGTATTACCTCCACCAGAGGGCAGACAAAAGGAAGATGAAGCTGGGAAAATTACCAACTTGTTAGCTTCCCAAGAAGCTTTAGTAGTATCAACCAAGAAGTTCAAAAGCACTACCGTTATAGGATTCTCTGAGACCGCCTTCCCAACTGGAAACAGTATTAGACAAAATACAGCAGAAAAGGTGGCAAATATTAATTCATGCATTTATTCATTCATTCAACAAATATCTGAGTTCCAACTACATGCCAGTCACATTCCAGGCTCTAGGGATTCAGCAGTAAATAAAACAAACAAAAGGTCCTGTTGTCGTGGAGCTTTAATCTGTATCTGTCTAGGAGACAGATAATAAAGCACATAAACAAACAATTTCAAGTACAGATAAGGACTCTGTGGGAGAAAAAAACCTGCAAGAAGTTAGTGACAAGGCAGGCTATTTTTAAACAAATTAATATGTAATGCCTGAATGAAATGATTGAATGAGCCATGCTTTAAATGGGAGAAGGGCATTCCAGGAAGAATAAACAGTAAATCCAAAGGTCCTGGGGCAGAAACTAACCTGGGATACTGAATTAACAGCAGAGAGGATAGTGAGACTGGAGGGTAGTGAGCAAAGCAGAAGAGATTACACAGGGGTGGGCAGAAGACCAACCATGTAATCATGTGGGCCTCCTGACCACAGTAAAAACTTCAGATTTTATCTAACAGTAATGGGTTCTGTTGCCTAAGACTGGAAGCTGAAAGATCAGTGAGGAGCTACTGTTGCAGTCCGGTCCCAGGAAGATGGTGGTTTGACACAAAGGCAGTGGCAGTACAAACAATAAAAAACAGCCAAAATCGGAAGGACAGTAAGTTAGGAGCCATCACAGCTGACAATGAGGGACCAAATGCAGGATGAGTGAAACAGGAGACTTCAGAATAACTTTCACTGTCAGCCTAAGCAACGGGATGGAGGATAACACCATCTTCTGAGGAGTAGAAGCTACCACCAGTGAAGCAGGATGAAAATCAAGAGTCCATGTCCCAGAAGCCAAGGGAAAACTGTTTCAGCAGGAAGCAGTTCTCTACCATCCGTGCTAAAGGTGACCAAGAGACCTAATGTGGCAAGACTGATGTCACTGGTGACCATGAGAAGAATCGTTTTTTTACAGCACAGGAAGGATCAATCACTCTGTAGTGGGTTTAGAAGAGGAGAGGTGGGGAGCTGAGGAATAGATAAGCCTACATGGACTCTTCCCAAGATTTCTGTCGTTGTTTTCGGACACAAAGTAGCTTTATTATTTTTTGAGGTTTTACTTATAACATTTCATTTTTTAAAATTTCAAACTTATAGTTGAAAAAAGTAGTATAAAAAAAGAAAAAAGCAGTATGGTGAAAAATACTCTTAGACCTTTCACTTATTCACTAATTGTTAATGTTTGCCACATTTGCTTTATCATTCTCTTTTCAGTCTAATAATTATTGTTTGTCCATTTGAGAGTAAATTGAAGATATTCTGACCATTTACTTCTAATAATTCACTGTGTATCTTTCTAAGAACAAGGACGTTGTCTTACACATCCACAGTACAATGACCAAATTCAGAAAACTTAACATTGATGCAATACTATTATTTAATATTCATTACATACTCAAATTCTGCCAATGTCCTGATAATGCTATTAGGTCAGTTAGATTTTCTGATCCAAGATCCAATCCAGGATTATGCACTGCACTTTGTCAGAGCTCTTAAACTTCCTTTATTTAATCTTTAGCACTTTTTCGAAATTTTATTTATTTGAGTGAGAGCATGCATGAGAGAGCGAGTGAGAAAATACATGAGCACATGCACTTGTGCTCGCAAACAAGCAGAGGAAAGGGGCAGAGAAAAGGGAGAAGCAGAGTACCGGCCCTGGGCAGGGAGCCCAATAGGGGACTCCATTCCAGGACCCTGGGATCATGACCTGCGCTGAAAGCAGATGCTAAACCAACTGAGCCACCCAAATGCCCTCAGTTAAGGTCCCTCAATTGTTTCTTCTATGTAGATTTTGGTTATGCATTTTAGAAAAACCACAGAAAAGTAATGATGTCCCCAATTAAGCACATCAAAAGGAACGTGTTTTAAGATTTTATTTATTTATTTGAGAGGGGGAGAGAGAGAGCATGAGCAAGCTTGATCAGGGGAGAGAGGAAGCAGCAGACTTCCCGCTGGGCAGGAGCACACACGGAGCTCCATCCCAGGACCTCAGGATCAGGACCTGAGCTGAAGGCAGACGCTTAACCAACTGAGCCACCCAGGTGCCCCAAGAGGAACCTATTTATCCCACTACTGGTGATGTTAACTTTGATCAGTTTGTTGAGATGGTGTCTGCCAGATTTCTTCACTGTGAAGTACTCCTTTTCCCCGTTGGTCATTAATCTCTGGAGAGACCACTGGAAACTGTATTAGTACCCTTCTCCCCATCCAGTTTTCTCCATTAGTAATGCTGGTGTGAACCAACAAGACCATAATTGTTGCAAGCCAGTCAGTTTTCTTTTCTTTTTTTTTTTTTTTTAAAGATTTTATTTATTTATTTGACAGAGAAATCACAAGTAGATGGAGAGGCAGACAGAGAGAGAGAGAGAGAGAGGGAAGCAGGCTCCCTGCTGAGCAGAGAGCCCGATGCGGGACTCGATCCCAGGACTCTGAGATCATGACCCGAGCCGAAGGCAGCGGCTTAACCCACTGAGCCACCCAGGCGCCCCGCCAGTCAGTTTTCTAATTCTATTACTCCTTCTACATTTTTATTGACAGTCTACTTGAGAATGCTTTCTCCTTTTCCTTTACTTATTATGAACTTGTGGATTCTTACTTTATTCAATGGGTTATAACCCATTATTACCATTATTCATTTTGAGGCTCAAATTTTCCCAGATTTGGCTGTTCAAGCTAGTTCCTATGTCTTTTTGAAGTACCACCACCATTTTGGGGAATACTTCCTTACCCTGTATTCTAGGCTAATCTTCTGCTATTTCTGCCCCAGCCCTGGAGTCAGCCATTTAGACCTGGGCACTATTTGTGCTTACTGCTACTAGGGTATCATTGCTTCTAGACCTTTCCATCAGACAGAGCTAGAAAATGTTACTCTAAATTCAATCAAACACCAGAGATGCTTCACTGCCTTCTTCCATTTCATCTTTATTTCTTTTCCCACAGTAAAAACTCTACCTCAAAAAATATCAATGAATTTACTCATTTGCTTATTTCTATGACACATACAAAATAGTTCAAGAGTTACTGTATATCTACCACACAGGGGTCAAGATTTCTTATTTTTGTAATCCTTTCTACCTTTAGATTTAAGGAAGATAGTCAAAGTACTGTATTAAAAACTTACTTGGATTTTTCTTTTCTTCAGAGAGTTCATGTTATTCATTGAAACATAGTTGGTTCCTTTGTTGCTGTTTGTATTCAATTTTGGACGTTTTTTATTTCAGCCTTGTTAATTTTATTTTTGAACATATAAAACATAAACAAGTTTCCAAAACTATACAAAAAGATATAGTCACAGCAGTGTCATTCCCTCCACTATGCCTTCTACTAAGTTCCTACCCACCTCCTGTAAGTAACTTACTAGTTTCTGGTTATCCTCTCCTGCATTTATTTTTATTCTATCAAAAAAATTACATTTTCTCAAAAAAAAAAAAAAAGCTTTCTCAATGTGGAGCCGGAGACACAGGGCAAAACAGTAGATCAAGAAAAGAATTTTAAGATGGGAGACAAAGGAGCTTCTGGGTGGCTCAGTTGGTTAAGCCTCTGCCTTCCACACAGGTCAGGTTCCTGGGAGAGAGTATGGCTTTGGGCTCCTTGCTCAGGAGGTAATTTGCTTCTCCATCTCCCTCTACCTACAGCTCCCCATGCTTGTGCGCAGACATGCGCTCGTGCTCTCTCTCTCTGTCAGTAAATAAATTCTTCAAAAGAAATATCTTCTGGTTTAATTTGAGGAATATCAGAGGGTTCTCATATTCAAAAAGAGACTGCCATATTGTTCATAACCTTCCAAAATAGTTGTATGTATAGCTCTAGAAAACCCACATTAAAATGGGATCATTATTTTGGAAGGATAATCAAGTTTTCACTACCCATTAATGTCAACAGGAGAAAATCTGCCCTGGGCAGAGGGAGGTCTTGAACTCTGAGCCAGGCGTTGAACCAGAAACAGAGAGGTGAGAGAATGGCTGACTCAAGGATCTGTGTACAATTAACACAGCCACATGGTAACAATCACACTGGAAAAACAAATCCACATCTCTGGCATGTCTTGGAAAGTCTACAAATGTGCTAACGAGTAACTGAGGGTCATTCCTCATGTCCTGGCAAGAAATCACTGTGGCACTGAAGCAAGAAGGTGGACTCCAGGTTCAGAGAGGTCTGGACTTGAATCCCAAATTGAGTGAACTGAACCACAGGCAAGTCATTTAAGAATTCAGGAGTACAGTTTCCTCACCTGTAGAACTGGATAATGCCTACTTTGCCAAGTCCATGTAAGATATAAATAGAATAATGTACAGCATCACCCCCGGCCCAGAACAAATGTCTAATAATTAGTTCCTAGAACAAATACAGGTTAAGCCAGTCAGCAAGGTAAAGAATTAGTAACAAAGTGTACTTTAGTAACCCCCCCCCCCCCCCGGAAAAACTCCCAGAACTTACATCATCTCAGGCAGTACTTGGTAAGGGCAAAAAAATGTCCGATACTTTGTTCTAATTCTCAATTTTCAAAATGTCCCAGAATCTATTTTTAAAGTGTAAAAATATGTGCTGACATACTAAAGCACCAATGGCTTAAAAGAAACAATTCTAGGGAGATGCTGATCAAATGGCACAAACCTCCAGTTACGAGAGAGGACACTCTGGGGATATAAGGTACAGCATGGTTACTACTGTTAACAACACTGTATTCTATACTTGACAGTGGCTAAATACGGCCACTGGCACAAACAGGTGATCAGCGTGTTAACTAATCTTACTGTGGTCATCATTATTCAATGTATATAAATATCAAATCATCAGGTTGTATGCTTTAAACTTATGCCATGTTATGTGCCAATTATATCTCAACAAAGCCGGGGAAAATTACAAAAGAAGAAATTCTACAAGTTAACAAAGACCAATGACTCAAGAATAGCCTCGTAAACAACGCTGATGGCTCACAGACATGCACCTGAATGTACTGCAAGCCATATTAACCAATTTTATAATTTTACAAATGTGTATACACAAGACAGTTAACCACGTTCAATAAAACAGTATTTTAAAAGCTTCTATTTCGGTTTCAGATTCATCTACAATACGGAAAATCTTGAAATGATCTTGAGCCAAATACTGAAATACACAATAAACTTTCAGAGCCACAGATCGGTAATAACCCTAAGTCCCACACGAACGAGTCTTAAAATGTATAATGGCAAAGAAACTCAAAGCATACAATTTTATGTATCCAAACCGTCCTTTTCCTCCACAACTAGAAAAGACTTTTATTTCATCTTAAATAAGCAGTGTGTGCTGTAAGTTCTAGAAGCTCTACTCCAGAGTCACAATCTCAGTTTGCAACACTAAAAAGGAATGAAAAGAGAGCGTTCTCATCAACAATTAAATCTCAAATGTCTTAAGAAAACTTCCCAGCAGGGTGCTAATCTACACGCCGAGCTATTCTGCCAGTGGCCAAAAGAGAAAGATGCATCCACATCCTCTACCAGAAGAGAAAGGGAAGGAGTGGGAGAAAAGGGAAGAGAGACAGAGACCGAGAGAGAGATGCAAAATAACAAAGCATCGTTTCTATAAACAAATGAAAGTCTGTTTTTAAACTTTTGGAAACTCAGTCTTCCCTTACCGTATGGCAATAAATACCAAAGTAGAAGGCAATCATTTTTGAAGCAGTGTTTTGAAGCAGAGAAAGAATGTGGAAAGAAAAGGAAAAACATTTTATCATGTACAGAATATACAAGAATTCATAATCCATTACCCACCCACCCACCCCCAATACTGGACACAACCATTTCCAAAACAAATTTAACAAGAAACCGCTAGACTCATTTTTAGCACTCAGCGGAAAACTTTTATGAGCTTTCCCAGAGCTCTCCACCCAATAACCCTTCTGGGCAGTCCCGACTAACCGCTAT
Source organism: Mustela lutreola (assembly GCF_030435805.1). Lineage (NCBI taxonomy): Eukaryota > Metazoa > Chordata > Mammalia > Carnivora > Mustelidae > Mustela > Mustela lutreola. The sequence continues at coordinate 122,041,739 of NC_081291.1, read as the reverse complement.
TTTTGGGGCAACCACCAGCTCGCGCTCTGAGTCCCTCCGGGAGGCCTCGGGGCGTAGGGACCCACCTGGGGGTGTGGAGGCCGAGGGACTACAGGCCGCCCCCTCGCTTCCCAGAGCGAGCAGTCCGAGCCGCCCAGGAAGTGCCCGGGGCGGCGGCCGAGCGGCTGACCCCCGTGCGGGAGCGCAGCGCGACCAAGGCGCGCCCGTCCCGTCCCTCCCTGGCAGGCTCCGCCACCCGGCTCGCCGACCCCACCAGCCCCACTCTACCCCCGGGCGGGGTTCTGGCGGGTCGGCCCCGAGGCGCCCCACGCCCCCTGCGGGAAGCCCGGGATCCCCCCCGCGGGGCGCTCCGACGAGCCGCGGCGCGTGCGATCGCCGCCTACCTGGAGGGACTCAGGTCCGCGTCGACCGGCCGCTGCCTGAGTCCGCGGGGAGCTCAGCAGCTCCTCGGGCGCGGAGCCGGCGTGCAGAGCGAAGCGCACCGCCGCGACGAGCGCCACCGAGATCCGCCGGCCACACCCAGGCCCGCGCCGCCCAGCAGCCAACTCCGCGGCGCGCCGGGGCCGGGGCGGGGACGTGGCTCGAGGCGCGAGGCGCGAGGCACGAGGCGCGCGGGCCCGACGGGGACGCGGCGCGGGCGCGCGCGCACCCTGGAGCGCGCGTCGCCCGAGCAGGGGGACAGGGGGCGAAGGCGGCGGCGGGCGTCGCGCGCAGCTTCTGCTTCCTATTTTCTGTCTCGTTTCCTGCTAGAAGAAGAAGAAAAACATTAATTCCCAGGCAGTTTCGTTTTCTTGTCGTTGTGGCGCCTGGACGCAAGAGCACACTTCAGAGCGTCCAAGTGGTGTGGCCGGTTTCCTTCCTGGCACCGCAGAACCCTCAGTTTGCTCGTGGGCAGGATGGGGGGCTGAGGTAGAAGACCCCGTTCTGTTTAGGTTTAACAGCCTGGAATTCTACGTTTAAGAAAGTAAACTGGAGCCCAGAGTCACACTAAACTGCATTGGAATCCCAGCTGGTCGGGTGCCTGCGTACGTCTCAGGGGCTCAGCTTGGTCACAGGCCAAAGAGGGATGATCCCTACCTCCTAAACGTGCTAACATATCAAATGAGATGCCGTTTGCCCAGAGCCTGCCTCTAAATAAATGACCAATACTTGGAAGTTGTTACTGGTGAAACCAGGCCTTTCACATGATCCTGGCGAGTCGCTCATCTCTGCAGGAGTTAAACATCGTATGCATCTCAACCGAGGTTTTTTGTTTTGTTTGTTTGTTTCCCTTTTCTTTTCCTTTCTTTCTTCTTCTTTGTAATGTTTAAAATGTCAGAAAATGAATGCAACTACCCAGTTTGCTTCCTCTGAAGTCAGTACCGCCGGGGAGCAGTTTTCCTCTCCCCACCCCCATCTTTCTTCTGAGTTAATTCCAGTTTGACAGACTGTTGCTATAGCATTCCTTCTCTGACGTCAAACAATTTAAAGAAACCGCCCTGGGTAACGAACACAGCAGAGGAGCTCTTTGTGGAGTTTCTGTGAAGGAGAAAGGTTTGAACGATGTGAGAGAACTTGAACACCTCCGCAGCTTTGCATTTCTTGCTCTTCAGCTGCTTCCCACTATCACCTGGAATAAATCTATTAGTACATTGAAAGAGATGATGCCATGCGAAGCCCAGTCTGTTTGCGACTGTGCAGAACATGTGGACTTTTTGTATAAAAGCCAGACCATGACAAAAATGGAAACTGTTGTAGTGCTAGGATGATGAGATTATAGGTGTTTTTCCCCCAATTTTTTCATTTCCCTGATGTGGGGGTGCTTCTTCCATGAAGAAGAAAGGAGAAATGTCAAATATTCTACATACCAAAGTGTCAGGAAAGTTGATTGAAACTTGAATGGTTTGCATCTGTCACTGATTGTTTTAATGATTAAATCCCGAGCTTTAGCACCATCATTTTAAAAAGGAAGCAGAAGGAAATTATTCCTTAAGGAACTCTGATTATACACCAGGCGCTCTGCTTTATTATATTGTGCTTAGTTCTCATGATAACTTTACAATGTACACTTTATCCCCATTTTATAAATAAGGAAACTGAGACTGAGTGAGATTAATTTACCTGAAGTCACACAGGGAATGGCAGAGCTTACATGGAACCTATATTGGATTGACTTCAGAGCCCACTTTCTTTAGATATTTTCTGTCTTGTCCTTGTGCCCTGGAACTTCAACAGATGTTATAGGCCTTTGAGAAGTAATCGGGTTAAGTTTATTCATTGAATAACAAGTTGCTAATATTTGGGAAAACCTGGTTGAAATTATTGAGATATTCTATTCCAGAAAAGAATGAGGGAAATATAAATCAACAACTTCTTACTACAAAAATCTGAAAAGATATAACAAGAATTTACTGATCTTTGTTTGAAGATTTAAGAATAAGTTGCACAAAATGATGACTTCAACCTTGGTGAAAATTTGCTACAGACAAATTACTAGAAGAATAAAGTCCAGGGACGCCTGGGTGGCTCAGTTGGTTAAGCAGCTGCCTTCAGCTCAGGTCATGATCCCAGCGTCCTGGGATCGAGTCCCACATCGGGCTCCTTGCTCAGCAGGGAGCCTGCTTCTCCCTCTGCCTCTGCCTGCCGTTCTGTCTGCCTGTGCTCGCTCCCTCTCTCTCTCTGATAAATAAATAAAATCTTTAAAAAAAAAAAAAAGAATAAAGTCCAAATATGAAAGTTTAATTGTTATCCAAACTAGCCCACTTCCAAGAATATTATATTTCTGTTTTGCCACATCTGCCGCATATTTTTCTGAAAAGAACACTTACTTGTTAGAGGACAAGCCTGTATTGCAAATCTGAAAGTCGATCTGATGAAAAGAATTTCATTACCAGAAATAATTTCCTAAGAGCCTAGTAATGCATCTAAGTGATCCAGCAATTAGTAATATTGCAAATGATGATGTAATCCATGTCAAAAGAAAATGGGGGGGGGAAGAAAGAAAGAACGAAAAGAGAGAGAGAGGGAGGGAGGGATGGAAAGGGTTGGATTACTATTTTGAAACCTGCTGATTTGTGTAGACAATTGCAGGGGTGTATCCTGCTTCTAATGCTTGAACTCAGTGTTCTTGTGTTTGGGTGCCACTCGCTGATACTTAGATTTCTAACTTATTAGGCTCTTGTTCTGACATCTTACTCTATTAAAAGAGGAGGATGGGATCTGCGATAAAGAACTTCTGAAGATAAAACCCCTGTTTCATCCTTGTGTTCCAAGTAGTGTGTAAGAGCAGACCTTGCACACAGTAGGTACTTGATGAACAAATGAATTAAGGAAGGAACTTGGCCACTTTGGTTTACTCAAATAACCTTCGTACCTAACTCTACTCCCATGCCCCGCTCAGAGTCATAGAAAGGGAGAGAGTGATCATTATTTTTCTGGGAATTTGGTTGCAGTTGCTTCTGCAGGGTGTTTTCTCCTACGATCAAATTCAAAGAAGTTCTGCTCTCAGTCCGGTGTTGAATGTATCTGAGAATCTGGGTCTCAGGGATATACCCTAAAATTCAGAGTGCCCTGGCTTTATAACCTCTGCTTTTAAATGATACCCTAGAAATCATAATATTTTTTTCTAAGCCTGCTTTGCTCTGAATGACAAGTGCATTAAGAAGAACAGAACCATCAAATTGTACCATACACCAGTACTGCTCTATTGAATGTGTTGTATGTATTCCAAGTCTATTGTATTCAGGATGAGGCCAAATTTTATATATATAATACATTTTATAGAACTAAAGTAATAGCTTTTCTTCCAACAACAAAATAAGATTTTTTTTAAAAAAGATTTATTTATTTATTTTAGAGTGGGGGCAGGGAAGAAGGAAGTGAGGGAATCCCAAGCAGACTCCCTGCTGAGCATGCAGTCCAACGTGGGGCTCCATCCCATGCCCCTGAGATCATGACCTGAGCCGAAATCAATAGTTGGATGCTTGACTGACTGAGCCACCCAGACACCCCACAAAATAAGTTTTAAAATATAAAATGGAGGGACGCCTGGGTGGCTCAGTTGGTTAAGCAGCTGCCTTCGGCTCAGGTCATGATCCCAGCAGCCTGGGATCGAGTCCCACATCGGGCTCCTTGCTCCGCAGGGAGCCTGCTTCTCCCTCTGACTCTGCCTTCCACTCTGTCTGCCTATGCTCGCTCTCGCTCTCTCTCTGACAAATAAATAAATAAAATCTTAAAAAATAATAAAATAAAATATAAAATGGAAATAGTCTAATAGAATCTACAACAGATTTCCTCAAGGATGTAGGAAGTGATTCCTCAGTCAATTCTTTAAAAAACTTATGTGTCACTTCAGACATCCTTGCCCCCAAATGGTTATGTCTAAATACTTTCCAATTTTCTCATGCACAATGCACTTCCATATTAAACCATTTTATAGCTTATGTTTTGAGATTGCCTTTGTTGTATTCTTCTGACACTCCTGATACAAATAAATTATAGCTCTTGCATTGTTCTACTCAGATTTTATAATGACAGTCTGGGTCTGTAATCTCCAAGCTCATCAGTGACCTTAGGAGAGCACTGTACTTAACTAACGATGTCTGTCATAGGCATGAGAAGGGGAAGGAGAAGCACCTGGCATGTATTTATTACACCATATCCTGTGGCTCAGGTCCCTGGAATCTGTCACTGGAAAAAGACAGGCCGAGTGAAAAGAACACTAAACTGCAGATCAGAAGACTTGGTTCTGAGTTTTTGGCTCTGGTATGAAATATCTGTGTGATCTTCGGCAGATCACAACCCACCTGCACTCTGTCTCTTATTTAAATATAAAACGAGAGTGCTGGATCTGACGGGACGGACAAATAGCAGTGATGCCAGCACTCAGCACTATGCCCAGTGTGCAACCTCACTCATCAGTCATGTATTCTCTTCCTCCAAACTCATCCCAACCCAGGAATGCCGGGAAGGTCTCATCTGTTGGTGCTGACGAGTACAGACACTCTGTTAGCTCTCTATTGCTGTATCAGATGCCACCCCAAAACTTAGTGGATTAGAGCAACAACAAACATTTACTTTGATCATGAGGAGCCAATTTAGGCAAGATTGGCTGACACCCTCTTAAGCTCTGGGCAGTTCACCTAGTTTGATTTTACTTTCAAGGTGGCTCGTATGGGGTTGCCAGGTTGGTGCTGGCTGTTGGTTGGAAGGTGAGCCAGGGCGGTGGACAAAGACCTCTGTTCCTCTTCACGTAAGCCTTTCCACAGACTACTTGGAAGTCCTCACAATACACTAACTGGATTCTAAGAGCAGGTGTTCTAAGGGAACAAGGAGGAAGTGCATAGCATTTTTATGACTTAGCCTTAGGAAGCACATACTGCAGCTTTCACCATACTCTCTGGGTGTATGCTATCTCAAATTCAAGTGGTAGGAACACAGACCTCTTGATGGAGGAGTAGCAGCATAGGCTGTAATGTTGTAGCCATTTTGGGAAATACAGTCTGCCACAAACAAGCATATTTGCTAACCTTGGATTAATCTATGAAACTCACAATCTAAGAATCTGCTTTTCCATTCCTTCCTTGCATTTAACATTGACTTTGCTTATTTATGCTAATGTGCTCTAGCCAATAGATATTTCAAACAAAGGAAAATATCTTGCTTTCCTTGTTAATCTGTTTGTTTAACTTTGCTTCCTTTTTTTAATTTTAATTTTTAAAATTAACATACTGTAAAATAGACCTCTTTCTCTTCCTATATGGTTCTGTGATTTTAGACACAAGTACAGATTCATGTAACCACCTCTACAATCAGTGTACAAAATAGTTTCATCACCCCCAAAGAACTTCCTCATGCTATCCCATTACTATTGTTGTTGTTCCTGTTACTGTTCTAGCTCACCTTCCTCCCCTAACCCCCAGCAATCACTAATCTGTCCTCCATCCCTATAGCTTTGTTTTTTCAAGAATATTATGTAAGTAAAACTTTTTTTTTTTAAAGATTTATTTATTTATTTGGCAGAGAGAGAGAGATCACAAGTAGGCAGAGAGGCAGGCAGAGAGAGAGGAAGGGAAGCAGGCTCCCTGCTGAGCAGAGAGCCCGATGTGGGACTCGATCCCAGGACCCCGAGATCATGACCTGAGCTGAAGGCAGCGGCTTAACCCACTGAGCCACCCAGGCGCCCCTGTAAGTAAAACTTTTAAGACTGACCTTTTTCATTCACCATAATGTCTTGTTCCCTTTTGTTGCTCAATAGCATTCCGTGGTATGAAAGTTAGAGTTTGTTCACCTACTCAAGGATATTTGGGATGCTTTCCAGTTTGAGGATTCATAATTCATAATTATTAATAGTTTCCATAAACACTCATGTACAGGTTTTTATTTATTTTATTTTAGTTTTTTATTTTAAAATATTTTATTTATTTATTTGTCAGAGAGAGGGAGAGAGAGCACAAGCAGGGGGAGCAGCAGGCAGAGGCAGAGGCAAACTCCTCACTGAGCAAGGAGCCCAATTCAGGACTCAGTCCCAGGACCCTGAGATCATGACCTGAGCCAAAGTCAGATGCTTAACCAGTGAGCCACCCAGGTGTTTCTCAAGTACAGGTTTTTATATTAACATATGTTTTCATTTCTTTAGGGTAGATATCACGAGTGGGATTGTTGGGTTACATGGTTAGTGTATGTTTAACCTTATGAGAAATTGCAAAATCATTTTCCTGAGTGGATGGTTTATTTTTCATACTCACCAGCAATGTATGGAAGTTCCAGATGCTCTTGAGTTCTTGCCAGCACTTGATATTGTCAGTTTTGTATTTTTAAATATTTTGCCACTCAACTAAATGTATAGTGGTATCTCATAACAGTGCTTTATTTTGGAATCTTCTTCAGCATCACACATGCATGTTATCTCCTGCCTTTTCCTGCCTAGATCCATTCCATGCATTTCTGTCAAATTAATTTTCCTGAAACACAGCACTGATTAGATCCCTCTTTGGCTCAAAGAACATACAATGGTTTCCAATTATTTACCGAATTGAATATATCTTCCTTGCCCTGGCATGAAAGGCCTTACTTAATCTGGCTCCAGCCTAACTCTCCAGGCCCAGCTTTTACTACTTTGCTCTATTTTTCACTCACTCAGCCCTTTCACTCTTCGGACAGCGGGTTCTTCACCTTTTTTATCTTTCTCAGTGCTGTTCCCGAAACTGGCTCTTCCATTTTTCCTTTTGTATCCTTCAAGACTCAAGAATTATAAAAGGACTGTCCTGGCACTTCTGTGCCTGGACGACCACTATGCAATGCAATGCAATCTCTCTCAGACAGTCTCCCAGGCTTTTAGAGGACCCTCCAGGACAGCTCAGCAAATCCAGGATTGGGCAGGTATCCAGCTGGGGAATGGGTCTCCTTTGCTTATAAAGACCAACAACTTTCCAAGTTATTCTATTAGTATCCCTCCCTTGGAGAGGGGAGAGAAACTGAGATATGGGGTTAATCTCTCTTCCCTGATGCTGCATTTGCCTCAGGACATTTTCTTCCCCAAACTCATTATCCCTTTAACCAATGTCTGAATACTAGAAGACGAAGAGTAAGTATGTAGTAATGATATTATGTCTGTATTAGAAGCTCTTAGAGAGATTTTTGAAACATTTTTGAGATTTGAGTTTAATGATATGGTAATTTTTCAAGTAACTTTCCGATAAAGCATGAAGAGTTCTGATAACTGTCAACAATATGTCATTTCCCTTTAACAATGGAAGCTGAAAAAGAATAATTTAATAACATTAATAATTTTCTGTTGGAAACATTTCTTTGGTCTGATACCAAGTCATTTTTGCCTGGAGTTCATACTTTGCTTAGGAGGTTAAAAAAAAAAAAAAAAGACAGACAAGGAAAAGGAGATATATTGCTTTAAACATTTTTATTTGGTGGTAGAAACATCACTCAAAACAAATATTAATGAGCCAGTTCTTTAGAACAAATCTCTAAGATTAAGGGATGACTTTGATCTTGCTCTGCCGAAAATAGATTTATGAGTTCCAGCTTCTTTATCCATCTTCTCTAAGTGGACCAAATACCCAAATCCTGCTTCCACCAGCCCATGCAAATTCTAAAGAAATCAAGTGAAATTATTAATGATAGTTAATAGTTAATGATAGTTGATGATAACTCAGTTCAGGTCAAGTGTATGATGTATTCAAGTTACATTTTCATACCTTCCTCCTTGTATAATTATTATGCTAATAATTACAGCATCTAGGGCATAATATATTCTTTTGTATGATCTAGAAGTTTATAATTCCATGACTATTTTAGGCCAAAATCTCATTGCTGGAGGACTCCTATCTTATCACTGTGTCTATGGCTTTAGCACAGCACCTGCACGTGGTAGGTACCCATCAATGTCTAATCAAGGAATGAAGGAATGAATTAGAGCACTGAGAATAAGTCACTGGGAGCATCATTCATTCATTTGTAAGTATTTAATGAGTTCGCAATGAAAAGCTATCTTTTTTGTTTTTTTTAAAGATTATTTATTTATTTATTTATTTGACAGGCAGAGATTACAAGCAGGCAGAGAGGCAGGCAGAGAGAGAGAGGAGGAAGCAGGCTCCCCGCTGAGCAGAGAGCCCGATGCGGGGCTCGATCCCAGGACCCTGGGATCATGACCTGAGCCGAAGGCAGAGGCTTTAACCCACTGAGCCACCCAGGCGCCCCATGAAAAGCTATCTTTAGCAGTGATGTCCACTATCACCACTACTGCTCAACATAGTATTAGAAGTCTTAGCCTCAGCAATCAGACAACAAAAAGAAATAAAAAGCATCTGAATGGGCAAAAAGGAAGTCAAACTCTCACTCTTTGCAGATGACATAGTACTCTATGTGGAAAAACCCAAAAGACTCCCCCTCAAAATTGCTAGAACTCATATAGGAATTCAGCAAAGTGGCAAGATATAAAATAAATGCACAGAAATCAGTTACATTTCTATACTCTAATAGTGAGATGAAAGAAAGAGAAATTAAGGAGTCAGCACCCAATACCATCAGATACCTAGGAATAAACCTAACCAAAGAGGCAAGGGATCTATACTCAGAACTATAGAACGTTCATGAAAGAAATTGAGGAAGACACAAGGAAATGGAAAAATATTCCATGCTCATGGATTGGAAGAACAAATATTGTTAAAATGTCTATGCTGCCTAGAGTAATCTATACATTCAATGCAATTCCTATCAAAATACCATCAACTTTTTTCACAGAGCTGGAACAAATAATCCTAAAATTTGTATGGAACCAGAAAAGACCCCAAATAGCCAAAAGAATGTTGAAAAAGTAAACCAAAACTGGTGACATCAAAATCCCAGACTTCAAGTTCTATTATAAAGCTGTAATCATCAAGACAGTATGGTACTGGCCTAAAATAGACACATAGATCAATGGGACAGAATAGAGAACCCAGAAATGGACCCTCAACTCTATGGTCAACTAATCTTCAACAAAGCAGAAAGAATATCCAATGGAAAAAAGACAGGTTCTTCAACAAATGTTATTGGGAAAACTGGAGCCACAAGCAGAAGAATGAAACTGAACCATTTCCTTACACCATACACAAAAATAGACTCAAAATTGATGAAAGACCTAAATTTGAGACAGGAATCCTTCAAAATCCTAGAGGAGAACAGAGGCAGCAACCTCTGTGACCTCAGCCTCAGCAACTTTCTAGACACATCTCCAAAGGCAAGAGAAACACAGGCAAAAATGAACCATTAGAGCTTCATCTAGATTAAAAAACAAAACAAAACTATGTAGAGCAAAGTAAACAGTTGACAAAACCAAAAGTCAGCCGACAGAATGGGAGAAGATATAACATATTAGATCAAGGGCAAATAACATATTAGATCAAGGGCTAGTACCTAAACTCTATAAAGAACTTACTAACTCACCACCTAAAGAATAATCCATTTGAGAAATGGGCAGAAGACATGAATAGACATTTCTCAAAGAAGACATATAAATGCCCATCAGACACATGAGAAAATGCTCAACATCACTCAGCATCATGGAAATACAAATGAAAACCACAGTGAGATACTACCTCACTCTGGTCAGAATGGCTAAATTAGCACGTCAGGAAACAACAAATGCTGGCAAGGATGTGGAGAAAGGGGAACCCTCCTGCACTCTTGGTGGGAATGCAAGCTGGTGCAGCCACTCTGGAAAACAGCTTGGAGGTTCCTCAAAACATTAAAAATAGAGCTGCCTAAGACCCAGAAATTCCACTACTGGGTATTTACCCCAAAGATACAAATGTAGTGATTTGAAGGGGCATGTGCACCCCAATGTTAATAGGATCAATGTCCACAATAGCCAAACTATGGAAGGAATGCAGATGTCCATCAACAGATGAGTGAATAAAGAAGATGTGGTATGTGTACATGCGCGCACACACACACACACACACACACACACACACACACGATGGAATACTACTCAGCCATCAAAAATAATGAAATTTTAATATTTGCAATGTGGATGGAACTAGAGGGTATTATGCTCAATCAGAGAAGGACAATTATCAGATGATATCACTCATATGTGGAATTTAGAAAACAAAACAGAGGATCATAGAGGAAGGAGGAAAAATAAAATGAGATGAAATCAGAGAGGGAGATAAACCATAAGAGACTCTTAACCATAGGAAACAAACAGGGTTGCTGGAGAGGGAAGGGTGGGGGATGCAGTAACTGGGTGATAGACATTAAGGAGGGCACATGATGTAATGAACACTGGGTATTATAAGCAACTGATGAATCACTGAACTCTACCTCTGAAACTAGTAATACACTATGATAGGGTCCGTGATCAAAGGAGCAAGACTGATACAAAGCGAAGGTCAAGCAAAGCTTTAATTTGCACCAGCACCGAGAATCAAATCAACCAGCCGCGGCTGTCTCTTAGGAGAGAGCAACCCCCCCAGACTCACAGACTAGCTTTTATAGAGCAAAGGCCATGTAATTGAGCCTGGCCAATGAGACTGTAACGCACAGAGAAAGTTGCATAGTCATGTTAGGTCACACGCAGGTAGCCAATTGAATTACAGTTTACCCTATAGCAGCTGTTTGAACTAGCTTGTCACTCTGATCAGAATTGGCGCTCTAGTTTGGCGCCCAAAAGGCGGGGTTTACATTCCTTGGTGGGTAGGGAGATAGTATGTGTGCTTTACTGATTGGATGTCTCTACCTGGCCTGACTCGTCCTTGTATTCTGGGCTCTGTTATCTCCACCTGACCTGACCTGTCCTTGTATTTAGGCTCTGTTATCAGGGACTGGTCGACCAAATTTTACTAGTTTCCCAGACTTGCTTCTAAGTAAGTTCCTTAAGGTGGGGGGGGGGGGGGGGACAGGGTCAGTTTAAGTTTACTGCACAAATGACAAAATGGCTATTTAATCAAGATGGAGTCGCTCTGGCTAAGTAGGCCCTTACACACTATATGTTAATTAATTGAATTCAAATAAAAATAAAAAAGAAAAGATATCTTCATAGCTATTTAGGAATGAATTGAATCAGGCTAACAAAATGCTTGATTCAACATTAATGTTTCTAGGAAGTGGAGTCTTCTCCTGACAGGTGAGGAAGTCAAGCTAGGGTGGAAGTAAAGCACAAGTTCTAGGGCTTGGAACAGTTTTTATACTTTTCCTTCATCTGCGGTCACATATGAGCTACCTTCGCAGCTTACATGTCTTTTCGATGTCATTTTGGTTCATAACGTCATGTGGGGAGGGGCAAGAGGGCTGCTCTAACACTTTGCCATCTTAATGACAGAGACTGATAAGGGCTTCTGGAGCAATTCACTCTCCTCAGAGACCAAGCATGGGAGAAAACCACAGGGCAGAAGCCAGCTTCTATTCTCATAGCCTGTGCTAAGTGTACTAAGGGGAATGATATCATCACCTGTTTTTAAGGGCTCTTAAAAACAGAAATGGGAAAGCCCAGCCCTTTGATTTGAGCCAGAATATTAGCAGGGTATTGATGGTTTAAACAAAACTGCTTTTCTCCTTTTAAAGTACATATTGGGGGGCAGAGGGGAATCAACCACTGGAACAAAATATTGAGAATACATGTCTAAAATGCTTTAGGAACAAGGCAGGGTTAAGACTTTTCTTAACCAAAACAACTATCTTTGGAACAGATGTCATAATACAGTATTTCCCCTTTGATATATTTTAGGTTTATATTTATTGGGTATTCAGGAGACTAGATTTCACATTATCTACCTCAATGACTATTGACAACTGATTTATGAGGAGATATATCTACTCTCATGATGCAAAGGAGGCTCAGAGAGAGCAAAATCTTGCCAAAGGTTATCAGGGGTTGGGCATGCTTTTTTGCCTCCCTCAGCCCCAACTCCAACAGCCCTTAAAGCTACCCTGGCCCCTTATATGTTAAAAAAAAAATTATTAAAAAAAAAAAAAAAAGCTACCCGGTAACTGTGCAATCTAGAACAAAAGGTTTAAACAGATGATATGCAAATTAGCTCCTAAACATGCCCCTCCTTCTGCAATGCCTCTAAGACCCTCCTACAGCCAATCAAGCATCCAATAAATGGTGGGGCTCCCATAATGGAGCCAGAACTTCCTGGCTTACTTAATATGTGGTTGTGTTCTGTCCTTGCTTTTAGGAGCCTACCCTCCGAGCAGTAACACAACTGCTTTCACTTAGGTTTCATTTTGAATGTTCTATTTCCTTCTAGATAAATCAGGGCAAAACCTCTTGCTAATGAATACCTCAGAAGTTTTTCTCTCTCTTCAGTTGTAGCACGTACATAAAAACCTGGCAGGTGGAGAATTGAGCCACTCCACCTCATCCAACTTGCCCCAACACTTACCGAACCCCAGAGACGTCAGAAATTCTTTTGATTTGGGAACATCAACTTCTTTGCTGCTCCTTTTTGGCTCTCCCTTATCAGGATTAGCTACTTACTGCTCTTCCTGTTTTGCTTCAACTGAAATAAACTTGAGCTCTTATCCCTTCTGTCAGATAGATTTCCCAGCTTAAAAGCTTTGAATAAGAATGACATTAATCCTACCTTTTCTGCAAAGTGGCATTATTGCTCACTACAGATATTTATACTGCTCTGTCTTGCTTTCTGAGAATTTCATGGACTTTCTCATTGCACATGAGTCAGTGTTTTGGAACTTGCATCTTCCCAAGTAACACGATTGATTGCCTCATTTTTAAAAATCTCATTTTTTCAAAGAAAATTCTAGTCCAACTTATTAATTTAAAAAATCTGACTTCGTTATCATCAAACCCAGAATTCAATTAACCAGCCTTCACATTATTAGCTTTACTTGAAGGTAAGTATATCTTCTGTAGAGACTGACTGTGGGGCAGCTGCACGCGTCTCTGCAAGAAGGTTCCTCTTTGGTGACAATGAGTCAGATTTGTATTAACTCAGAAATGAATTTAAGGAGAAAAAAAGAACCTTGTCATCTAATGAGTAACTGTTTCATCTTGGTCTAGTTGATAAAGCAGTAGCTCCAAAAATAAAACTTACTGTAGATTTGTTCTTTTTTATGTTAAACACCAAACTCTTAACTTTGCTTTTTTGCATACCTAAATAATATATAATTTTTAAAAATGACTTTGAGTATTAGTATTTGAAAGAAACTGTTTGGTTTGAGATGGTGTGCTAATTGTTTGGGTCCACATGTGAGCTGAAATACAAATTTCAAAGAAGTTTAAATGTCCCTGATTGTGAGGTGCCTGGGTGGCTCAGTGGATTAAGCCTCTGTCTGCTTTCAGCTCAGGTCATGATCCCAGAGTCCTGGGGTCAAGCTCTGCATCCAGCCCTCTGCTTGGTAGGAGCCTGCTTCTCCCCTCTCTGCCTCCCTCTCTGCAACTTGTGCTCTCTCTCTGTCACATAAATAAATAAATAACATCTTAAAAATAAATAAGCAAATGCCCCTGATTGAAATGTTTTCCATGAAATCAGACCTGTTCTTTTTTTATCCTCATTGACAATGATTGTCAAAACATCTATCCTAGACCAACTAAAAATGTAGTAGCTTTCCAGATCCTCTTCATCCTCAACCTACAACTACCATGTCATTTTGCACATTTCAATGACAGTTATTAAGTTCTGCCTCTTATTGAAGTTATTTGTGTAATTGTGTAGTAAGTGATTGCGTAAGAAGAGTCCTAATATAGAAACCAAGTCTGAACCACCTTTGGCTCCTTCATGGCACCAAAGAGAGCTTCTGACATTTACTGCCCCAATCCATCCAATATACAACTAAATTTATTTTCCTAAAGCTCAGCTCTGCTTAAGTGACTTCTTGGATAAGAATCTACAACAATTTCGGGTTGTTAACTGAATTATGCACTTCTGCTTCACCTGGTATGTGTAATCTTCCATTATCTGGACCAAACCTGTCCTTTCCAGCTTTTATCTCTGTGGTATTTTCCATTGAAACTTGGCTCTTTCTACTTCTGAGAAGTCCTGGGATTTCCCATTTTTCTCATGCTTTCTCACCAACTAGAGTGCCTCACCTCACACAGAGACACATCCACAGAGCCACACTTGATCCTACCAATTGAAAAAAAAAAAAATCTTTCCCTGTTTCTGATCTTTTCAGGACCTGATTTATACCACTCTTGTGTACTTACATCACTACTATTCACTTTGGCTTAAATTGTAATCATCTGTGTGCTTCTTTTATCTCTCTGATTTGAGAGTAAGCATGGCATGCGTGAGAGAACATGAAGCTATACATGAGATTAGAAAACTCTTGGTCTGGGGGCTCAGTTGGTGGAGCATCTACCTCTGGCGCAGGTCATAATCCCAGGGTACTGGGATAAAACCCTGCATTAGACTCCTTGCTCAGCAGGGAGACTGCTTTTCCCTTTCTTCTTCCCCCTGCCTGTGCTCTCTCTCTGAAGTAAAAATAAATAAAATCTTTTTTTTTTTTTTTTTTTTTTTTTTTTTTTTTTTTTTTTTTTTTTTTTTTTTTTAAAGATTTTATTTATTTACTTGAGAGAGAGACAGTGAGAGAGAGCATGAATGAGGAGAAGGTCAGAGAGAGAAGCAGACTCCCCATGGAGCTGGGAGTCCGATGTGGGACTCGATCCCGGGACTCCAGGATCATGATCTGAGCCGAAGGCAGTCGTCCAACCAACTGAGCCACCCAGGCGTCCCAAAATAAATAAAATCTTTAAAAAAAAAAAAAAAAAAAAAGAAAACTCTATAAGTTCACATAGTGCCTCTCACTTATGAGCTTTGTGACTTTGACAAATAACTTATCTTTCTGAGCTTTAAAAAAAAAAAAAAAATCTATGTAAAAGTAATTGACTTACTTCCCCTCTCTTCTGCAAGTCATTGTAAGTAAAAAGAAGATCCCTTCTACCTAGACCAATCCCACTTGTATATACAAAAAAAAAAAAAAAAAAAAAAAAGTGCTCAAGATGAAATAGAGTGAACAGAGGTCAATGAATGAAAAGAGAAAGTTTTTTTCTGAAAGTCTGAGGTTTGCAGAAAAATGATGAGTTAAAGGTGTTTGAGAAAAGAGCAGAAGAATAGTTTTTTTTTTCTTTTTTTTTTTTTTTGTTAGATTTTATTCATTTATTTGAGAGAGCATGCAAGCAAGAGAGCACAAGCAGGAGGAACAGCAGAAGAAGAGGGAGAAGCAGACTCCTCACTGAGCAGAGAGATTGATGTGGGGCTCGATCTCAGACCCTGAGATCGTGATCTGAGCCTAAGGCAGACCCTTAACCGACTCAGCGCCCAGCGCCTTTATTTTCCAGTTTCTTTTTTTTTTTTTTTAAAGAAGAATAGTTTTTTTTTTTTTTAAAGATTTTATTTATTTATTTGACAGCGAGAAATCACAAGTAGATGGAGAGGCAGGCAGAGAGAGAGAGAGAGAGGGAAGCAGGCTCCCCGCCAAGCAGAGAGCCCGATGCGGGACTCGATCCCAGGACCCTGAGATCATGACCTGAGCCGAAGGCAGCGGCTTAATCCACTGAGCCACCCAGGCGTCCCTATTTTCCAGTTTCTTGAAGGAGTTTTATTTAGTGGATAGTGCATTCACTGAGTCAGGGAGCAATGCATGTGTTAATTTAAAGCAACAAAGCCACTGGAAACCAAATAGAAGTCAAGCTCACTTCTCCCTGAATCTGTCCATCTTGTACTATCTTTCAGAAATAAGACAATGAAAAGAAATAGTGTTATCCAGCATATGGTAAGAGATTAGCTATTTTGTCTTTCAAAACAGAGGAAATTTTTCATATTTTTCAAGGACAATTTCCTTTTTTTTTTTTTTTTAAGATTTTATTTATTTATTTGTCAGAGGGAGAGAGAGTGCGCAAGCACAAACAAGGGGGAGTGACAGGCACAGGGAGAAGCAGGCTCCCCACTGATCAGGGAGCCCAAAGTGGAATCGAAGATGAACGGATAAGGAAGATGTGATGTATATACACAATAGAATATTATTCAGCCATAAAAAAGAGTGAGATCTTGCCAGGTGCAACAGCATGAATGGAACTTGAGGGCCTTATGCTAAGTGAAATAAGTCAGAAAGAGAAAGACAAATACTTTATAATCTTACTTATATGTAGAATCTTTAGAGACAAACAAACAAACCAAGTTCACAGATAGAGCAAATTGGCAGAGATGGGGGGTAGGGGTTGGTGAAATGAGTGAAAACACAAACTTCTAGTTATAAAATAAATGATGCAGATATAATGTACATCGTGATAACTAAAGTCAATAATATTCTGTTGCATATTTGAAAGTTTTTAAGAGAATAGATCTTAAAAGTTCTCATCACAAGAAAAAATTCTCTACGTATGGTGATGGATGGTAACTAGACTTATTGTGGTGATCATTTCACACTATATACAAATATTGAATAATTATGTTGTACACCAGAAACTAATGTAATATATGTCAACTGTACCTTAATTAAAAGAAAGATCCCAGGTATTTCTTAGGTACACTAAAGTTAGAGAAGCCCTGATAAATAAAGTCCTTTCCATGAGGATTCTAAGATCTTTAACATTGGGAAATAATTTTTTTCCTCTCCCTTTTCACCTATCTTAGTTACTTGAGATTCTTGAGCATCCAGGAATAATTTGGACTAACATGGGTTTGAGAAATGGAACCACATACTAATATAATATGGTTGCAAGAATGTTCTGGAAGTGATGGCATCTTTTCCGCTTGCACTATACTGAGGCTGAGGAATGGCAGCATAGAATTAGAAGTTCCTGTGGTGCCTGGATGGCGTGGTCATTAATCACCTGCTTTCAGCTCAGGTCATGATCCCAGGGTCCTGAGATGAAGCCCCCTACTTCTCCCTCTCCCACTCCCCCTACTTGTGTTCCAGCTCTCTACTATCTCTCTGTCAAATAAATAAATAAAATCTTAAAAAAAAAAAAAAAAGTTCTTTCCTAGTCAGTATAGCTGACCTTAGGGTGACCTAGTATTAGTCTCTTGAAAAAGCTGTGATTTGGACAGGTAAAATAGACTTTGAGAAAATCAAAGGGAGAGGCCATCGCTTGCAGAATTTCAAGTTCAGTTGGGTATTTGTTAGTATAGCCTTTTTGCAGGAGAATTTGGCAGTATGGAAACACTAAAACTCTTTGACCCAATGGTACCAATTCTAAGAATTCCTGTAAAATACACAATCAAAGATGCACAGAAAGATTGATGACTGAAAAATTTTGTGCCATTATTTATATTCATGAAAAATTTTAAGTAACTTAAATATTCAACATAATAATGAAATGATGAACTAGATTATGATGTAGCCGAATATTAGAATAATATGCAGCCAACAAAATCTTATTTTTGATTTGGGAAAAGTTCATAATATGCCAAATTTTATACCAAGTGCAAAAGTAAATAAAAATGGAGTATGACCCAAATTGTATTTAAAACTATTTATGGGGTGCCTGGGTGGATCAATGGGTTGGGTCTCTGCCTTTGGCTGGGGTCATGGTCTCAGGGTCCTGGGACTGAGCCCCGCATTCCGCTCTCTGCTCAGTGGAGAGCCTGCTTCCCCGGCCCCTCCCCACCTGCCTCTCTGCCTACTTGTGATTGCTCTCTGTCAAATAAATTAAAAAAACAAAAAACCAAACAAACAAAAAAACCAAACTATTTACTAGTAGAAAAAAAATGAAAAGATACATCAAAATATCAATAGTAGTACTCATTTTTAAATTGTGAGAAATGTCAATTAACTTATTTATGACTTTCATTCTTTGTCATATTTTTGTAGTTAACATGTATTATTTCTCCTTTTTTTAAAAAGATCATTTATTTATTTATTTAGTTGAGCGAGAGAGTGCACAAGCAGGGGGAGGAGCAGGCAGAGGGAGAGGAAGAAGCAGGTTCCCTGCTAAGCAGGGAGCCCATCCCAGGGTCCCAGGATCATGACCTGAGCCAAAGGCAGAGGCTTAACTAACTGAGCCATCCAAGTGCCCCTCAACATGTATTATTTCTATCATTAGGGAAAAAATTTAAATAAAAGCAAAATATATAGTTTTTCTTCCTTGAATACTGCTTCTGATTTCAAGTATTGAGTTGGAAAGGAAGGAGCATGTTTTTTGATCAAACATTCTATCAATTTTTTCTACTTGCTGCCTCCAATTTGGAAGAGGGGACCCTCCATGGACAGACACAAATATAGTCATTGAAAATGACAAAGGTCTGACTTTCCCTATTCTTTTGCTCAATTCAAGAATGTAACAGTAGGGACGCCTGGGTGGCTCAGTTGGTTAAGCAGCTGCCTTCGGCTCAGGTCATGATTCCAGCGTCCTGGAATCCTGTCCTGGAATCGAGTCCCACATCAGGCTCCTTGCTCAGCAGGGAGCCTGCTTCTCCCTCTGCCTCTGCCTGCCATTCTGTCTGCCTGTGCTCGCTCTCTCCCCCTCTATCTCTCTGATAAATAAATAAAATCTTAAAAAAAAAAAAAAGAATGTAACAGTAATTCTTTCCAAGGTTAAAAGTTCATTACCCATACTGAAGGAACTTAAAAAAAATTTATTTTGGAAAAATTATAGACTTACAGGAAATTACAAAGATAATACAGAGAGCTCTGTTGTGCCCTTAACCAACCCAATTTCTTCTCCAAGCAACTTTTAAACACAAAATTATTTGTTGGATTTAATTTCTTTATTCTACCAGAATGAGAGTCATGCTGAGCAGCTGTGTTTTAAGTTGTAAAGGCAAATCCAGTCCCTTTGGTTTCTCTGTTTTGAAAACAGGGTAATAATTTTTCCCTAATTACCCATGGTTGACCTTTGAGTCCCAGGCTTGAAAAGAAATCTCAGACTGCTATACTGTATCCTTTCTTCTCTCCTATGGATTTGTAAATGTAACCACTTAGTTGCAGTTTCAGTTCACGAGCACATTTGTGCTGGGTGTCCGCCTTTGTACAGAATGACCAGGTTCTGGAAATTCCTCTGCTCCTCTTAGCTCGCGGAAGGAGGAGGAGAGAGAGGGCAGAAAAGAGCCTCTTGATTGACATAAACTTCTCTAATTTTTAATGTGCTGAGGTTTCAGCACATTGAGGACTGAAAAAAAAATAACACTCTTTGATGACATCTGCTTGATTATGATATTAAAATGAAACAAAAAGACCAAATCTGACTGTTTCTCTTGCCAAATTGCAGATGGTAAAATCAGCACCGTACAAAGGAGACGCTTGGGGTTACACTGCTGGGATTTACATCGTGGCTGTGTCCCTGATGAGCTGTGGGCCCTGGGTGACTTTCTGTTCTTCAGTTTATCTGCTTGGTCCATAGTAGGCACTCAAGAAGTGTTAGCTCTTGTTTCTGCTGTAGAAATTATAAACATTTAATTCACATACTTACATAATTCAGGAAACTGGTTTTTGTTTTTTTTTAAGAGTTTGAGAAAGACTGTATTCTTCTTTAAATGTTTGGTAAAATTCAACAGTGAAGCCACCTGGTCCTGGACTTTTATTTGTTAGGAGGTTTTGGATGATTGATTCAACCTGCTTACTAGTCATCAATCTGCACAGAATTTCTGTTTCTTCATGATTCATTCCTGGTAATTTGTATGTTTCTAGGAATCAAGAAATCTTTAAAATGATAATAAAGTTGCATATATACAATAACACTGTCAATTTACAGGATACGAAGATACACTTCAATTTTAGACTCAAGCAAATGATTCTCCACGATCCCTGGTGTCCACTTATTTTTAAATGGTTAGAACTCTCTTCTCTCAACACACGTATCCAAGTACCCAACTCACCCGATTTCCTGTCTAACACTTGTGTTTGTCTCCCAAACCTATTCAGACCTCTTAATTGTTTTATGTTCACTGCACGTAGATCTTGAAAAGGTATTTGGGAGAAAATAAAATGAGATTATTGACCGTAGGGCCACACTTTTCAGGTGAAGAGCCTAGGAGAGGTATAATTTGTCTTTGACAGCCAATGGAAGGCGTGCCTATGTTGAAAAAAAAAAAAAAATTCCTGTTACTTTTTCCGGGCTAATGGAGGAACATTTTCTAATCCGCATAAAGGCAACCTGTGGGCTAACTAATTAGTTCAATTAAAAGTAGAAGAAACTGGGCCGCCTGGATGGCTCAGTTGGTTAAGCAACTGCCTTCGGCTCGGGTCATGATCCTGGAGTCCCAGGTTCAAGTCCTACATTGGGCTCCTAGCTCTATGGGGAGTCTGCTTCTCCCTCTGACCTTCTCCTCTCTCATTCTGCCTCTCTCTCTCTCTTTCTCAAATAAATAAATAAAATCTTGAAAAAAGGGTAGAAGAAACAGGGGCACCTGGGTGGCTCAGATGGTTGGGTGTCTGTCTTCAGCTCTGGTCATGATCCTGGGGTCCTGGGACTGAGCCTGGCGTCAGGCTCCCTGCTTGGTGGGGAGTCTTCTTCTCCCTCTTTCTCCCCACTATTTGCGTGCTCTCTCATTCTCTCTGTCAAGAAAATAAATAAAATCTTAAAAAAAAAAAAGGGTAGAAGAAACAGTTAAGTGCCAAATGTATGAATACATACTAGGGAAAAAAAACCCTCAGCTACTATCTCTTCTGACATAGAAAATATCAGGATGTGCTAGAGCATCCCTTAGAAATATTGCATATTTCCAGGTCATAGAATCATAGAATTTAGAACCATAAGAAATCCTAAGGATCATGCAGCCCAACCCTTCATTTCAAAAAAGAACCCTAAGTGTCCCCAGTGGAAACGAGTGGCTTCAAGGTATTGAATACGCCTGGAGCTGAGCTCAGATATTCTGTTTTCCTGTAATAACAGCAATAACAATTTTCAGGGCCTTAGCTCTGGGCACCTTCTCATAGGCTGTTTCTCTTTCACTCTCATTGTCTTTATTTTTCCTTCTCTCCATTATCAGCAAGTCATTACCAAGGTCTCCGCTTCCTCTAGGAGGAGGGTGGGAAACAATTTGTCTTCTGCTTAGCTCTTATTTCATAGGCTGTGCATCCCCACCCACAACTAGATACTGTCATCAACTACAGTAGGGCTTGTGTTTATTGTCCACACAGATAAGATACAGTGTAAAGAAGCACAACTTACTATTTCATGAAAATATTCACTAATGAAATGACTGCGCAAACTCCCACATGGTTAACACTATGGCCTTTCCTTACCCATGGCATTTACAACTTGGTCAGTCATCTCTACCTGATTTTTAGATATGGGAACCTTCTGCTAAAATAATGGGAACACAATGCAAACTGAAAACTGAAGTTGTAAAAGTCCTGGTAAAAGATGGCAGAATTACATGAGGTCTGTTTTTTGTAAAACTAGTGCTGAGAAATAAAGATTATTACCTTGTTCCCTCTAATTTTTCAGATAGCTAGTGTTCTTGATAATGAGGATCTGACAAAGTTTAAGAAGATTAAACTTGCTAATTAAAGAAATGAGATGAGAATCATAACACAGTAGGCATTTTTATTATTATTATTTTTAAAGATTTTATTTATTTAACAGAGTGATAGAGATAGACCACAAGTAGGCAGACCCTCAGGCAGAGGTAGAGGGAGAAGCAGCACAGTAGGCTTTTTTAAAAGAATGCTTTAATTCATAAAATGATGAACCATCTTTCTTTTTTTAAGATTTTATTTATTTATTTGACAGAGATCACAAGTAGGCAGACTCCCTGCTGAACAGCGAGCCCAATGCGGGCCTTGATCCAAACACCCTGGGATCATGACCTAAACCAAAGGCAGAGGCTTTAACCCACTGAGCCACCCAGGCGCCCCTGGATGAATCATCTTTTTAATCATGCTTGCAAGTATTGAGTATATTTTCTTCCATCAGCTGCTCCAAAACAAAGCCAAGACTCGTTTCGTTCTAAGACTTCATGCATAGTTTCAATCACAACCTAATTTGTTAAACATAGGATAAAACGAACTTACTTTCATTAGTTGCTTCTTTAAAAGGTCAAGTTTCGAGATGCCCGAGTGACTCAGTCAGTTAAACATCTCTCTCTCAATCAATCTCTCTCTCTCTCTCTCTCTCTCTGACAAATCAATCAGTCAATAATATCTTAGGGGCACCTGGGTGGCTCAGTCGTTAAGCATATGCCTGGGCTCCCATCATGATCCCAAAATCCTGGGGTAACTCTGGCATCAGGCTCCTTGCTCAATGGGGAACCTGCTTCTCCCTCTGCCTGCCATTCCCCTTGCTTGTGCTCTTTCTGACAAATAAAATCTTAAAAAAAAAAAAAAAGTATAGGGGAGCCTGGGTGGCTCAGTGAGTTAAAGCCTCTGCCTCCTGCTCGGATTATGATCCTGGGGTTCTGGGATCGAGCCCTGCATCAGGCCCTCTGTTCAGTGGGGAGCCTGCTTCCCCCTCTCTCTGCCTGCCTCTCTGCCTACTTGTGATCTCTCTCTGTCAAGTAAATAAATAAAATCTTTAAAAAAAAAAAGTATAATCTGGGATTTGATTTTTCTGGCCTCAGTGTGTGAAGTTAGTCCTGAGATATAAGGCATCCTACCTTCTTCACCCTAAAAAATGGTGAGCCTTTTTGGTTTCTATTTTTTATCATGTCAAGTATAAGAAGGTGTTGTTCTGAAGCTCTTTTTCTAGTGATAATCAGCTAGTGAGCCAGTTACCTATTTTTTTACTTTTTTTTCAGCAAGAGAGAGAGTGTGAGTTGGGGTGGGAGGGAGGAGCAGAGGGAGAGAGAGAACCATAAGCAGTCTCCATGTTCCATGCTGAATGAAGAGCCTGATACAGGCTGGGTCTCACGATCCTGAGATCATGACCTGACCTGAAATGAAAAGCTGAGGCTTCACGGACTGTTACCACCCATTAACCAGTTATCTTTCAAGGTCACCCCCGGTTCATGATAATAAAACCATGATGTCCCCATATAGGAGAAGTCATAGACATAGTTCTGCCTGCAGGAAAGTAATGGCTCATTCTCTTTCTCTCCAAATGAAAATCTAACATTTTCCTTTATTTGCTATTTTCCTGTGTACATTCTGCTTCCTTCCACAAAAAAGAAGAATATGTTTTCCCTTCTAATTCCAGAATTGTCTGGCTGACAACAAAAGATATATAAAATGAAAATGTAAAATAGAAATAGGAAGTAAAAAGTCGGGATTGAGAAAATTATAAATAGTAATAACTTATCCCTTACCTGTTCCTTTCGGAAGCCTTTCAGTCTCTTAAAATTGCAGAATTCAGACCTGAAAGCAAGGACCTTAGAACTCTTGTAGTTCATTTCCTCATTTAGTAGTTATGGGTATATTTTCTCAGTGTTTTCGTTTTTGGAAATGGAGAGAGTACAATTTTCAAATTGTAAGAAAAAAAACCTCAAATAAATTAAAAAATTAACCAATATCAAAAATTTTATTTAACTTGGGTTTTTTTTAGATTTATTTATTTATTTTAGAGAAAGCGCATGTGTGAGTGAGGGGGGGTGCTGGAGGGAGAGAATCAAGCAGCGACTCGCACTGAACACAGAGCTGCATTTGGGGCTGCTACTCAAAGACCAATGAGATCATGACCTGAACCGCAACCAAGAGTCAGTCGCCTAACTGACTGAGCCATCCAGGCGCCCCTATTTAACTTGTTAACTAGTGAGGGAACCAGTAGGATATTAAAACCGGTTCGAAGGGCAGTTGAGAAACTAGATTTATATAGGTAATCTAATTGATTTCTGTCTTAAGTATAAAATTGACTCTGGCAGGACCATATATCATAACCTACAGGGTTCTGTTCCACTGGATAGGAATCATTTGCTTTCTGCTAGATAAAAAGTCAATCCTCGTTATTTGTAGGCTCCATATCTGCAAATTGCCCTGCTCATTAAAATTTATTTGGATTTCCAGAATCAATACTCACCCCGCCTTCATGGTCATTTGAGGACATGCACAGAGCAGCAACAAATGTGAGTAGTCTGACGTGCCCATTCCCAGCTGAGGTCAAGCAAAGTGACACTCACTGCTTCAGCTCTCACATCGTACCTCAGTGTCCCTTTTGTGGTCTATTTAGTGCCATGTTTTGTTTTGTTTTTCAATTTTGTACTTTTTTGTTGGTGCTTTCTCTGTTTAAAATGGCCCTCAAGCATCACGCTGAGGTGTTCCCTAGCGTGAGAAGGCTATGGTGTGTCTTACGTGTGTATTAGGTAAGTTTCATTCAGACATGATTAGAGTGCTGTTGGCCAAGAGTTCAATGTTAATGAATTAACTATAGTTACTCATTCATTCACTCACTCACTTACTCTTAAATCCCTTCCTCTTATCCCAACAATTTGGGAAACTAGTATTTCAGTTATACAGTTATGATACCATTATTTTGCTCCTAACCCAAATATAAACTGGTCATTCACACTACAATAATCCCCTTAGGGGCACCTGGGTGGGTCAGTCAGTTAAACCATCTGCCTTCAGCTCAAGTCATGATCTTAGGGTCCTGGGATTGAGGCCCCACTGGGCTCCCTGCTCGGCAGGGAGTCTGCTTCTCCCTCTACCCCTCTCCTCCCCCTCCACCCCCTGCTCGTCATCTCTGTCTCTCTGATAAATAAATACAATATTTTTTACAAGACTCCCCTTAGATTTGTTTCTTTTTAGAAGTTTCAAGGTCCTTCTTTGGGAAGTATTGTTAATGAGAAGAACCATTTGGCTAATTTCAAAGACTTGCTGTAGTAGCCTCAGAAGATGTTTCATCAAGTTGTATCACTCACTCTAGGAGTTGTGTGATCTCGGGTAAATCATCGAATTGCTCTGGGCCTCAGTGTCCTCCTCCGTCTCGTCTCTAGATGAGGTTAATAACTACCTAACCTGCCTACCTCCCACTATTGTTTTAGCGGCCAACTAGTAGTGCCTAGAGCAAACAATGTCCAACCTAGTCCCAGAGGTCAAGAAGTAATGTTAAAGCTGAAACTTGAAGCAAATAAGGGAAGAAAAGGAATCGTTGGTGAGAAGGCTCTTCTGGAAGGCAGTATTTCAGGTCTAGGAACTGCAAACCCAGTGTGAACGCAGGGCCCACCAGGTCAGAGTGAGGCTGGTTTGGGATGTGGGTTCTGTAACCCCCTCTTTTTCTTCTTCTTCTTCTTTTTTTCTTTTTCCTTTTGAGATTTTATTTATTTATTTGAGAGAGAGAGAGCATGAGTGGAGGAGAGGGACAGAGGAGGGGGAGAAGCAGACCATCCCCCCGACCGTGGAGCAGGGAACCTGATGCAGGACTCGATCCCAGGACCCCAAGATGATGACCTGAGCCGAAAGCAGATGCTTCACCAACTGAGCCACCCAGGTGTCCTCTGTAACCCTCTTCTTTCTACTAACCGTGAATATTCTTCAACCATTCTTCTGTTGAATAATTTAAAATAATCACATATTGGGGCCCCTGAGTGGCTTAGTCATTAAGTTTCTGCCTTCGGCTCATGTTGTGATCCCAGAATCCTGGGATCAAGCCTCCACATCGAGCTCCCGGCTCAGCAAAAAGTCTCCCTCTCCGTCTCCCACTCCCCCTGCTTGTGTTCCCTCTCTCGCTATCTCTCTGTCAAATAAATAAAATCTTTAAAAAACCCCACATATCTACTTAATAAATCCCCTATTTTGTGAACTTTCCCTGTTTATTTTGCATTGTTCTCCATCTTAAAATTGTGATATTAATTTGAGGAGCTTTTATTTTTTATTTTTTTAAAGATTTTATTTATTTATTTGACACAGAGAGAGATCACAAGTAGGCAGAGAGGCAGGCAGAGAGAGAGGGAGAACCAAACTCCCCACCGAGCAGAGAGCCTGATGTGGGGCTCAATCCCAGGACCCTGAGATCATGACCCAAGCGGAAGGCAGAGGCTTAACCCACTGAGCCACTCAGGCGCCCTGATTTGAAGAGCTGTTAATCTAGCTTTTCCAATTCCCAGCTACAGTCATTAATCTTTGCCTAAAGTTGAAGAGTATTTATATTTTTCAGCCAAAGGGTAAGAAAATATGAAAGAAAAGAAGTAGATTCCTGACATCTCCTGCAATAAGTCAATAAGCTGTCCTAGGATTCTAACTGAATTTCAAGAATTCTCTATTACATAGGAAAGGTTTTGTTCCTTTTTTACTTGATGTGGCAAATTACATGCACATTTAAGTCCAAAAGAGATCCGAACAGGTTGAAGCTGGCCAGCCCACCCATCCGTCCATTTGTCCGTCCGTCCATCTATCCATCCATCCATTCATTTATTTCTTTTGCACCTCTTAACCCCCTTCATCTCTTCCTTCCAGCCCCCCCGAACTCCTTTCCCTCTCACAACCACCAGTTTATTCTCCGTATTTGTGAGCCTGTTTTTGTTTTGTTTTGTTTGCTCTGTTTAAATGGCGACCTCATTTTAAAAAGCAAAGTTTTGCCTCAAATTCGGTAAAGTGGGTGCCTCAGCATTCTGCTGCCCTGCCATGAACCGAATTACTAGGGAAATTCTAAGCCCTCAGAAAGAGCTCCCAATCAATCATGAGGAAGTTGTGTTGCCTTGGGAAAGGTGAGCCTGAAAATTAAAAGCCAGACAAAACTGTCTAAACATCTGGCCTCACAACATAATTCAACCACTCTTTTAAAAACATATTGGCATCAATCAGGCTGGAGACCCTGGGTCTGAAATCAGAAAACACTCTGTTTAAAAATGGCTCCTTCTAAGGAAAATCTGAAAGAAAAAAAGAGAACGCTTTCATTAGAAGCATGAGACACTTCACTGTTTCAAAATCTAACCAAGCCCATTTAAAACAAGAGTCATTTAATGCAACATGTGCTTATTCTGAATGTCTTTAGATGAAGATAAACCAGTTCCTACAGTGTTTAACAAAAGCATACTGTTAACTGCGATGAATGTGCTAATAACATTGGAAAGGAGATAATACAACTGCATCTCACTTCATATTTGCTGAGAAAAATATTCTTCATGTGTTACCAGTATCTTACATGAAATGTTTTAAAAATGGGTCACATAGAGGAGCAATACTGGTTTTGAGATTTAAAATGACAGCTCTAATTATAAAATATAAAAGATGTGATTATTCTGTGATGAAGTGTTCATAACGTTAAAATAGCTATATTTTAATTCAAAGTGATTTATAAGGAAACAACTGAAAACTTTCAATTAAGAGATATAAAACATTTATTTTTATTTTTATTAGATTTTTATTTATTTGAGACAAAGTGGATGAGCAAGAAAGCACTGGCAGGGGAAGGAGCAGAGAAAGAGGGAGAAGAAGATGGCCCGCTAAGTAGGGAGCCTGACACAGAGCTCCAGCCCAGAACCCTGGGATCATGACCTGAGATGAAAGCAGTCACTTAATGGACTGAGTCACCCAGGAATCCCAAGGATATAAAACCTTTAGTAATACCATTTAAATTACAAGGCAAAGGGGCACCTGGGTGGCTCAGTGGGTTAAGCCACTGCCTTTGGCTCGGGTGGTGATCTCGGGGTCCTGGGATTGAGTCCCTCAGGGAGCTCTCTGCTCAGTGGGGAGCCTGCTTCCCTCTCACTCTCTCTGCCTGCCTCTCTACCTACTTGTGATCTCTCTCTGTCAAATAAATAAATAAAATCTTTTAAAAAAACTTTAAAAATTAATTAATTAATTAATTAAAAGGCAAGGAACTGGGGTGCCTGGGTGGCTCAGTGGGTTGGGCCGCTGCCTTCGGCTCAGGTCATGATCTCAGGGTCCTGGGATTGAGTCCTGCATCGGGCTCTCTGCTCGGCGGGGAGCCTGCTTCCCTCTCCCACTCTCTGCCTGCCTCTCTGCCTAATTGTGATCTCTCTCTCTGTGTCAAATAAATAAATAAAATCTTTTAAAAAATTTTTAAAAAATAACGAAAAGGCAAGTAACAAGTTTTTTGTGGCTATGTTCTATATACATCCAAAAAGCTTAAAATATTTTACCATAAAAATCACACCATACAATTTGGATATTGAAATTTAAAAAATGGAAAATAGGGGTACCTGGGTGGCTCAGTCGCTGGGCATCTGCCTTCGGCTCAGGTCATGATCCCAGCATCCTGGGATCAAGCCCTGCACCGGCTGAAAGCCTGCTTCTCCCTCTCCGACTCCCCCTGCTTGTGTTCTTGCTCTCTCTGTCTCTCTGTCAAATAAATAAATAAAATCTTTTTTTTTTTTTTTTAAAGAAAACAAATGCTGTGTTGTTGTACAAAGGTGAATATACTAATCCACAAATGAACATACTGATTGCTTATTACACTTAGCTCTGGGCCTGCGATGAGCCAAAGAATAAAGGAAGATCCAAGTTACATAATTCTTACCATAGGACCAAAATTTCTTCAGGCAATCTTTTTTTGATACTCAATTCTAAAAGGAAGTAGAATTAATGTTCATTTTAAAATTTTATGTATGCTGGGGAATTTACATATATGATATGCATTAATCATCTCAGTGAGCATCATATTAATCCATTTTCCATTCTACAAGATGTAGATTCACATCGAGGACTGCTTAATTCCAAGGTTTAAGTTTTTTCCACATTTCCGGGCCACTTTATACACAGCACTTAATTAATTAGTTTAGTATTTATTTATTTATTTATGGCACAGAGCATTTAAAACCCTATAAAGTGTCAGATACATCGTAAGGACTTTACTGGACCCTCAGAAATATTCTCAGAACCATTTTTATGATAACTTCTTCTAGTTAAGCTCTGTAGAAATTGAGGGCATACATTTTTTAAATGACTTATTAAGGTTCTGTCCTGGGTAAGATAAACACAATTCACTTAGTTTCAGCCACTGAATATAACTACAGAATCTAGAGAGAGCAGTAGCTGTTTTAGCACTCTGACAAAGCAAGTAGTAGAAGATGGATTAGAGAAGAATTTCAGAACTTGAAGAACCACTGAACTGGCAGTGACTTTCCAATTTTCACCCCTTCAATATTCCCTTGTCTGAACTGAAGGTAGCCTCACACCCAGAAATGTGGTCAAAATTTGTAGCCTGAACACAACCAGGTCAATTACTGCTAAAAGAAAAATACTAGCACCCTCCCTAAGATTTCAGTAAGACCCCAGACCTTGTAATATTAAAAATGTCCAGGACACAATATAGAATTAGTCAGCACTGGAAGAAGCAGTCTTAACTCTGGTGGGAAAAGATAGTCATTAAGGGCCAATACCAAAATGACATATAATCAGTATTTTATGATAGGATATTTAAAATAGTTGCTATAAAAATGCTCTAAGAAGTAAAGGTAAACACTCTTGAAACAAAAAGAAAGATGGAAATTCTCAGCAAAGAAATAGAAAATATAAAGAAGAGCCAAAAAAAAAAAAAAAAAAGAAAAAGAAAAAAAAGAACCAAATGGAAAATTTACAAAGATGGATAAGAAGAGATTCCTCTGTTTACAGTCTATGCAATCTAACTGAAAAGATAAGAAAATTAAATTCACAATAATACATAAGAGAATAAAGAACCAAATCAATAGGTTGAAATCCATTTACAGATTTCAATAAACCCACATCATTTACTAACACACCTAAATCATAACAGTAGCATTCTGGAAAGTTCTGTGGGCGCCTGGGTGGCTCAGTTGGCTAAGCACCTGCCTTCAGCCCAGGTCATGATCCCAGGATCCTGGGATCAAATCCTGCATTGATCCTCCCTGCTCAGCGGGTACCCTGTCCCTCTCCCCACTGCTTGTGCTCTGTCTCTCAAATAAATAAATAAAATCTTGGGGGAAAAAAAGAAAAGAAAGTGCTGTGATAGGGGCACAAAAAAGAGCAGCAGTGCCAGAAAGAGGGAGTGCCCAACCTGGCGGATGAAGGGGTAAAAAAGGATTGGGGTAGACATATTACTTAGGATTAGATTAGCCGAAGAGTGACACAGACTCAAAACGATTTTAAAAAATCATTATTTTTTTGCTTTTATAAAAGTCTGGATGGAAGCATTCCAGAGCTGGGTAGAGGTTCTACCATCCCTGGATCCTGGATTGACTGTTACCTTCTGTCCTGGCATCGCTGTCCTGCCCTTGTTGTCCCTGTCCAGGATGGAGCTGTAGCCATCTCAGATACCCCTGTTCCAAGTAACAGGGAGGGAGGGGCAGGGAAAGGCAGAGGTGTTGCCAGTTGGTTTGTTTTTTGTTCGTTTGTTTATTTGTTTCTTTAATAAGGAAGTTTCCCTGAACCAGCCATGTGTCCTTGACACCTCGCTCTCAGGGAAATTGTGAAATTTTCTCTCTATTTTAGACAGCCAGCTGCTCATCTGAAAGCTGGGAATTATCAAATGGAGAAAGAAGAGCAGATATTGAGGGACACCCAGAGATCTCGGATACAGTAGGCTTCATGGAATAAGCATTTGAACTTTTCTTGGCTTTTAACCTCTCCCCGCTTTTTTTCTTGGTTATTCTCCTGCTCCAAGGTCTCTCTTATCTGGTCTCCCCTTGTTTTTCTGTTCTAGGTTTAGTTCTCTAGCAGACACTGAATTTGGTATGTAGATGTATCATAGGGTTCAAAATCTATGAAAGAAAGGAAGAGAAAGCAGAAATGGGCAGACAAAGGTTAACTTCAGTGCAAACTCGACAAAGCTGTGGTCTACCCAGTGGGGTGCCTAGAACAAATACTACTTGTTAGAGTTGTCCTACAATTGTTTGTAAATGGTTGTACTTTCATGGATTTAGGAGGCCTGAGAAAGTGTGGGACCTTGGCTGAGGTGGCTTTCTCAGCCGAGGAAGCTGCTAAAGGAGTTAACAACAACTGAGGCTTCCTGCTGACCACTGTCCCAAAAGTGGGGCTGCAAGTCCTTCACAGAAGGGGCATCTGGACAGTACCTGTGTTTGTCTCTGAAGCTCTTGGTACTCAGACCCCTTCTCCTCTTCCTTCACAGTTCCTCCCTAGGTGATCTGATCTTACACTTAAAACTCTAGCCTGAACATGGGCTCCTTCCCTTCTCTGATCTCCAGACCCAAACATCCAATTACCTGCTTCATGTTTCCTCTTGGGTATATAATGGGCATCTAAAATTCAGCATCAAAAGCTGAAAATCGAACCTCTGAGTCCCTCCTTCTCCCTCCGAGTATTTAGTGAGATGTCTTTCACATTTCCAAAAATAACTCAGGTAAAAAAAAAAAATAGGCATCACCCTTGAGTTCCTTTGTTCCCTCCTACCTTTTTTCCTTCCTGCTTTCCTTCCTTCCTCTTTCCCTCTCTCTCTCTTTCTTTTCTTTCTCTTTCTTTCTTTATAAATGGAAGTTTGTACCTTAAAAAAATTTACTTATTTATTTTAAACTTTTCAGTCATAAATTTCATATTCATTTTGTTATATAGAGAAATTCCCACTGATATCTCACTTTCAATGGTCTAACGCCCATCAACTAAATTGGGGAGAACTGACAGTGTTACAATGGTTAATATCTCCACTCAGGGATAAAGAAAATTTTTTGTATTATTAAAGCCTTCTATCTTTCAAGA
This sequence comes from Mustela lutreola, assembly GCF_030435805.1. Taxonomy (NCBI): domain Eukaryota; kingdom Metazoa; phylum Chordata; class Mammalia; order Carnivora; family Mustelidae; genus Mustela; species Mustela lutreola. The sequence continues at coordinate 122,009,849 of NC_081291.1, read as the reverse complement.
GTTACAGTGTCCTTTATTTATGTCACACATTTCTCTTATAAACTTGTGCATTTTGGATGCTGTCAGGAATGGCATTGTTCTTACTGTGTTTTCTAGCCTGCTATTGGCTGGCATATTTGTCTAATGAGTGGAGAGAAGTAACTGAGTGGGTGGTTGTAGTCTATAGTTTAGCCTTCTGGGGGTCTTTGATATTCAAGATTTTGGAAAAAACCCTGAACTTCAATAATCTTCTGATAAGATGAAATATACAGTCCTGAGAGTAAAATACAGCCATTTTATTTTAATTTTTTAAAAGGTTTTATTTATTGGGGCACCTGGGTGGCTCAGTGGGTTAAGGCCTCTGCCTTCAGCTCAGGTCATGATCCTGGGATCCTGGGATTGAGCCCCGCATTGGGCTCTCTACTCGGCAGGGAGCCTGCTTCCCTCTCTCTCTTTCTGCCTGCCTCTCTGCTCTCTTGTGATCTCCATCTGTCAAATAGATAAATTAATTTAAAAATCTTAAAAAAAAGATTTTATTTATTCATTTGTCAGTGAGAGAGAGATCATAAGCAGGGAGAGAAGCAGGCTCGGCTCCCCACTGATCAGGGAACCAGACATGGGACTTGATCTCTGGACCCTGGGATTATGATCTGATCTGAAGGCAGATGCTTAACTAACTGAGCCACCCAGGTGTCCCAAAATGCAGCCATTTTAACTGGAGATTAAAACTCATGTTCCAGGTGTATGGATTTGTTAAAACTTGTCAAATGGTACACTTCAGATCTATTTTGCCACATGTAAATTTTACCACACACACACACAAGAGAACAAATTTTGAACTCTGGTTAATAATAGGCATGCTGAACCTGGGGCACCTGGGTGGCTCAGTGGGTTAAAGCCTCTGCCTTTGGCTCAGGTCATCATCTCAGGGTTCTGGGATCGAGCCCTGCATCAGGCTCTCTGCTCAGCGGTGAGCCTGCTTCCCCCCCCCTCTCTCTCTGCCTGCCTCTCTGTCGACTTGTGATCTCTGTCTGTCAAATAAATAAATAAAATCTTTAAAAAATAATAATAATAGGCATGATGAAGTATTTAGATGTGAAGTGGACTGATGTCAGCAACGATTTTGAAGTGCATTTTTAAAAAAAGATGGATTGGTGGATAGATTAAGAGATCATTAGATAATCTGTCTAATAAAGTAAATATAATAAAATGTTAATTATAGAATCTAGGTGGTAAATATGTGAGAGGTTACAATTTTATCAACTTTTTGGTATGTTTGAAAATTATTATAATAAAATGTCTGGGAAAAATCCTATTGTCGACCACACAGTTCATTACAGTATTCTGGGCTCAATAGCTGGTCAATATCTCAGTGGTGTTACCTCCAACAAAGAGAGCCTCTGCCATATGTGGCCTGCCATTTGTTTACTAACGGTGAAGTAAGAACATCTTTGATTTTCTGTTCTGTGTTTCTATTCTAAGACCCTTATAATTAACACTGTTGGAGGCATAATGTCATAGCACTCAGAGTTATGTAGTGCCAGCAAGCAGCCCCAAACACAGCCTTCAGCATTCATGGGGGGTTGGCTTATTATCCAAATACAAGGATGCAAACCTACTATAGTTGCATTCAAAAGATCAAATTAAAGGGCAATGGCTTTCAATTGTGGGATGAATCACAAGCCAAACATGTTCAATCTGTTTTTAATTTGCTAGAAGCCAAGATTTGAAATATTACTTTAGGTCTTCAAATTGCTTTCTTTTGCATGTTAAGACTAATAACAGATAAAGCTACATTGAATTAAAGTGAGGAATGGTTCTGAGTTCTGAATTCCCACATCTTTCTAAGTGTACTTTTTTCCTCCATTTCATCACAGTTTCCAGGGATAAATGGGAACAGATAAGCTTCCCTCTGGTATTATAATCCCTTTCATTTGTATTAATCATGATTCTGAACTTTCTAGTCTTCCCTGAGGTTTCACAAATCTCTACTTTAAAAAAAAAAATGGTGAAATTCCCTTATGCAGCTACTTTAGATATGAGAAAGGGGTAGAGTTTTATATATCATCTTCTGCCATCTCTCCCTCAGGCCTGATGCTAATCGGTTTAGGCATAACGTATGTGACAGGTGGAAAATATACTTTCTGAATATATATGATATCATTTTGTCTTAGCTTTGGCTATTGCCCCAAGTAGTAAGCCAAAGGAGGTGCTGACCTAACGTTTAAGACCTGCTAGGAGGTTGTAAAATTCACTTTGTGAGTCTAAGTCCATCTCCCACCTCCAGCCTATTGATGAGATGAGGACCATTGGAGGTGAGAATCACTTTTGGAAACAGTTATTGGAGTGCTGTGCTTTGCAGACTTTCCATCCCCTCCCCACCTTTGCTGAGATAAGGAACAGTAGGAGAACATCTCAGAGAGCTTGCCATGTGTCCTCAGGTGTTTGGAGGATCCAGATGCTGACTTTCACCCGAAAAGTCTACAGACAAGGGCTACCTAGAGCTGCCCCTGATGACAGTGAGTATACGCTCTCACTCTGGCATGGTCAGAATTAGTGAGAAGAGCCAGCACCTTCAGAATTTGGTGGAGCAAAAATGTGAGTATTGCCATGAACCAGAGCGGACATGCAGTTCCCTGGCAGTAGAAAGCCAGCATGAGTTGTCTTAAAAAGCATCTTCACTCTGAAGGTCTGTCTGCCTGAAAAGATGGCCTCCTGAGAAAGAACAGTCCTGGGATGTAAAGCCAGAAGTAAGCACTATGGGAGCAGGTGCAGGTTCGGCAGGAAGATGCTTGCCCACATCAAAGAGCAGGGCAGCTGGTGGCTCTAGCAAGGAGTTTTCAAACAACCCACACAACATCCCCTGGGAGAAATAGCCAGCAATTCTGCATCTGTTGGACAGAGATTCTATACCACTGTGACACCAGTCAAGCTAAATGGGTAGGGGGAGAGGTAGAACAAGTAGAGAAAGGCAGACCCTCTCATTACACGTGTCCAAACCTGGGTCTGATTAAGAGTTGTGGAAGAGAGGAGTACCTGGGTGGCTCAATTGGTTAAGCATCTGCCTTCGGCTCAGGTCGTGATCACAGGGTCCTGGGATTGAGCCCCACATGGAGCCCCACATCGGGCTTGCTCCTCTGCAGGAAGCCTGTTTCCTTCTCTCACTCCCCCTGCTTGTGTTCCTGCTCTCACTGTCTCTCTCTCTGTCAAATAAATAAATAAAATCTTAAAAATATAGAGTTCTGGAAGAGAGAAGGAGCTTTACACTCAATGCAGAATCACAGTTTTTATTTTGATCAAATTGAGCTTTTTAAGTTACAAAGACTGTGTGCTAATACCTCACAGTGTTAAGAAAATCTTCCGGATCTCCTTCAGATAATCGCTATCGCTGGGGAAGGAGATGTCATTCCGGCATATATTTTTTCAGATGGTGAAAAAAAAGAAGCTATTTAAAATTATGTCCTACAAATCCAGCTAGTTCATAAAGATGATACATCAAGAATGAGCAAAATACATGTATCATTGGAATTTAGAGCTGAGTTGGATTTTATTATTGTTTCCAGTGATTGTCTCTCCATGTAAGAGGGTGATACTCCACCACTTACTGACATCAGGCTTGACCATATTGCTTACTTTGGCCAATCAAATATGAGTTGGAGTGATAGAAAATACTTTCAAGCAAAATGAAAAATACAAACAAAAATGAGGAGAAATGTACAAAGTAAAGCAATAGGAGGAAAGTGTCTGAGCTCTGATGACAGCAATGAGAAGGAAAAGGAAGATGCAAGAAGCTTTATAAAAACAGAATTGAGAGGAACCAGCTGCCCAGCCTCTGAAACTCTCCTGGGCTTCAGCATTCATTCCTATGGAAGCAATTTTAGGTCAGCACACTGTCTGGGTCCCTCGAGATCAGTTACTTCCTTTATGCTTCTCAAATGCAAGCTCCTACTCTCATTCCTAGTACCACTCATCCCTCTCTTCTTTTCTGTCTCCTTTCTCCTTAGGACACCCTCTCTCATCCTGTCCCTCTTTTAAATAAACACCTGCACAACTTTGTCCTTATCTTACAATCTGTTCCTCACACCCCAGAAAATATGGTGTCTTTCATGTTGTAGATGCTTAATAGATATTTGTTAGATGAATATGTTTTTCATAGTGTTATTCCAATGATGTGGATACCCTCATGATTTTTTCCCCATCCTCCAATCTGTGGCTTCTCTTGTGTTGTATTCTGAGTCAGTGGGGCCACTATTCATGAAAGTGGCCAAACCAGAAGTCTGAGAGTGTCCCAGAGTCCCCATCCACTTCAAGTCTCACCAGTTCTCCGTCATGCCTCCCAGTTAGTTTACTTCCCACCATCTTTTCCACCACTGCCCTTAGTTTAGGCCCTTATCATTTCTGCCCTGAATTATTATGTTAGTCCTGCCCTCAGACTTTCCCTCGTTCATTCTGTTCTCATTCTCTGTCCTGCATCCATGGTGATTTTTTTAAAAATGTAATTCTGATTATATAACCATACAATTTAAACTGAGAGTTCAGATAAAAACAACAAAATTTGCAACATGGTGAATGGACAAAAATCTTCACCATCAGGTCACTAATTATCTTTCTTCTTCCACCAAACTATGACACTCCACACATTTTGACAAAAATCTGTGGTTCTTGGAACATGTCTTATCCTAATTTACCTCTGAGCTCTCTCTGCCAGAATGTTCTTTCTCCCATCTTCATCCCTTTCTTATGATTAAATCCCATTTCCACTTTCTCTCAAAACTCAGCTCAGGCATCACCTCCTCTGTGAAGTCTTCCTTAGTTTGAGATTTCTGTACTCCCTTTGCCCTGCCAAACCATTTCCTGCCTGTTTCAATTATAGCATTTCCTAGACTGGGATCAATTAGTTACTCTGTGTCTTCCCACTACAATGTCAGCTCCTTGGAATCACCAGTATGTCTGATCCATCACATGCAGGGCATAGGGTTGATGCTCAAAAAATGTGGATATCAAATGTCTTGGTGATTGATAGAAGATGATGACTAAACAGAATGGAGATGTCCAGGTTAACCACAGTTTTGATACTGGGTGATTAGGAGCTGAGAACAGATGCAGGGAAGTGTGGAGGCAGAGCTAGTTTGAGGAAAGGGCCAATGCTTTGACTTTATACATATTGAATTTTTACTGACAGTATCTTAAGGAAAAAGAGAAATATGGGCATTTTCTCTTTTTTTTCAGGTGGACATCATTGTGATTTGATATTTTTATACATTATGAGAGGATCCCCATGATGAGTCTAGTCACCATCTGTCACCACACAAAGTTATAACAATATTGTTGACTATATATTCCCAATGCTGTATGTTATATCCTCATGTATCCTCATGACTTATTTATTTTATAACTAAAAGTTTTCACCTATTAATCCCCTTCACCTATTTTGCCCCTCACCCCCATCTTCTCCCGACTCTGGTAACCAACAATTTCTTTCCTGTATCTATGAGTTTATTTCTATTCACTTGTTTTGTTTTGTTAGATTCCAGATATAAGTGAAATCACATGGTATTTGTCTTTCCCTGTCTGACTTTTTCACTTCACATAATGCCCTTTAGGCCCATTTATGTTGTTGCAAATGGCAAGATTTCATTCATTTTAATAGCTGAACAGTATTTCACAGTATATATATACCACGCCCTTTTTTTTTTTTTTTAATCTGTTTACCCGTCAATGGACACTTAAGTTGCTTCCATATCTTGGCTATTGTAAATAATGCTGCGATGAACATAAGGGTACATATATTTCTTCAAATCAGTGTTTTAATTTTCTTCAAATAAATATCCAGAAGTGAATCGCTGAACTATATGATAGCTCTATTTTTCATTTTTTCGGAAACCTCCATACTGTTTTCCATAGTGGCTGCACCACTTTGCTTTCCCGTGGGTAGTACATGAGGGTTGCCTTTTCTCCACATCGTCATCAATACTTGTTATTTCTTGTCTTTTTGATAGTAGCTAGTCTGACGGGTGTGAGGTGACAACTCACTGGGGATTTGATGTGCATTTTCTTGATGATGACTGATGGTGAGCATCTTTTCATGTGCCTGTTGGCCATTTGTATGTCTTCTTTGGAAAAAACATCTATTCAAGTCCTTTGCCCATTTTTAAATCAGATTGCTTAAAGACATTTTCTGATAGGACCACAGTACTCTCACGCATACAGACCCATGGCAAACACCTTGCCATGGGGGCACGTGTGGATACTGCTGACCTACCATGGAGTGGCAGGAACCAGAGTGATGTGAGGCTCCGTCCTTCAGTATCATGTGAGGGGACTGGGTTTAAATAGATACCTACCTGCTTATAATTGTAAAAAGAAATATCGTAAAAATAAACACTGCAAAGATACACAGTCTTAGGGTTTGTATCTTATCAATATCTTACACATCCAAAAGATAACTGAAAAAGCAATCCCCAGTAAGTTTTTAAAAATGAAATGCATGTTTCATTATTTTTAGCTCCATATCAATTTGGTGCTAGAACTGCACAGAGAAAATAATGATTTCAAGTTATTAACACGGTATTTTTACTATATATGGTCAGCGGAATGTATTCTAGGGACAAACAGAGCTGCAAAGAAAGCATGAACTTCATGCATTGAATAGTTTAATTGTTAACAGTCACATTAGTATTATTTTGAAACTGTTTTTTACATTTCAGGATAAAGCAAATGTTAACTATGTTAATGTTGTCAAGAATCAAGATTTCCCACAGTAGTATATATATCTCCCTTATAATGTTAAATTTGAATTGGAAATATCAGTAGGAGCCTGTGATTTTTTTAATTTCCAGAAATACGTATTTTACAGCTCTGACCACTGAAAAGGCCTAGATGTAATGACAGCACAGATTGTGGCCTTTAAATACCATTTCCCACTCAAGAAGCCAAGGCTCCTTGCAGAAATGAGTGATTCCAGATCTAGGACCTGAGATACGTGTGTGTGTGTGTGTGTGTGTGTGTGTGTACAAAATTCATCATATAGTCATTTAATTACCTAGCATGTCTTAGGTGAAAAGGTCCCGGGGGATGCACTTGATTTAACCAAAAGAGGTTCATTTGTAAAATCAGAATGACTATTATTTTAGAAGGCGGAGTAAAACTATCAAATAAACTGGCTATTTATATTTGCATTCTCTATCTGTGGACAGATCTTAGGAGAGCAAATTATGCAAAAGTAGTTTGGGGAGCAGAAAGCCAGAGTGAACAGAGGCAGCTGGGCAATCCCAGTGGCTGATCTCGTCAAGGCGGGATCTTCTGAGGCATCCATCGCTGCATAAGTGACGCGACATGCACCTATTACTTGAAGAGGATTCTTGTGCTCTAAACAGCATAGGTACTAAGCTGCCTCTGTAGGATCACTCACTCTCCTGAGCCACTGCCCCTGCTGGGTCATTAACTCTCAGAAGGCAGTCTTTATTCCTAGGATCCAGGTTCAAGGCCAGAACAGGCTACCTTTTGTGACCTCCCATCTGCATTTGCACCAGCTACTGATGAGGTGGTTACTGCCATGCAATAGAATTAATTGGCCAAAGAGAAGGAAACTGAGGCCCAAGCCTAAGTGGTCGGCGGAGGGCGGGGGGTACCCCACAGTAGAAAAGTGAGAGGTAGAGAAGTAGTCTCTTCAGAAGGGGGTTCCTGTTTGCTCCTTTCTTTTTCACTTTTTTCCTTTAACAACATTGTCCACTTAAGGAGTTTAGAATCAGTATGCTTTCTGAAGCAAAACCCGGTAATCAGAAGCCCTGAAGTGAATCTCTAACAGAAGTTTCCTGTCTATGGCTGAGTCGGTTTGCGCACACTGACATTACTGACATAGGCATGAACTTGACTATCCCCTGTGTGTGAGCTGTGCATAGGCTGAAACCCAAATTATTTTTGGTCCCCATTACAGATGTTAGCCTGTGTTCCATTTTTAACTCTGACGTAGGCACATGCACTGGTTGCCCAGGAGACACGAATCTGGGCAAACCCTGGAGAGAAGTGCCCTGAGGGAGGGCAAATTTTGTTTCTTTGTGGTCCTGCTTGCCCACAGCCTCCATTCTTACCCTCTCACTCCCGTCCACCAACCACAGAGACCCAGGTGAACACACCCCCTGGGGGAATGGTGGGCAGAGCTGAACCTCATTGGGTGGCAGTGGCCAGCAAGGTAAGACTCCCTTCTCTGCGGGTGGGCTGCAGTGCTCACATCCCACCTGCTCAACAGAGTCAGATCTGGCCTCTGACTGGGTCACATCTCAGTAAGCACTCTCAGCCCCCAAAGCCAATCCTTTGTCACACCTGCTCCCCATTGCAGTTGTCCACATAATGATGTGTTGGATTCATGTCTGCTTCTTTCCCCCGGAGGGCAGGGACCACGTGTACTTTGTCTGCCAATGCACATCCAGCACCTAATATACTCCCCAACCAGAGGAGGTACTCAACTGCGTGAGTGGATCCCAGACAATTTGCCAGTGGGGAGAACCTTAGAAGATACCCACGCTGCTTTCCTTATTTGATGAGGGAGGTGAAGCAATTTCTCAAAATCCCATGGGCGTTCAGAAAGGCAGCATTAAGCAGGGGTTAAGCCCATAGACTCTGAATGCAGAATGCCTGGGTTCAATCCAGGCTCTACCACTTACTGGCTCAGGAGTGTCTACATTAACTTAATGGCTCTGTGCCTCAATCTCCTCATCTGGAAAATGGGGATGATTGTACCATCCAACAGAGTTATTATAGGGATTAAATAATATTTATAAAGAGCTTCAAATACTCGGTACATAGTAAGCATTATACATATTTGTTGGTTAGAAGCTGGAATAGGGCCAAATTCTGGGTCTCTTGATTCCCTATCCAGCATTTTTCCCCAAACTGATTAATGTTACTCTGTCATTGGACCAGTGCTGTCCAATAGAATTTTCTGTCATGATGGAAAGGCTCCACACTGTTCAATCTGATAGCCCACTGGCTATATGGGGCTGCTGTGCCCTTGAAATGTGGCTAGCATGATGGAGGAAATTAATTTTTAATTTAGTCTAATTTTAATTAATTAGAATTTGAATTTGGGCTACTCTGACAGCCAGTCAGGAGCAGGAATTCTTACAGCAGCCAAGTCATCATGGCTGACAAGAGTCTGGCTGCCCGTTAAGCCCAGCAACATCCTTCTGAGCACCAGCAGCACATTCTCCTAGAAGCCAGTAAACTCCTCCCCCACATCTTTATTTTGGTCAGGCCTCCCAGGCCAGACACCTGGCATCAAGGCAGTGTTGCCCCTCTATCAAGGTAGCTGGGTAGATTGGCACACCCCCCAGAACTGTGGTAGAGTAAACCAATTAAGAGCCTTTTTCTTTTTCTCTAAGGACATACACCATGAATTTAAAAACAACAACAATATATGAATAAACAAAAACTTTCAAAGGTCTAATGTGAACATTTTTAAAACCAGTTTTAGAATACATATTCTTCAAGAACATTTAAAATGCTACTTTTGGAGAACTTCTCTTCCATATGTATAGATATCTCCTGCCATTAAAAAAAAAAAAAAAATCAATCCAAGGAAAAGGCAAGACCTCAACTGGTTGGATTCCAAATTAAGCTACAGCTTGAGCTAAAAATAGCTTGCTAGTGTTGAGGATCTGTCCTCTGAATTTAAATGGCTTGCTTCTCTCCCAGAGGACAGCATTCACTGTGTCTGATCGCAGGACTGGACTCTGGAAAAGCACACTTTATGTTTTCTCTGGACTCATTTCTGTGCTGTGTTCAAAGCAGAGTAAAAGTAACCAACCATCGTTTTAAGTGCTATACATATGCATTGTTATGTATAATGAGCATAAATCTCCGTGTGTGTATGTAATTCAGCTTTGTGTAGGTAATCCTGAAGTTATGTTCTGAAATATATTTTACTTTTTTTTCTTCCCCAAACATATTACTGTTTACTTTACTAAAATGTATCATCCCCATTTATCACTGAAAAGACTTTATTCTTTTTTTTTTTTTTTTTTTTATTTTTTATTTTTTATAAACATATATTTTTTATATACATATATTTTTATCCCCAGGTCTGTGAATCACCAGGTTTACACACTTCACAGCACTCACCAAATCACATACCCTCCCCAATGTCCATAATCCCACCCCCTTCTCCCCAACCCCCTCCCCCCGGCAACCCTCAGTGACTCTTAATCTCACAAAGACTTTATTCTTTTTAATTTCAAAAACAATCTCTGTTTTCAGGGAGCCTGTGTGGCTCAGTTGGTTGTGTCTGACTTGGGCTCAGGTCATGATCCCAGGCTCCTGGGATGGAGCCCTGTGTCAGGCTCCCTGCTTAGAAGGGAGTCGGCTTTCCCTTCTCCCTCTGCCCCTCCAATCCCTATATATGCACAAACACACACACTCTCTCTCTCAAATAAATAAATAAATTCTTTAAAAAAAAAACAAAAACCAACTCTTTTTTTTCTCTTGGCACTCTGGGAGAAGACCAGAATTGGATGGTGAAGACCAGAAGAGAAAAATAAGAAATGGCAAGTTGCAGGCTCAATTTGTGGTTTAAAAAAATTATATACATATATATATTTTTTAAATGGATTGAATTAATATATACTTAATATTTTTCCAATACCATATAAAGTAGGTATAAGGCATTTGTCATCAGCTATACATGCACATATTTTAAGTAATCAAGTCATTCTGTAAACCTTATGAATTATTTCTTAGGAAGGACAATTCTGCAAATGTCCATACCTGTGCAGCTGCCGCCAAAGTCCTCCTTCTTCACTACTTTGGCCACAAGACAATGCACTTTAGGTGTAAGAGCCATGTTTCCCAACATCAGTCTGTTCTTTCCCACCTACCTCTTTAAAAAAAATGTTTGAAGACATCTGAAATTCCACTCTCTTATGGATAACCACAGCTCAAGTTTGGTGTTTTCCTTCCTGATTCTTCATGCTGTCAACCCCTTCCTGGTTGTCATTGGCATGAAACCAACATTTTAATTCAACACTTTTTGGGGGTAGATCTATGTAGAATAAGGCTCTGTACTGGGAAAGGATGATGGTAGATGAATCAGAACTATCTGGCCTCCCCAGAACTCAGAGGCACTGAGCCATGGACTGATAGAAAATGGAGAATATGTAAAATTATGAAAGAGAGAACCCCTGCTTTGTGAGCTCAGCTGAGAAAAGAGAATTTCCTTCAGGGAGGTTGGGGACAGGCTTCCAGGCAGAAACTGCATCTAGACTGAGTTGTGAGATGTAGGTATGACGTGGACCAAGATGGAGACTGGCACTCAGATGCTGGGAGCTACACAAGTACAGACAAAAAGGAATATGCCTCAAGTAAAACCTGAAGCATTTAGTTTAAAACATTGAAGGAGCTTATGGGGAAGCAGGGTGGGAAGCAAGCCTCAGGCATCATTAGGTTGGATCATCTCTGAAGCCAGTGAGGAGACCTTCAGTTTCAAAGTAAGGGACGGAGGCAGAGTGTTGCCAGAGGGAATTGTGAAACCCCTCTCCTCCCATTCATATGTTGAAGCTCTAACCCAGTGAGACGAAGTTTGGAGATAGGACTTTTAAGGAAGTAGTTAAGGCTAAATGAGGTCGTGAGGGTGGGGTCCTAATCCAATAGGACTGGAGTCAGGTAAAGAGACTAGGAGTGTGTGTGCTCTGGGAAAAGGTTACATGGAAGCGGCAAAGGGGTGGCCATCTGTAAGCCATCAAACGGTCTCACCAGAAACAGCGCTGCCAGCGTCTTGATCTTCGACTTCCACGCTTCAGAACTGTGGAAAAAAAATAAAGTTTCTGTTGTTGAAGCTTCCCAGTCTGTGGTATTTTGTTGAGACAGTCCTAGCAGACAAAGACATAGAGTTTAACATTTGGTTTAGGGCATTTCTTGGTTCTTTTTTTTTTTTTTCCTTCAAAATTTTATTTATTTATTTGAGAGAGAGAGAGAGAGAGAGAGAAAGCATGTGCATGCACCTGAACAGGGGGACAGGCAGAGGGAAAGAGAGAAGCAGACTCCTTGCTGAGCAGGGAGCCTTACATGCTGCTCAATCCTTGGACCCTGGGGGATGACCTGAGCCTAAGGCAGGTGCTTAACCAACTGCACCACCCAGACACCCCAAATATTTCTTGGTTCTTACTAAAGAATGGACTTCAGAATAGTCATATCTTAAAATAATGGAATTGTTCTTACCCCTTCAAGCTTTGCTTCTGCATTTAAACAGCGACTCCATTGCTGTTACTTAGTATGATAACCTGATATTGAGCACCCCCATTCATATTTACAGTATGTTTCTTTTTTTTTATTTTAGATTTTATTTATGTATTTGACACAGAGAGAGCACAAGCAGAGGGAGAGGCAGAGGGAGAGGGAGAGGGAGAAGCAGTTTCCCCGAAGAGCCACCCAGGATCATATAGGAGTATGCTAACTTCTATATAAATATTCAGAAGTCACGCTGAGTGATTTCAGTAAAATGACCTAATAATAAACATAATAACAATAAAATTAATACAACAGTAACCTCATTAACACCGAGTACTTATAATGTAGCAGACACCACTCTAAGTGTTCCTCAGGTATTGATTCATTTAACCCTCAAACAATCACATCAAGTAGTTACTATTTTTATGCCCATTTCGCAGATGAAGAAACCAAGCACAGGAAGGCTAAGTAACCTGCCCCCGGGAGTTTTATAGCTATGAACTGAGGCTGATAAACTGGAATTGATGTAATACCTAGATATCGATCAATATATTAACATTCTAATATTAATTTGACATTGCCATTTAACAATGCATTGAGGACAATTTATTTATTTTCAGATGCAACTCAAAATGTAAGTAGAATATAAGTTCTGTGATGAAACTAAGTGTTAACACCAGGTGCTGTGTGAGTCAAAGGCAGGTTGTATTTGGCTTCAAACTACACTCAAGCTTTCCTTACCTCTCTCCACTCCATTATCACCGAAGAGAAAACATATTACACTAAAATTTGCAGATATCTGAGCAAACTTTCTCATAAGATTCTAATATCTGAACCAAAAATGGAGTTTCTTGACCCTACAAAGCTGAGAGCTACCCTTTGGTCCCTGGAGGGCCACTCTTTACAGCTCTGTTTGAATTGTCTGCTGATCTTTCCTGGACATCTCTATTTTATTCTCTAACTCAACACTGTCTGTATTATTTTTATTGCAAATCTGAACTCTGATCTGCTTCTGGGCCAAGACCCTGTCAAGTTGTACTCTAGATTGAGTTTTCTTCACCTGCTTGCATAAACTTTGAAAAATAGAGAACAAAAATCTTCCTCTCTCTTTTCCTTGTTGCCAGTCCCTTACAGGATAGATAAATTACAGTGTTACACACATCAAAGATCCTCAATAAACTGAGCTATAGGAAAATTATTTTTGGCATCATTCCCAGAATTAATCACAAAATTTACTTTTATATAGGACTGGTACAAATGGTCATGGTAGAACCACAAGGAGGTTTAAGGGAAAGGGGAAGGAACTTCTGTGAACAATTCCCTAACGTAGAGGGTAAGACTGTTAAGTGTGCATTGCTCTGGAGAAAGGGTCGTTTAGCAATTAAATAGTTAAACCTTGAGTGAATGCAGGCAGCAGCTGGAAGAAGCGTTTATAGTGCGAGGCAGGAAGCGGGGAGTCAGTGACTTCTGCTGGCAGGAAGGAGTAGAGAAGGCGGAGGGAGAACAGAGCAGGGCACCGGATTTTTAGTTGTTATCAGCCTGGAAGACTTTCTTGCACAGTTTGGAACCAGATATAGGCCAGAAAACTACTCCCGTGGCTGCACAAAGGATGAAAAGGTGCTGACTGCACATGGAGAGAAGCCAAAGTCGGGAGATACAGGCATTGTGATCAGAATACATTTGGAACTTCCAGATCTGAATGGAACTACACGAGAGTAGGAACTGAGATGCCTAGACATCTAGAAATACTGTTGATAAAGCCTTCTTAAGTAATAGGCATAATACCTAACATTTATTTAGCCATTTTTACATGCGAAGAACTATATTGTCTCATATTTGTTATCCCATTTATGTCTCAAGAACCCAATGAGGAATGTGCCTGTTTTCGAAATTATTCCTCGTTTTATAAATGAGCAAATTGAGGCTTTGTAGGTTAAATCATTTGCCCAAGGTTATAAATTTAAAGTTTGACCCTGTCAAAGTACAAATTTTTACGTGATCTCTATACAAACATATAATGTGAAAGATTTACTTACCTCATTTATGAGAGAACCAGCTGTTTCAAAGGGGAGGAGCTAAGATTATGTGTGTGTGTGTGTGTGTGTGTGTGTGTGCGCGCACATGTCTCACCAGTGGAAGAAAAGGATGCCGGACAAGATTGCAAAAGATACAGAATAGAAAACTAATGTTCCACAGAGCAATAAAACCAAACATTCAGGGTTATTTTCTATGGGACATAAATCATTTTTATCTCTATAGAACAAAAATAAGTTGCAATGTAACAATCTTCTAGACATTATCTACTTTCTTTTTTTTTTTTTTTGAGAAGTTTTTTTAAAATTTATTTTTTATTTATTTTCAGCATAACAATATTCATTATTTTTGCACCACACCCGTGCCCTCTCTAATACCCACCACCTGGTTCCCCCAACCTCCCACCCCCTACCCCTTCAAAACCCTCAGATTTTTTTTTTTTAAAGATTTTATTTATTTATTTGTCAGAGAGAGAGCGAGCGCGAGCACAGGCAGACAGAGTGGCAGGCAGAGTCAGAGGGAGAAGCAGGCTCCCTGCTGAGCAAGGAGCCCGATGTGGGACTCGATCCCAGGACGCTGGGATCATGACCTGAGCCAAAGGCAGCTGCTTAACCAACTGAGCCACCCAGGCATCCCCCCTCAGATGGTTTTTCAGAGTCCATAGTCTCTCATGGTTCACCTTCCCTTCCAATTTCCCCGAACATTATCTACTTTCTGGAGGGCTTTTCCGAAACATAGTTGGTACATAATGTTACATTAGTTTTAAGTGTATAGCATAGTGATTTGACAAGTCTGTATGTTATGCTGGGCTCACAAGTGTGGCTACCATCTGTCACCATACAACACTGTTTCAATACTATTCACTGTATTTCCCATGTTGTACCTTTTATCTCTGGGATTTACTCATCCTATAACTGGAAGCCTGTATCTCCCACACCCTCTCACCCATTTTGCTCATACCCTACCCCACTCCCCTCTGGCAACCATCAGTTTGTTCTCCACTAACATCTACTTTTAAAGACTTGGAGCCCTAATTAATAAAACATAACAGATCAAACAAAATTACATCCCTGAGGTAATCAGGTGCTCTCAGGTGGACTCATTAGACAAGGTTGTCTACAGCAGTACCTAATAGAACTTTCCATGGTGTTGAAAATGTTCTTATAGTTGCAGTGTCCAGTCAAGTTGCCACAAGCCACACATGGCTATGAAGGACTAGAAATGTGACTACTGGAGAAACTAAATTTTAATTAATTTAAATTGAGAGTCATACATGATTAGTGACTACTGTACTGGATTGTGCTAGATGACACAGCTCGAAGACTTAGAGCACAGTTTACAGAGTCCCTGCGTGACTCAAGTGCCGGTAAATTTTTAGAAGCACTGTTATTGGTGATACGGACAAACAGTGTTTGCTGCCCACATTTTGAAAAATGCTGTTCAAATCCATGCCCTTCTAGAAACCACTTTCTGTAAGAGGAAAAGGTGGTGGTATAGATCCCATTTAAGGGATGAGTAATAGAGAGTCAACTGCTGATGGCAATACAATTAGTCAGTGGTAAAAGTGGGATTCTGGCCCAAGTGTGCCTGGTTGAAAGGCTGAAATCTCAAATGGCCTACAGAGACTGAATACGTCAAACAGAGGGATCTAATGGTTTGGTTATAAAGCAAACTGAAAGCAACTAGTCAAGATTCAGTTGATTTGGGTCCAGAATTTCCAGATCTTATAAATTTTCAGAAAATCAGTTCTGGACTTTTATGTGAGACAATCTTGATTTTTAAAACCCTGTATGGACCAGGGTGCCTGGGGAGCTCAGTCAGTTAAGCATCCAACTTTTGATTTCTGCTCAGGTCAGGATCTCAGGGTCTTGAAAGGGGGCCTACACTGGGCTCCATGCTCAATGGGGAGTCTACTCGTGATTCTCCCTCTCCCTCTGCCCCTCCCACCACAGGCATGCACACTCTCTCTATATAAATAAATTAATAGATCTGAAAAAAAACAAAACCAAAAACCTGCATGGACCAATACAAAAACAAGTTTGTGGTCCTAAGATGGGCCATAAACCACCATTTTTCAACCCTGGTTAGATCGACAATGTAAAAGTTTTCTTCTTTTCACCTCACTGCTTCTACAGGGAACTGAAAACAGGGATTTGGTCTTTCCAGACCTTTCTAGGCAGAGTCAAGGGTTTCTCACAGCAATATGACCCTTTCAGTATTTGTCACATATGGCTAAACGGTTATTTACATGTTTCTCTTTTTGGCGAGAATGCTAGTCCCTGGAGGAGAAGGACATCTACTCAGCTATCTATTGCCAGCACAACGCCTAGCAAAAAGAAAGCATTTCATACATGTTGCTGAATGAGTATGCATAAAAATGAGAAGCTTAGACAGAGTTGCTATGGCCCATTTCTTTTTTCACTTTAAACTTCTGTGGGCCAAAGGGATTCATTTCCTTATTGTTGTTCTGTTTTGTTTTGTTTTAAAGATTGTATTTATTTATTTGACAGAGAGAGAGGTCACAGGTAGCAGAGAGGCAGGCAGGGAGAGTGGGGGCGGGGAGGGGAAGCAGGCTCCCCGCAGAGCAGAGAGCCTGATGTGGGCCTTGATCCCAGGACTCCAAGACCACAACCTGAGCCAAGAGCAGAGGCCCAACCCACTGAGCCACCCAGGCGCCCTGTTCTGTTGTTTTTAAACCTAGGCTCGGGCTTCCACACAAGTATTATACACAGTAATTCAAAAATAATCTCAAAATAATAATGGCTACCATCTTCAGTGGCTCAGTTGCCTTGGGCTCAAGCACCTGCCTTGGGCTCAAGTCATGATCCCAGGGTCCTGGAACTGATTCCTCCATAGTCCTGCTATGTCCTGAGTCCTGCTCAGTCCGGAGCCTGCTTCTCCCTCTGCCTGCCACTCCCCCTGCTTGTGTGCTCTCTCTCTCTGTCTGACAAATAAATAAAATTAAAAAAAAAAAAAAAAGCTACCATTTTTTTTAAAGCACATTATGTAAAAGGTTCTTTCTCTATATGATCTTATTTAATCCCTCCAGTAACCCAAGGAAGTTAACACTATCACCTCTATTTTACTGACGAGAAAACAGATTCAAAATTGTTAAGTAAATTGCCCAAGTTCACACAGCTCTCAACTCCATTGCCTCTAGTATTCATGCTCTGAGTTCTGCTCAGCAGCTCCCACTCTACTCTTTTTTAAAAGATTTTATTTATTTATTTGAGAGAGAGAGCGAGAGAGCAAGAGAGAAAGCAAGAGAGAGAGAGCATGAGCAGGGTGAGGAGCAGAGGGAGAAGCAGGAAGTCTGGGTCTCTTAGTAGGAGAGCCTGCCAGAATGGAGCAAACCAGGCAACTGGGCCACGGAGGTGCAGCACTGGTGTCCGTGGAACAAAACGGGTGGTCTGAGCAGGCTCGCTGCCAGAAGAGCTAGAATGAAGAACCCAAAGCTCAAAGCCAGAAAGAATCTGTGAGGGATGGGAACTTAGGGAGGGGCGGATTGTGTGGGCATCAGAGTCATACAGGTTCTCTTTGCATGGGCTCTGAAGCTTAATACTTGGGAAATCCCAGGAAGGGACAAATACTGAAATATCCCAGGGTGGTGCCAGGTGCCAAAGCAGGGCTCCATGGGTAGTCATTGACCAATTAACTGTCACAGATGTGACCATAAGAGATTCACTTATGGATGTTTCTTACCCTTAAAATTCAAGCAAAACAGGGCGCCTGGGTGGCTCAGTCTGCTAAGCATGTGCCTTCTGCTCAGGTCATGATCCCAGGGTCCTGGGATCAAGTCTCTCATCAGCCTCCTTGGGGAGTCTGTGTGTCTCCATCTCCCTCTCTGTCCTTCCCTCCTGCTCAAAAACACGCATTCTCTCTCTCAAATAAGTAAATAAGGGACACCTGGGTGGCTCAGTCATTAAGCGTCTGCCTTTAGCTCTGGTCATGATCTAAGGGTCCTGGGATCAAGTCCCACATAGGGCTCCTGCTCAGTAGGGAGCCTGCCTCTCCCTCTGCCCTCCCCTCTGCTTGTGTGCCTTCTCTCTCTCTGACTCTCTCAAATAAATAAATAAATAAATAAAATCTTTCAAATAAGTAAATTAAATCTTGACCAAAAAAATTCAAGCAAAACAAAGGTTCAGAAAATTTGAGAACACTAATGCAACCCAGTGGATATTTCGAATTGTATTTTTTCCTCCTCCCTCCCCATTTCCCACACCAGCAGTCCCCACTCCATGAAGACATTAACCATTCAAAATATATTTATCCACTCATTTGTTGTTGGTGGTTTTTAAAGAATTTATTTGTTTATTTGACAGAGAGATCACAAGTAGGCAGAGCGGCAGGCAGAGAGAGAGAGGGAAGGAAGCAGGCTCCCTGCTGAGCAGAGAGCCCGATGCGATGCGGGGCTCCATCCCAGGACCCTGAGATAATGACCTGAGCTGAAGGCAGAGGCTATAACCCACTGAGCCACCCACGTGCCCCTAGGCACTCATTTGTTTTAAGAATCAAACTGAAGGGGCACCTGGGTGGCTCAGTGGGTTAAGCCTCTGCCTTCAGCTCAGGTCATGGTCTCAGGGTCCTGGGATGGGCTCTCTGCTCAGCAGGGAGCCTGCTTCCCCCTCTATCTCTGCCTGCTTGTGATCTCTCTCTCTGCATCAAATAAATAAATAAAATCTTAAAAAAAAAAAAAAAAAGGAGAATCAGACTGAAATCCATTTGCACACTCCATGAAATGGTGTTTGCTTTCAAGGAGAACATAACAGAGCTGGGGAAGTTCCAAAGCAGAAATTCCAAAATGACCAAAGGCGAGAGAACGACCTCCAGGGGTGTGGACTCTGAGTCGTGGGACTGTGGTGGAGACTCAGGAAAGTGGTATGACTCAGGCCCTTGAAGTGAGGAAAGGAGTGCACCATGTGAATGGAGACAGAATTTTCCATCAGACTCCATACCAAAAGGGCACACGATTTGAAGCTTGAAAAGAGGTATGCTACAATCTGACACACTTGGTACAACTTTATGGTATCTTCTGCTCAAGAAGTGGTTCAGGCTGAAAATAGAATGTGTCTCCCCAAAGAGGTAAATATATTTGATCATCAAATTCACAGAGAATCTAAGAGATTCTAAGGGTGTTTGAGGACAAGATATATTTCTGATCCTCTATGGTTGGCATCCTCAAGGCAAGCATGCTCAAGAACAAAAAGTCCCTGTATCTAATATAAACATGTTTTCAGTATTTGCTCAGACATAAAATGACTTCAGCATTTTGCAAAGGATTTCCTTAGAAAACAACTTTTGCTCAATGTTTTTAATTTCATCTGAAATGTAAATAAACGAATTTCAATGACAACAAAACATACATTCTTAAGAGTATACAATAGTAAGAACTTATTTTGAAATGAAAGAGCCACCAACAGAAATAGAATATTGAAGTGCAGGGGAGAGCTTGATTTTCTAATATTAGATTGAGTGCATTTCTTTTTTTTTTTTTTTAAAGATTTTATTTATTTGAGATCACAAGTAGGCAGAGAGGCAGGCTGAAAGAGAGAGAGGAAGAAGCAGGCTCCCTCCGAGCAGAGAGCCCGATGTGGGACTCGATCCCAGGACCCTGGGATCATGACCCGAGTCGAAGGCAGCGGCTTAACCCACTGAGCCATCCAGGTGCCCCAGATTGAGTGCATTTCAAAACAGAATGAAATTCAGCTTAACTATAATGGGGTTTCTCCTCAACCCAGAATGATTTACTTATTGCTGCCACAAAATGAAAACATATTTGTTAATGTGTAAAGTTGTAAAACTTACACTTGTATGGATAGAAAACTTAGAATTAGCATGATATGACAGATCTATCCCATTTGAAACATATTAATTAAACATGTGGATAGATAACCTCAAGTATTATTTCTTTTTTTTTTTTAAGATTTAATTAATTTATTTATTTGACAGAGAGAGATCACAAGTAGGCAGAGAGGCAGGCAGAGAGAGAGAGAGAGAGGAGGGCAGGCTCCTTGCTGAGCAAAGAGCCCAATGTGGGGATCGATCCGAGGACCCTGAGATCATGACCCGAGCCAAAGGCAGAGGCTTACTCACTGAGCCACCCAAGCGCCCCATCAAGTATTATTTCTTAAGACATTTAAAAAAATCAACCGCTTTACAAGGGACGTGAAATATTCCCTTTTTGAACAGATCCCAGATTTTCGCATGCCTGCCTTTGAGCCAAACTAGCTTTTCCTATTGACTTTACCAAGATGATTTTATGAAATACAACCGCGCCTCACATTTTTTTCCCAGGAAAAAAAAAAAAAAAAAACCCAAAACCTGTGGCATATATAAATGTCTATGTGCAGTTTTTGAACAAATCCTGTCTTTTAAGGCAGAGCTGCAAGGACAAGGGAGGGGAGAGTTCTTTTCCGTACTGTGAAGTTTGGTTCTCTGTGAAATAGAATTTCATCAAACTGAATGTGTTATGAATTTTAAATATATTTGATGCTAAAAGGGAAAAAATAAGCATGCTGTCCTTTCTTGTAGGCTTGTCTTTAGCTGTGTCTGGTCATTACCTTGGCAACCCTTACAAATGGCCACTGACGTCAAAAAAAGAGGAAAAACACTGCTGAGAGCATACATTCCATACATTAGAGATCATTCTGAAGACTTCGAATTCTTAGGCTCATATAGGCACTACATGGCTTTAAGAGGAGCACAAGCAATCTTCCATTTACAAACATTCTTCATAAACTTATTAAGGTTGTAAGATCTGAAAAGATCATCTCTCAGTTTTTAATTTAAGCAAAATACAATTCAGTTACTCACTTGGGTGTTGTGTCTCACAGTAGCTGTCAATCCATAAAAAAGTGGGGGCCTGGCAAGTCTCAAAAACAAATGGAAGCTGTCCATTGCTTCTGAAAGTATTTTTCCCCAGTATTTTAGTATAAAAAATTTCAAACATAGGAATTCGAAAGAATTTTACAGTGGACACTTGTACATTGATCACCCAGAGTCATTACCATTCTACTCTACTGGCCCTATCACATACATATTCATCTACTCTCCATCCATCCATCCATCCATCCATCCATCCATCCATCCATATATTGGTCCTTTTATCCTACCTTAAGCCATCTGTTTTTTGATATAAACATCAAAATTGCAGGCATGAGTATACTTCCTAAATAGTTCATCATGCATATCATTAACTATAGTTCAATATTTCTTTTGATTTAACATTTACAAACAATGAAATGCACAAATTTTAAATGTACATTTGCTGAGTTTTAAAAAATGCATATAAAAAATAAAAAAATAAAAAATGCCTATAAATTTCTGCCAAGACGTAAAACACCACTATCAACCTATTCAGTTCCCATCTGCCTCTTCCCATTCAATCTCAACCCAACCATCCTCCCTATTTCGGAAAGTATTTTTTAGAGCTTTCCTTTAGGGCTTATTACTACTACTACTACTACTACTTCTTCTTCTTCTTCTTCTTCTTCTTCTTCTTCTTCTTCTTCTTCTTCTTCTTCCTCTTCTTCTTCCTCTTCTTCTTCTTCTTTTAACTTCTTCTTTTTTAAAGATTGATATATTTATTTAGCCTGTGAGCAAGGAGGGGAGAAGCAGAGGGGTAGTGGGAGGGAGCCCCATGCAGACTCTGTGTTGAGCCGGATGTGGAGCTTGATCTCACACCCCTGAGATCATGACCCTGAGATCAACTCTGAGATCAGGACCTGAGCCAAGACCAAGAGTCAGTTGCTTAACTGACCATAGCACCCAGGCACCCTAAGAGCTTATTACTTCTAAGAGTCTCCTCCCTTGCACTGTCCCAAGGACTTCATTTATCCCTCAAACTGCAAGTTTACATGTTCAGTGACATTTAATATTAGTGTGGCCAGCATTTACTTCTGCTCTGTTCTAGCATTCGCCCTACTCCAACCATGTATTCATAATGCCCCATTTTCAGGGACAAGGGCAAAATCAAAACAGGCTGCATAATTCTCGAGGCCCAGTGAAAATGAAAATGCAAGACCCTTGTTCAATATTAAGAATTCCAAGATGGTGGGGTGCCTGGGTGGCGCAGTCGGTTGAGCATCTGACTCTTGGTTTTGGCTCACATTGTGATCTCAAGGATGTGAGATTTAGCCCTGTGTCCAGCTCTGCACTCTGCACTGTCTGCTTAAAACTCTCTCTCCCTCCCCCTCTGCCTCTCCCCTCCATTCTCTCTCGAATAAATAAATAAATAAATCTTTTTTTTAACACATATTAAAACATTTATTAAGGTGATAAAAATACAGAGATTTTTTTCTCATATATATTTTTAATTTTTTTAGGAATTTTAAAAAATTTTTTATTTTTTTATAAACATATAATAATATATTTTTAACCCCCAGGGTACAGGTATGTGAATCGCCAGGTTTACACACTTCACAGCACTCACCATAGCACATACCCTCCCCAATGTCCATAAAAAATATGGAACGCTTCATGAATTTGCGTGTCATCCTCGCGCAGGGGCCATGCTAATCTTCTCTGTATCGTTCCAATTTTAGTATATGTGCTGCTGAAGCGAGCGCTAAATAAATAAATCTTTAAAAAATAATTTCAAGATGGTGACAATTGGGCATTAAATTAAGTTGCACAGGTTGTACACTCATGAAGCTGGCCTTGATCAAAATATTTAACAACTGCTAAGAGGTAGACCAGTTGATCAAATTGTAGGCCAGCCATAGTAGTTAAGGCGGGTTGTAGAGTTTCTCTTTTAGTGATGAAGAGGGGAGATTCAGGGGATGTGGCATGTGCCAACGTAGTGGGCAGCAGACAGGTCCTAGGGGATTCCAGCAGTGGTTATATAACAAATATATAAGGATGTATCAGGATTTCAGCCTTTGGGGATGGCCCCACTGGTGTCCACGGACTGATCAGCCCAGGCCCTAGTAAGTGAATCTGACAGCTTTTCTTGCAGGCCATGCCCCTGAATAAGTCATGAAGGAGGTTTTAACCCAAGCTGGACTATGAGTTTTTTATTCGGAGCTGCAGAAACAGTACGTTCCCATCTCCCCCTTCCAGGTCCCCACTATGTAGTGCATTTTTACAAGAGGAACAAACCAGGATTTTTCGTGGTACTGATTACTTTCTTTAGGATCTCTATATATGCTCTTCTTATTTTCTTAAATAGATTTTATTTTTATTTTTCTTAAGATTTTATTTATTTATTTGAGAGGGAGAGAGAATGAGAGAGAGAAAGAGAGAGAGCCTAAGTTGGGAGAGAGGAAGAGGGACAAGCAGGCTCCAGCTGAGCAGGGAGCCTGATATAGGGATCAGTCCTAGGACCCTGTGATTGTGACCTGAGCCAAAGGCAGAGGCTTAACCGACTGAGCCACCCAGGCATGATTAGACCTTATTTTTAGAGCAGTTTTAGGTTCTCAGCAAAATTGAGCAGAAAGTACAGAGAGTTCCCATATGAGGTATATGGGTATATCCTCCTCCAACACATGCAGTCTCCCCCACTGTCAGCATCACAAACTGGAAGGATAAATTTGTTGCCATCCTTGAACCCACATTATGACCTCAAGTCCATAGTTTACATGAGGGTTCACACTTGGTGTTGTACATTCTCTTGAGTGTTGACAAATGTCTATTGGCACATACCCACCATTATAGCATTGCACAAAATAGTTTCACTGACCTAAAAATCTATGTCCTACCTGTTTGTCCCTCCCTCCCACCGCTGACAACCACTGATCCTTTCACTATCTCCATAGTTTAACCATAGCCAGAAAGTCATATAGCTGGGATCATACAGGATGTTATCTTTTCATATTGGCTTTTTTCACTTAGCAAGATGCATTTAAGGTTCTTCTATATTTTTTCATGGCTAGATAGCTCATTTCCATTGTCTAAACATACCACAGTTGACTTACGCATTTACCTACTGAAGGACATTACTTCCAGGTTTTGGCAATTATGACTAAAACTGTTATAAACATCTGTGTGCAAGTTTTGTGTAGACTTAAGTTTCAACTTATTTTGGTGAATTTGAAAGAGCACAATGGCTGGGTCATATGGTAAGTATATATTCAGGTTTGTTAGAAACAACGAGATTGTCTCCCAAAGTGGCTGCACCATTTTGCATTCTTACCCACAGCTGTGAGAGTCCCTTTTGCTCCCTAGCCCTCTCAACATTTGCTGTTGGCTGTGTTTTGGAGTTTGGCCATTCTGACGAGTATGTAGTAATTTCTTGTTTTGTTGTTGTTGTTGCTTTTTATTTTAGAGGGAGGGGAGGAACAGGAGGGGAGGGAGAGAGAATCTCGAGCAGACACTCCACCAAATGCAGAGCCTGACACAGGGCTCAATCTCACAATCCCGAGATCATGACCTGAACTGAAACCAAGAGTTTAACTGTTTAGCTGACTGAGCCATCAAGGTACCCCATGATATCTTGTTTTAATTTGTAATTCCCTAATGACATATGATGTTCAGCATCTCTTCATATGCTTGTTTGCCATCTGTATATCTTTTTTTTTCTTTGAAAAAATGTTATGGGCCTTTTGGATAGGAATAGGCATTTATTTGCCAAGAGGATGATCCCCTCATCCTTCTACTGGAATCAAAACAGAGCCTCCTCTTTGCTAATTCTGTTTGATCCCTACACTTGTTGTCTGTGGTGATGAAACCTGGCCTACTCAGCACCACATAGGGGTTCAGGCCATGGATACCAAAGCTTACAGCATACTTGATTCCGAGATTAATGTGTTCTTGGATCCCCAAACCAAAGTTTCTAGTATCTGAGAAGTTTTTTTTTTTGACTCATACACTCATGCCTTCAGACTTTCCTTTGGAATTTCTTCTGCATTGGCCCCACAGACCATGCAATCTTTTCATTTGTCCTGATCCCCAAGCGTCTGATGGTATATCTAGCTTTGGAGAACACAGGGCTCTACCACTGCTCTAGCGCTATGGCTGCCAGGATCAGTCTGTCTCCACTCTCTCAACACAGACATTGTGGCATGCAGGGTTCCCACATGGGGTTCTCTTTTTTCAACCTGATCCTGTGCCGTGATGGAGAATGGGGTAAATGTCTGTATACCTTCTTTGGTGATACGGGCTGCTCAGGACTTTTGCCCATTTTTTTAAATCAAGTTGTTTGTGCTTCTTTTTTCTTTTTTTCTCTCTTCTTTTAAAAAATATTTATTTATTAATTTATTTGACAGCCGGAGATCACAAGTAGGCAGAGAGGAGGCGGAGGGGTGGGGGAGCAGGCTCCCTGCTGAGCAGAGAGCTAGATGCGGGCTTGATCCCAGGACCCTGAGATCACGACCTGAGCTGAAGGCAGAGGCCTAACCCACTGAGCCACCCAGGCGTCCCTCTTATTATTGGAATTTAAAGGTTCTATGTATATTTTGGATAATAGAGTTTTTTTTTTTAAATCAAATTTGTCTTTTACAAAACATTTCTCCCAGTCTGAAGTGTGTCCTCTCATTCTCTTCACAACATCTTTCACAGGAGCATTATCCACTTTTTTCATTCAAAAAATAACCTATTTGGGACGCCTGGGTGGCTCAGTTGGTTAAGTGTTTGCCTTCGGCTCAGGTCATGATCCCAAAGTCCTGGGATCACGTCCTGTGTTGGGGAGCAGGAAGCCCACTTCTCCCTCTGCCCCTCCAGGTTGGTGCACAAATGCGCACTCAATCTCTCTCTCTCTGACAAATAAATAAGTAAAATCGTAAAACAAAACAAGAAATACCCTATTCAACTTAGGGGACGACTCAGTAGTAAAGAAGACCCTGCCTTCATGAAGCCTACACTTGAACAGAGAAAATGAGAAAGAAATGAAGGAATAAACATGTAACAGGCATTTAAGTTGAGATAGCTGCTGGGAAGAAATGTCAACAGGGTACTGGGTTAGACACTGACTGTGGAGACCTGCTGGGGCCAAAAGTAGAATAGACCCTAGTAGGAGTAAGAAAACAATTAGCAGTCTACTGGAGTCATACAGGAAAGAGACGAGCATGATCTGGAATGGAAGCCGTGGAGGTGACAAGAAGTATCCAGATTCTGGACACTTGTTCAAAGTGGAGCCGACAGAGCTTGCTCATGGACTGGCTGTAAGAGAAGTAAACGATTCAGGGATGAAAGCTAGGTTGGGGCCGGAGCAACCAAGTGAATGGTAGTAAAACTGGAGGGGAGTGGGAAAGGAACCCGTTAGGAGGGGACCAGGCTGCAGCGGGGGAAAAATCAAGTTAAAGTTCAGGTGGTGGCGATGTCCAAGTAGGCTACTGAGACTCAGCTCGAAAAGTTAGGATCGGAGCTTACAAACTTGGGGTTTACAATATAACAGTGTGCTGGATTTCTTTATAGGACTTCCAAATTCTTTCTCCCTGCCTGTCCACTCTTCTTTCTGCCTCCATACTGACTAACCAGTATGGATTATGTGGATGGACTCCAAACTTCTGGTTTGGGTTGGATTCAGATCAGAAGGGAGGAGAGTAAGATGGGGTGGTTCATCCCCCCAGCACCCTCCCTGCACTTTTCCCTCAATGGCCTGAGTCCCTCCATGAAAATACATGACTTGTCAGGCAGGTCACACAACCGTCTCTCTCCCATGCCGTAAGTACTCCCTCCCTTCACCCCTGCAGGACTATGGTTGGGACAGCTCCTCCCCTCACTAGCTTCAGAGTAATGATACCTTTACACTTTCTAAAAAATTTTTATTTATTTGAGATACAGATTGAAAGAATGAGAGAGCAGAGAGCACAGAGCCAGGGGCAGGGTGGGAGACAGAAGGGCCGCGGGAGACACAGCCCGCTGAGCAGGGAGCTGGAGGCAGGGCTCAATCCCAGGACCCTGGGATCGTGACCTGAGCAGAAGGCAGAGGTTTAGCCAAATGAGCCACCAGGTGCCCCATCCTTACGCTTTTATAAACACTCCTTTAGTGGACCCTGCTTGAATTACCTTAATTTGAATGTCCCATCTGTTTCCTGTCGGTGCCTTGACTGAATTTAAAATCAGAGATTGGATGAGATCACTTAGGGAGTAAGAAGAGATAGAAAAGAAAAGAGACTTGAGGACTGACTCTTACATGGGGGCTGGAAAGAGGAGGTGAGTTCCACAAGGGGGAGGTCATTGACAGGGGAAGAAAATCAGTAACATGTGGTGGCTCAGTGAAGACAGGTTCAAGAAAGAGTCCTTCTGAAGTGGTCCAAGGCACCATTTACCTGGCACTCCCAGAATCTCTTGTTGCCCTCACTTACCATTCCTGACTCTTTTTTGCCTCTCTGGTCTTGAAATTGTTTTGTAATTTGACTTCTTCTTTTTTTTTTTTTTTTAAAGATTTTATTTATTTATTTATTTGTCAGAGAGTGAGCACAGGCAGACAGAGTGGCAGGCAGAGGCAGAGGGAGAAGCAGGCTCCCGGCTGAGCAAGGAGCCCGATGTGGGACTCGATCCCAGGACTCTGGGATCATGACCTGAGCCGAAGGCAGCCGCGTAACAAACTGAGCCACCCAGGCGTCCCTGTAATTTGACTTCTGACATCCCCAGATCAACCCATTTGTTGTATGTATCTCAGCCCGAAAAGATGTGGTTTTGAGTTTTCCTGGGAGGCTCTCAGCTGCACAAATCTACAGATGCTTTAAATGCAGAGGGAGAGGGAAGTGGATAGGCACTGCCAAGGAGTTCATACACAAGAGCACACACAATTATTCTACACATATCTCAGGTACTATGCTGTGAATATGGCCAAAGCAGAAGTGGTTTCATATGGACCACTGATGTTAGTACCTAACCTAGCATTCAGTACATGGTGGCAACGTGACAGATTTTTTTTTTAATTTTTTATTTTTTATAAACATATATTTTTATCCCCAGGGGTACAGGTCTGTGAATTGCCAGGTTTACACACTTCACAGCACTCACCAAAGCACATACCCTCCCCAATGTCCATAACCCCATCCCCCGCGACAGATTTTTTTTTTTTAAGATTTTATTTATTTATTTGTCAGAGAGAGTGCACAAGCAGAGGGAGCAACAGGTAGAGGGAGAAGCAGGTTCCCAGCTGAGCAAGGAGCCTGATGTGGGACTCGATTTCAGCACCCTGGGATCATGACCCAAGCTGAAGGCAGTTGCTTAACAGACTGAGCCACCCAGGCGTCCCTCAACAGATTTTTTTTTTTTTTATGAATAAATGCTTTTTTTTTTTTTTTTAAATGGCTTACTGTGATATGGTAAGTTTTTGGTACATGAAACCTCCTTTATAGACTTGACAATGAATTCCTTGAATTGCTCTATTATAATATGGCCCCAATTATGCTTTTGTATATCCCATAATGCCTTGGTGTGAATGTTCTTTTATTTTTTTAAACAGAATTGTATTGAGAAGATGACAACATAACTTCTGCAGACGTGAAGGCTACGGATTTTGGTCCATTGGGCTCTAGGGCCATCACACAAATATATTAGTCCTGTATGTGGAGGCCGAAAAAAATTAAGGCCATCCCACCTCAGGTTTAGCCTTAGCATAAGTACAGCCATCTTAGCTCCCGCAGTCATCTCAGACCCCTGTGCCCAAGGGCTGAACTTTCCCCAACTTTACTTTAGTTCCAGAGCCCCCCACCCTGCTTTAGTAAATGGAACCCATAAATACCCCTGCCTTAATTAAGCTCAGGGTCCAGGTCCCTACTCCACTGTGTCAGGTATCCTTGGGCCCAAGCTTAAGCTTGTCGAATAAACCCTCGTGTGATTGCGTTGGTGTTGGCTCCTTGGTGGTCTCTCAGATGCAAAATCTCGGGTATAACACTGTACTTTTAACAACCATCCTCTTTGTTTAAAGTATAAAACTGCTCACCACTAATATCTTGCCATTCCCAGAAAGCGTGCTTCTGGTAATTGGCAAGTTTTGGTAAAGGCTGTTTGCTATTTGCTGCCTCCATGTTAATGGGCTTGACTATTTCTTCAAGTCTCTTCATCCTATCCTGACTCAGGAGAGGTGAAAAACATCTCCCTCTTCTACAAAATGGAATTTGAATCCTGGCGGTGCCAACTGTAACTTTGTGTAAGTTTTCAACGGCTTTGAGGCTTAGTTTCTTTACCTATAAAATGAAATTCGTAGCACAATTGATCCTCAATATTTACAGATCCTGTATGTGCGAATTCATCTGCTTGCAAGGATTTGTTTGTAATCCCCGAATGATTACTCACAGCCCTTTTGGAGTCATTCGTGTACCTGTGAGGTCCAATGAACAATCTGAGTCACCTGACAGGCATGTTCCCAGCCAAGTTTAAACACGGTGATACTTTGCCTTCTGGCTTCAGACCACACTGTAAACAAGGAGTCTTTAGGTCTATTTTGGGCCACGGTTTTGCATTTTTGTGATTTCTCTTGGTGACTTTGCCATTTAACATGACCCCCAAGCATAGCGGTGAGTGCTACCTGGTGTTCTCAAGCACGAGAAGGCTGCCACGTGCTCTACAGAAACAGACCTGTAGGTTCCATGAGCTTCATTCAGGCATGTGTTATAGCGCTGTTGGCTCTGAGGTCAATGTTAATGAATCAACTATATATATTAAATAAAACACCTTTAAACAGAAACACATAAAAACAAGATTATATATTAATCGATTGACGAAAATGTTGTGACCAGATTGCACGGGAACGTAACCCTGTATTTTCTTTAGTAGCAATTGTTCAGTATTAACTAATCCAGTATCTGCAAAGACTTCAAAGAAAGATAGCTAGGATTAGGATGGTGGCCCACCTTAAAAACCTCACTTTAAGGTGGGCCACCATCCTAATCCTAGCTATCTTTCTTAAAAACCTTACTTCAGGGATGCCTGGGTGGCTCAGTTGGTTAAGCAGCTGCCTTTGGCTCAGGTCATGATCCCAGCGTCCTGGGATCGAGTCCCACATTGGGCTCCTTGCTCAGCAGGGAGCCTGCTTTTCCCTCTGCCTCTGCCTGCTATTCTGTCTGCCTCTGCTCGCTCTCTCCCCATCTCTCCCTCTGATAAATAAATAAAATCTTAAAAAAAAAAAAACTCACTTTAATTTAAGTACATCCTTATTTAGTTAGTTCGTTTTTTAAGGAGATAGAAGTTTACTGAATACACTGCAAGGGAGGGGTAGGTAGGATAGCAGAGGATAGCTGATTACCTCTTTAAAAAACTTATCTCCAGGGCATCTGGGTGACTCAGTTGTTAAGCATCTGCCTTGGGCTCAGGTCCTGATCCCAGGGTCCTGTGACCCAGCCCTGAACCAGGTTCCCTGCTCAGCGGGGAGTCTGCTTCTCCACTCCCTCAGCTCCTCCTCACTGCACAGGCATTCTCTCTCTCTATCAAGTAAATAAATAAAATTTAAAAAGAACTTATCTCCAACTACAGTTACATTCTGAGGTACCACGGATTAGGACTTCAGCATATAAGTTTGGGGGGACCCAATATAACCCATAGCACAGCCTATCCATCCATGACCAGGTTCTCCAGCCAGCCAAACTGGCCACACGGCATTCCCTGAAGTTTCCTTGCGCCTGGGCTTTTCTCACAAGATGACATCCTTACAGCATCCCCTATTTTTGCCTATTCAAGTGAAATCTACCTTTCAAAGACCAGCATATTAGTGAGTACTCATCAAAGAGATAATTAGATAAAAATGAGGTCTTGAAGGTGAGCCCTAATCAAGGATTCATGTCCTTACCAGAAGAGGAAGTTTGGACACAGACACACATACACACAGAGGACAGACCATGTAAACACAGAGGTAGAAGATGGCTATCTACAAACCAAGGAGAGAAGCCTCAGAAGAAACTGACCCTATTGATCTTAAACTTCCCAGCCTCTCTGTTGTTCATAAGCTGCCCCGTTTATGGCATTTTGTTTTAACAGCTCAAATGGGTCTGAGACACCAGGCAAATGAATTTGGGTTGGATTCCGTAGTTAGTGTGAGCAACTAAACTTTTTAAAGGGGGTGATGTGACCCTTTAAAAAGTTTAGTTGCTCAGGGACACCTGGGTGGCTCAGTTGGTTAAGCAGCTGCCTTTGGCTCAGGTCATGATCCCAGCGTCCCACATCGGGCTCTTTGCTCCGCAGGGAGCCTGCTCCTCCCTCTGACTCTGCCTTCCACTCTGTCTGCCTGTGCTCGCTCTCTGACAAATAAATAAATAAAAATATTTAAAAAAACAAAACAAACAAACAAAAAGTTTAGTTGCTCACACTAACTACAGAATCCAACCCAAATTCATTTGCCTGGTGTCTCAGACCCATTTGAGAAAGGAAGCATCTTCTGAAGAGAATGAGCTAAAAAGAAGGCAGGAGGGATGCTGGGTAGATCAGTGCTGTTGGGGCTGATTCTTCCAGGTTTATGTCTTTATATTTGAGGCTTATATAATGTTGCATATTTTTAGGCTCTGATACAAAAGGATAGTAGTGGAACAAGAAGATCAGAGTCTGGGACAAGGCTGGGAGAATGCTCTAAGAAAACAGTTATGTTGCATGAGTTTTGGAAACCTTTCACAATAGCATGTTGGACATTTTCAGTGGAGCCCTGAGGACGACAAAAGAATTTTGCAGCAGTGTTCGCTGAGCATAAGATGTGCTAATTCCAAGTGTGCCAAGAATATCATCAGGGATAAGAAATACTGAGACCCAACTCATGAATTACAGGAGATCTCTAGCAGGCATTCAATTGAGAGTCCTGAACTGATGTAGGCACCTGGACAAAAAGTAGCAACCTAAAACTTACTTTAATGTGTATTTTTCTACATCATTTTGTTTCTGGCCTTTTGGAGTCTGATCCCGGAAGGGAAAACCGGGTAATAAAAGTCAGAACTAGTAGCTGTGTTTGTCGTAAGGAGGGTAGAGTTTAGAGAGGCGCTGTAAGGCGATTCGGACAGGACATAGCAACTCACTGGGTCTGAGGGTACCAGGCAGTCACTGGGATGGCTGGGAATAACTCAGAGCTTGAGTTTTGGAAAAGCAGAATAAGTTCACTTTTGGACATGTCAGGTTTGAAAAACATTCCCAGCTGGGATGTGTGAATGCCAACGTCTAGCAGGCCAAGACTGGAATACGCAGATTTGAGAGCTATTTGGCAGATACAGTCAAAGGGATCAGGGATGTGTACTGTGAGAAAAGAAAGGTAGAGACTATGCATAACCATTCCCAGGCTGCAGTACAAGGAAGTGAAGGCACGGGAGAGGTCAGAGGTAGGAGAGGAGAGCCCCGAAACGGAAGCCACCAGGAGGAACGAGGGATGTGGGTATCTTTGGAAAGAGATGGATAGATGAAAATATGTAGGAATGGGGTTAAAGCGGAGGTGGTCAAGACAGATGAAATTGATTTCAGAGGAGTGAAAGGCCAGTTCATCTTGGAGAGCGAGAAAGGAATTAAGGAGAATAGAAAGTGTTTGGCAAATAAGCACCATAAGGAATGTAATAGGAAGTAAATAAAGCTGAACAAAAGACTGCTGAGCCCAGTAAGAATTCAGTAGAGACTCAACAGCATAAAAGTGGAAGGAAAAATTCTGCAGTTTTTTGTGACATTTCCATTAACACTTCAAGCTATGTTAGTCAGTGCTTTTTCAGTTATAATTGATGGAAATCCCAACTCAAACTAGATTAGAGTCTAATGATAATCGATTGGCTTAAATAACAGCAAAGTTTGAAGAATGTCTAGAGTTTCTTAAGACAGCTAAATCCGGGGCCTCAAACAATTGTCATCAAAAGTATGTTTCTCTCTGTTGTTTGGCTCTGCTTTCCTAGATAGCCACTGGCAGCCCCAAGAACATAGTCTACCTGTTTTAGTAAGCCCACATAAAAAGAGCCCTCCTTTCCCAATTTTTCCCACCAAATCCTGATATAGACTCTAATTGGCCCAGTTTGGGTAAGGTGCCCCATGCTGGACCACTCACGGGGGCTTAGGGGCTGGGACAGTTTGATTGCCTGAATCTTAATTATAAACTCACCCCTAAAACCATGAATCCCATGGACCCAAAGTGGGGAAGGGGTGGGTTTTCAGAGGAATGCCAGTTAGGCAAAACAACCAGGTCCATTACAGACAGAGAACAGCAGTAGAGAAAATACTACATCCACTGTAGGTCAGTTTGGGACCACTTTCCCCACTTCAGAGAGTGTTGTTTGTCACATAGGCAAAAGGAAAGAGAATATGACAAAGGAAGCATTATCTCTTAAAGTTTCTACCTGGATGTATGACTCCTCAAAATTACTCACCTTTCATTGGCCAGAGTAGGGGAATGGAGAAGTATGATCCTACCAGGTACCTGGAGGGAAGAGAACTGAAAGTTTTATAAATTGTCTGAATGATTATCCCAGGGACCCACCAAGTTTGGAATATTGGCAGAGAGAATATGGCAGAGAAACCAAGACATAAGAGAATCTAAAATGGTTGGAATTGGGTGCCTGGGTGGCTCAGTGGGTTAAGCCACTGCCTTCGGCTCAGGTCATGATCTCAGGGTCCTGGGATCGAGTCCCACATCGGGTGCTCTGCTCAGCAGGGAACCTGCTTCCTCCTATCTCTCTCTCTGCCTGCCTCTATGCCTACTTGTGATCTCTGTCAAATAAATAAATAAAATCTTTAAAAAAAATTAAATGGTTGGAATGTTCTGGAGTGATGCAAGGAAGGAGAGCATCTGGGCAGCCCAGTAGATATTAAGGGACTGGAGAACAAAGGGAGATGGAAAATCTAGTTTGAAAAGGGTGAGAGAGTGGTAGAAAGCTAGGGGGGTGAGATATTACTGTATCTCATTTCATAGCTGGTCACAGAGAAGTTCACTGCAGCTTGGTGAGCTAAAGCTGGGCCAGACTAATTTTGTGGACAGGTGCCAGGGATAAAGATCCAGCTGTTGGAACTGGAAGAATGTCCAGTCAAGCTGACAGGCACTATGTGAACCTATATAATTCAGGTTCCCAGTGAATGGTCAGCCACAGGATGGATGCAGTGCCAGGATCTAGACACAGGTAACATTCAGAGAGTTGAAACAATATAAAAGAGGTTTTCAGGGCCAGGAAGGCTGGTCACAGATAAAGCCCCAGCCTTGGATTGCAGTTTTAAAGGAGAGAGGTCAATTATTACAAAAAAAAAATTAATAAACTTTTAAAAAGTGGGAGGAATACCTGGCTCGTTCAGTTGGACGAACATGCAACTCTTGATCTCAGGCACCACCATCCTGGGTATAGAGTTTACTGACAAAAAATAAAAATAAACTTAAAAAATAAATAAAGGAGATAGGTCAGGACCCATAGAGGTCTACAGGGACAGAACATTGTCCCAGGGATTAATGGGGAAGAGATGAAAAATATTTTTATTCTTTGGTAAATTTTTTGTAAGATTTATTTATTTACTTATTTATTTAAAATATTTCATTTATTTATTGGACACACACTTACACACACACACACACACATCACAAGTAGGCATTGAGTGGGGGAAGCAGGCTCCCCGCTGAGCAGAGAGCCCAATGTGGGGCTTGATCCCAGGACCCTGGGACCATGACTGGAGCCAAAGGCAGAAGCTTAACCCTCTGATCCACCCAGGTACCCTATATTTATTTATTTATTTTAGAGAGAAAAAGAGAGAGAGTGAATGAGTGTGTGTGTGTGTGTGTGTGTGGTGGGGAGGAGCAGAAGGAGAGGGAGAGAGAATCTTAGGCAGGCTCCATGTCCATTGTGCAGCCCAGAGGTGGAGGGAGGCTTGATCCCACAACGCTAAGATCCACCTGAGCAGAAATCAAGAGTCAGATACTTGACTGACTGTGCCACCAGGTGCCTGGGGAAAACCAATGTTTAATCATAGTGAGACATGAACTATATTTAAGAGAAACTGTGTTCCGGCGCCTGGGTGGCTCAGTGGATTAAGCCGCTACCTTCGGCTCAGGTCATGATCTCAGGGTCCTGGGATCGAGTCCCGCATGGGGCTCTCTCCTCAACAGGGAGCCTGCTTCCTTCTCTCTCTCTCTCTGCCTGCCTCTCCAACTACTTGTGATTTCTCTCTGTCAAATAAATAAATAAAATCTTAAAAAAAAAATTAAAAAAAAAAAAAAAAACAAGGGAAGCTTGTTGACCCTAGAATAGGGAGTTCCTACTGCCCAAAAGGAGATACTATTTAAAGGCCAGGCATGGGAGATATGAGAATGAACAGAGCCAACATACGAAAGCAGGGGACTAGCAGAGAGGATATGTGGTTATATAATTATGGAAATAGATCATTACAGAAGGTTATGGAAGAAACTAATCTTCTGTAAGATTAGTTTGCCCTAATCTCTGATTTTCTCTCTCTTTTCATGGGCATAGCTGTTGTCTTTTACCTTATTATTTTTTTTAAGTTATTTATCTTAGAGAGAGAGAGTGGGGGGGAAGGGGTAGAGGGAGAGATTCTCAAGAAGACTTCCTACTGAGCACAGAGCCCAGCACAGGTCTTGCTTGATCCCCTGACCGATGAGATCCTGACCTGAGCTGAAATTATGAACTGCACAGTTAATCAACTGAGTCACCCAGGCACCCCTATACTTCAGTTTTAAGGGCAGAGAATATTAATGGTGTTTTTCTGTTAGTGTGTTAATCCAGACAAAATTATAAAGCAGATCAAGTGGATGACTAGATTAGAACGCCATCTGTAGTGGATAGAATAATGGTCCTCCCAAAGAAGTCCATGACTTAATCCTTAAAGTCTGGGAATGTATTAACTTCCATGGCAAAACAGACTTCGCAGATATGATTAAGGTTAAGATTGGGAAATTATCCAGGTTTACCTGGGTGAACACAAGAATCCTTACAAGATATGCAGAGTTCAAAAAGGAGTTATGTTGATAGAAACAGAGCATAGTGATGTGGAACCATGAGCCAAGGGATGCAGGCAACCTCTAGACAAGGAATGGATTCTGCCCTTGAGCCTCCAGAACAAACACAGACCTGTAGGCACCTTGATCTGTTCCCCCTAAGACCTGATTTTGGACTTCTGACGTTCAGAAATGTAAGAGAAAAAAAAATGTGCTGTTTTAAGCTACTAATTTTGTGATACTCTGTTATAGTAGTAATAGAAAATTAATACAATATCTAATGAGATTATTGAAGAGAATCCAGACTTTGATTTCACAATGTTTGGAAAAGGCAAGAAAAGAATGGCTGGAGTTAGGTGGGAAAATAATGAGGAATTATTTGCTATTCCTCATCTTTAAAATTCAATAGAAGTAGGGATGCCCGGGTGGCTCAGTTGGTTGAGCATCTGACCCTTGGTTTCGGCTCGGGTCATGATCTCAGGGTTGTGAGACTGAGCCCTTGGTCAGGCTCCACACTCATCGGGGAGTCTGCTTGAGATTCTCTATCTCTCTTTCTCTCTCTCTGCCCCTCCTCCCACTCGCTCTCTCTCTCAAGTAAGTAAATAAATCTTAAAAAAAAAATCCAATAGAAGTAATATCTAAATTTTCTCAGGAAAAAATGCAATCACTCTATGCTTCTACACAAATTCCAGGGTGTTTTGAAGTTATGTTTGTTAGTTTGCAAAGAGAATTGGAAATTCCTCCTGGAAAGATTCAGTGAAAGAGAGTTGTAAATGATGAAAAAGAATTTAAAAGAAAATAAATACTGCATTTTAGAAATAGCTATTCTAAATAGCTATTCTAAATAGCTATTCTCCCTGCTAAGCGGAGAGCCCTGTGCAGGGCTTGATCCCAAGACCCTAGAATCATGACCTGAGCTGAAGGCAGAGGCTTTAACCCACTGAGCCACCCGGGTGCCCCAGCAAATGAATTCTTAACACCAATAAAACTTGTGATGGTAAATTCTCATAAACTTCAAGAAAGAGTATTTTTTAAAAATTTAAGAAAGATTCCACTTTGTCCTATAAATTGTTATACTGTAGTGTCAACCTCTAGGTCTTCTGAATCATTAAAAAATAGCTAATTGTAGGTGTTCCTGGCTAGCTCAGTCAGTAGAGCATGTGACTCTGGGTCTTGGGGTGATGAGTGTGAGCCCCACATAGAGATTATTTAAAGAAAAACATCAAATTGTAAGAGTTAATTTCATTAATATAGATGTGTCCTTCTCACCTCTTTCCCCGGTGCTCCCAGATCTTTTCTTGGATGGCATCGAGGCTCGCTGGGATTTCATTCAAGTGCCTGAGAGGTGGTACTCCAGAGGGCTAATTGGGTTTTTCTTAGATGATGGATTTTTTTTTCTTGAGTAACAAATATGCATATATACAAACTCCATGCACTGAGAACTATCTGAAGAGCAGTTTAATTGGGCAATGATTCTGTTCACCTTTCCAGGCTGGTGACCACACAACAAATAAGGCAAGCTGAGTTAAAAAGTTGCAGGTAAAGTTGCAGACAAGTTTGGAAGTCACGAGCAAGTACGGAGTCCTAGAGGTAAGCACTCGGAGAATTCAGCTGTGTCCAGCTAATCAGGGGCACAGGTAAAGTCACAGGGAGGCCCAGGGGGAAAGCCCCCCTGTGGGCTCCAAGTCGGGTGTGCCAGTCACAATTCGGAGTTAGCAGGGAGATAAAGAAAGGAGTTCAGACAGAGCCTGGGAAGATCAACTCAGTCACCAGCTGGAGCACAACCAGGACAGGACCACTGAGCTATTGGTTGGCAGTGGCCCTGCCTTGCTTTGGTTTTGAGCGGTTTTCCTGATGTAAATGGAAAGAGGGTAAACAGACCCACCCAAGTATTGAGGAATACAGCTGAGGGTTAGATATTCTGAAATAAACAAGCAAACAAACAAAAAACCCAACAAAACCTGCCAGGTCCTCGTAGCTCTGGGTTGGATATTTTAACAAAAGTGAATGACCCACCTTTCTGTGCTAGATACTAAAGGAAAAAATCATAAAGGAAAAGACTGATATAGTCATATCAATGTCAATATAAGAAAATTTAAACTTCTATATGTCAATAAATATTCACAAAGATGCAAAGACATAAGCACACAAGATATTTATAATGCAAGATAAAACTATCGTTTAATCTATATGTATATTTATAACTGCAGAAAATCAGACATGACTGAAACGTTGATCAAAAGACAATTGCTGAAACTATGAAATATCCTGACAGTGAAATTTGAAGGCGTTCTTTTTCTTAAAATGCCAGATAATAAATATTTTAGGCTTGTGGGCCATGAAGTCCCTTTTGCAACTACTCAATTCTGCAGTTATAGCACAAAACCCATCATAGACAATCAAGAAACAAAAAAGCATAAAATGTTCCAATAAAACTTTATTCACAAAAATATGCAGCTTACACACAGGTTATAGTTTGCTGATCCGTGTTCTAAATAATAATTTTTATAAAAACTAGATAAATCTATATATAATACTATGGAAACCTGTTTAACTTATATTAAGCAAAAAATGCATAATTTAGAACAGAATGTGTACGTACATAGTATGTTATCTTATTAAATATTTTATACATCAAATTATATTAATAAAATTATGTGTGACTATATATGATTATATATTAAAGTATTATAGTTATATATAAAATTATATTTATATCCTTATGTAGATAAAGAGATAGTTCAAGTAAAGGAAAAAAGCCTAAAATAATATGTACCAATTTTAACTTGGAGAATGATATCCCAATTTAGGATTGTAAAATTATTTTCCTAGTGTAAAATTTTAAATTATTTTTTAAAAATAATAATGGTTAAAACAAATTTATGACACAAAACAAAACATTAAAAAATGTACACATGACTCTACTAGTTATGTATAACTGTTTTCATTTCTGTGTTCTCTTTCAATCCTTATCTGCATTATATGTTTGTCAAAGTGTATTTTTTCCTGATTTTCTTTGCCTTATTCCTATTGTATCCTCAGAGTCAGCAGTTTGCAATAACCACAGTTCAATAAATATTAGTTAACAGCTGTGATTATGATCATAGTGATAACGATGTGAAGTAGAGCAATTTTAGGTAAAGTTTTTTTAACAAGGCTTCTTGGGAAAAACTAGCAATTGCATTCACAAAGGTTACTGTCAAATGTTACTCAGGAACCTTTCCGAAGGGATAAAATCCTTCCTAATCTCTTTGTTCAGATGTCCCCGGGGATAGACACTAAAAAGTTTCCCAGAGCATTGCTATCTCTCTGTTTCTTACTTTAGCCCATTTGGCACAGTGGGAATGACTTTGATGCTTCTAATAGCTGACAGAACGATATGAAATGATCAAAGGTTTAGCTTGTGAATTATTCTGCTTGCTTTTGTCATTCAGAGTCTAGAGCCCTGAAAATGTACTCCCGGATTTGGTGCACCACAGATGGTACAAGGAGTAAAATCAGGGGCTTATTAATCCCTGTGTGAATTTATCAAAGTCTGACAGTTGATAAAGTGAGTAATCTTAGAGTAGCATAATGTGATTCCATATTAGCTATGTGAGGTAAAGGGAGCGTGGGAAGGAGAGGCTGGACTCCAGAATCACATCTCATTGTACTGATGATGTACAATAGGGTAATTATGACCCAGTTTCATGCTCAAATTCTTCAATGTTTGTCTCCCCCCCCCTCTGGGTATGGGCCCTTTTGACATTTTTATCAGAAATCAACAAACATAATGGTAATTTTAAATACAGGTTTTCTTCTAGTCGTTTAGGTAGCGCTGGAAGATGGCAGTTATTTGAATTATCAGCAAAGACTGATGGTTTTTTAATTAAGGATTCCTCTGTTTCTGATACGCTTCTTCTAAAACACCTGGATCTCCCCCTACCTCTAGAAGAACAAGAACAAAAGAAATACCTTCTCATACCTACCAACTAAACAAACGTTTAGAAACTGTTCCCTGGCTAGAGCCAGAGTGCCTCCTGCAATTAGAATGGGAGGACCACCGGCCGGGTGTGCCGAGTGCTTTCCCTTTTTTTTAAGACTGTCTTATTCATATGTCAGGGTGGAGATAAAAGACTTTAAATGAAAGGATTGCACAACCACCACCCACATCTTTGCAAGCTTTGGTGGAAGCCGAAGGCTAAGTAAACATTTGGAATCCATTCTCCAAGTAGCAATTGGACTGTGTTCGCAGCCATTTTCATAGGATGTGAGAGCTGTTACAGGCCTTGAGTGGAACCACAGCTCCTTTCTCCTTTTATTCTCAGTGCCTGCTCTAGAGACACTGGGTGTTCAGTAAATTAGGTGTCAAAAGATTCAGCTTGCTTTTGCCATCCAGAGTCTAGAGCCTGCAAAATGTATTCCTGATTCTGGTATGCCATTGGTATAATCAGTTAGTATAATCAGGGGCTCTGCCTAAACAGCTAATGAATGAATGAAACATCTTATATAAAAACTCCATCTTGACAGAAGTTTGATACAGTTCTATGCTGGTGAGATCTGAAGGAAAAAGTATACTCCCGAACATGTTAATGGATGAATGTAAGTTGTACAATCTCTGAGTAATTTGGCAATGACCAGTGAAAGAAATGCATATAACCTGTGATCCGGCAATTCCACTTCTGGGAATTCATCCTGCATAAGAACTCGCTCCCATATACATACAGAAGAGAATAGTAATCGCAACATTCTTTATACCAGCAAAAGACTAGAAACAACTTAATATCTGTATATAGAGAATTGGTAAAGTAAATTATGGTATATACATATAATGGAATTCTGTCTGATGTCGAAATGAGTAAGATAGAATTACACATACTGACATGGAATGATCTCCAAGATAACATGGTTGAGTGAAAAAAGGTGCAAAACAGCATGTTCAGTATGCTACTGCTTAGTGTAAATAAACAAAAAGGTAGGAGAAAGGATGCACATGTAAGTCTTTACTTGAAAAAACCATCTCTGGAAGGTTAAAAAGGAAACTGGTAAGAGTGGGTGAAGAGTGGGTGGAGAAACCATAGAATTTCAAGGAGTGGAGGGAGGGAAACTTGCTTTCTTCACTCTTTTTTTTTTTTTTTTAAGATTTTATTTGAGAGAGAGGGAGAGCAAGCGAGCAGGGAGGGGGCAGAGGGAGTGGGAGAAGCAGACTCCCCACCCAGCAGGGAGCTCAACACAGGGCTCAATCCCAGAACCCTGAGATCATGACCTGAGCTGAAGGTAGACTCTTTTTTTTTTTTTAAATTTTTTTTTTTTTAATTTATTTGACAGAGAGAGATCACAAGTAGGCAGAGGCAGGCAGAGAGAGAGGAGGAAGCAGGCTCCCCGCTGAGCAGAGAGCCCGATGCGGGGCTCGATCCCAGAACCCTGGGATCATGACCTGAGCCGAAGGCAGAGGCTTAACCCACTGAGCCACCCAGGCGCCCCTGAAGGTAGACTCTTGACTGAGCCACCCAGGCACCCTGCTTTTTTCACCCTTCTGTATTATTTCAGTTTCTAGCTCTGTGTATAAACTAGCTACTAAGATATTTTAAATAAAAATGCTCAAAAGTAAACATCTTAAAATTAGTTTCCAAAGAGAATGCTTTTTAAAACTCACTTACCATAGTGAGAGTTACCATTTATATCAGGAAAGTTGCAAGGGGGGGAGTGATATATCTGCATAATTACTCATAGAAGCATAGAACATCTCTGGAGAGCTGAAGAGAATGGGGCAGCTGGGGACACAGGTAGAGGAGAATTTCTGTATGTCTTTTTGTACCTTTTGATTTAAAAAAAAAGTGTGTATATTTATATATAGATATATCTATGTATATAGATATAGTTTTTGTTTTT
This sequence comes from Mustela lutreola, assembly GCF_030435805.1. Lineage (NCBI taxonomy): Eukaryota > Metazoa > Chordata > Mammalia > Carnivora > Mustelidae > Mustela > Mustela lutreola. The sequence goes on along the minus strand of NC_081291.1, from coordinate 121,967,974 downwards.
AAAGTTTACAAGAAGTGGGGCACCTGGATGTCTCAATTGGTTAAACGTCAGACTCTTGGTTTTGGTTCAGGTCAGGATCTCATGAGCTGTGAGATCTAGCCCTGTGTCAGGCTCCCTGCTCAGTGCAGAATCTGCTTGAGAGTCTCTCTTTCTCTCTCTTCCTTTCCCTCTGCCCCTCCCCTGTGTACTCTCTCTCTCAAATAAATAAATAAATCTTAAAAAAAAAAAAAGATAAAATTTATGAGAGGTATAGAGGAAGTGGAAAGAAAAGGTATCTTGGAAAATAGGAATAGCATGTTTGCTGGGATCAGAAAGCTCTAGTTTCAAATTCTGACTCTTTCTTCCTTTTTGTTTTTTCTTAAGATTTTATTTATTTATTTGTCAGAGAGAGAGAGAGAGAGAGCACAGGCAGACAGAGGCAGAGGGAGAATCAGGCTCCCTGGACCCTGGGATCATGACCTGAGCCAAAGGCAGCCATTTAACCAACTGAGCCACCTAGACATCCTAAAATTCTGACTCTTTCAATAGCTGTGTGATATTGGGCAATTTGCTGAAATCTCTAGGCCTCTTGTGAAAAAAGCCTCAGAGGAATGTTGTGTGGATTACCTAGAAAATACAACATATAAAGTGGCATTTCCTATGACAGCATTTATTAGGAGGTCAGTAATTTGTAGTCATAATTATATGGTCGATGAACTTCGTATTCCAAAGAACAGTTTCAAGGGTTTTAAGGAAGCAATACTGTACAAGAACCTTGGACTCGGTTCAGTGTTGCTATGTGGGGTGTGTAAAAGTCCCATAACGTGGCACTGGCATTGACCTAGATCAGTGGGAAGCCCAGCATTGACCCTGAAGTGACCCCAGGTGGCATGGTGCCACTTCATAGCACCGGTTAATTAAATGTTGACAGTATGTGCTTGTGCTGTGATTTCTGAAAAGAGCACTATCAAATGAGCAAAGAGATTTTTAAAGAGATTATGAAAAAAGCAACAAACACATAAAATCCACAGAACATCTAGCACTTTCATCTTCTTTTCTTTCCTTATTTGTTTTTTCAGGATCACATTGTTAATACTATGACAAATCTATTGGCCTGTTATAAAGGTACCAGCTGTAACCACATATTTTTCATTTGCCTCTCTATGTCGTATTATTTGAATGGTTAGCAGAGCTCTTAGTACTCAATGGCAAACAGACATATAAATCTGATCAATCATATTTCTATTGGTGAAAAACTCCAGATATTTATTCTTTATCCCAGTAGTGCTTATATTTTTTTGGAATTTCACTGAACAGACTGGTACTTACAATGACTCCTTTTTTCAAACGTATCTCCACAAAACTATTTACATTGAAATTAGTTTTTGGTAATTGCTAATATCATGTATTTTGCTGCATGAAACAAAGTAATTCTAAATGTACAGGATTTGTTGTATCCTTCTTTTTAAACAAATGATAATCTCCTGAATGTGTTTCCTAACTTACATTAGTAAGTTGCAACTTTTTTTCAACTCTGAGACTGATAAAGCCTGAGACAGGACAAGATGGATAATATTTTATAACACCTGCTGTGATTCCATCTGAAATCTGACAGAGCTGGTGAATACGGAAGCGAGGTACGGCATCTCCTGCAGGCCGGTGCAGCATTGCAAGAATGGAAGACCAGCGACCCAGTGAGGAAAAACCAAGTATTGCAGCGGCTATGCAGAAAATTCTTGCAGCTTGGAGATTACAAAGAATTTCTGAAAGGGCATTTATTTTATTTTATTGATCTGGATTCAGAGGCAACCACTGAGCATCTACTAAGGGCTCAATAAGTTTACATATATGTTAACTCAATATCTTTTTATTTTTAGGTTGATAGACAGGAGGAGAATGCTGGCTTAGGCGGGAAAATTGCAAGCATTGATTGCTTGGGTATGTTATGCCCTTGAGAACTGGCAGACAGACAATAACTGTTGCTGTTGTTTTTGTTGTTGTTTTTTTTTTTTTAACCCGACTGGCTATAAGTAATGTTAATGTAGGCTGAACCAAGACTTAAGGGAAAACATGTTAGGCTACAGAGGAGAAATATTAACACCAAAAAAACCAAAACCAAAAGCAAAACCAAAACCCTCACATATTTTATATTTTACAAAGTAGATTCTGCTGGGTCAGTGTTTTTCTTTTAATGGGTTTTCTACCAATTTTCCTAATTATGAAGAATGGAAGACAAGCTGCCACAGTGTAAGTCTCACCACAAAGGAAACAATGTCATTATTACTGAGGATGCGCAGTTCCCTGACATTGTTCTCTTGGGATATTAAATAGGTTTCCTCTTTCAACAGTCTCTTCCTCTGACAATTCATACATTAAGGCCAACAATCTTAGCGCCCTGTAACAATTGGCTGATTAAAATTATTAAAGACTTGGGGTGTCTGGGTGGCTCAGTGAGTTGGGCCTCTGCCTTTGGCTTAGATCATGATCTCAGGGTCCTGGGATCGAGCCCCACATCACACTCTCTGCTCAGCAGGGAGCCTGCTTCCCCCTCGCTCTCCCTGCCTGCCTCTCTGCCTACTTGTGATCTTTCTGTCAAATAAATAAATAAAATCTTTTTTAAAAAGTAAAATAAAATTATGAAAGACTTAAGTGTGTACTGTTATCTGCATTAACAAGCCATTAGTTAAGACATACCAAGTAACTCTGAAGTTCAGTTTGTTTGAAGTTCATTATGATGGTTTATTATCATATAAAGTAACATGTCCAGTGATTTATCAAGAGAATAAGCTATCCTAAAATTATGAATGAATGAATGATCTGTTTTATAATATCTTTTCAAATTATCAAATGAAGCAAAACCCTTATTTTAAACAAAAACAGCCAAGAATAAGCTTCCAGTATTTTCTCAAGCTGTCTTCTCTGTGTTGTTCTACTGACGACCCCCCTGCACTCCACTGTGTTCTTTATGGGTGGAGACGTTCACAGTATCTCAGGCCTCCCTGAAGGCTAGAAGTATCGTTCTCATTCACCCTACTGAGCTGTTCTGTTTTCTGATGAACTCTGAAATAGTAGGACAAATATATTACTTTTTCAACCCAACTCTACATGTATGGAAGAGTTTGGAGATAGCATTGAAGAGAGATAGCAATACATGTAATCTACTTAAGCTGGTATATATAAATTTCTATGCTTTTAAATTGTGAACAGATTTAAATGGATTACTGTATTATGAACACAAAAGTATTGCTTCAATGTTTAATTATTACCAAAGTATCACATATTTTATAGCTCATCAGCTTTATTAGTCAAACACAGCATAAAACCACAGAGTGGAAATGGAAATGTGGTTTAGGATTTGATATGTATCTATGTAGTGAGAGCTGTAACGATGGGACAACAGTTAACATAGAGTATTTAGTGCACTGTGCTAGATGTGTTAGATGAACTATCTTAGGGGTTGGTAACTCTACAAGGGGTCTAATGGTAAACATGCTCTCCAGCTTAGTCACACAGTCTCTGTCATAACAACTCAACTTGTCTCTACAGAGCAAAAGCAGCCATAAGTGAATAACCAATAAGCCAGGCTATGTTCTAGGAAAGCTTAGTTTATGGTCATTAAAATGCAAATTTCATATAATTTTCACATGTCACAAAATATTATTCATAAAAATATTTAAAAAATATTTTTTTAATATTGGGTAGCTCAGTTTGTTGAAGGTCAGTCTCTTGGTTTCCACTCAGGTCCTGATCTCAGGGTCCTCAGATGGAGCCTGATTGGGGCCTGTTTAAAATTCTCTCCCTCTGCCCCTCCCCCCACCCCAACCTTACTTGCAAGTGCCCACTCTCTCTCTCTAAAATAAAATAAATCTTAGGGACACTTGTTTGGCTCATCAGTTAAGGATCTGCCTTCCACTCGGGTCACAATCCCAGAGTCCTGGAATCAAGTTCTGCATCCGGCTCCATGCTCAGTGGGGAGCCTGCTTCTCCCTGGGCCTACTGCTCCCCCTGCTTATGCTCTTTCTCTAACAAACAAATAATTTCTTTTTTTTTTTTAAAGTGTTTATTTTATAAGATTTATTTATTTTAGAGAGAGATAGAGAGCGTGCACAAGCCTGAGGGGCAGAGGGAAAAGGAGAAACTCCAGCTAACTCAGCACTCAGAGCAGAGCCCCAGGCAGGGTATCATCTCCTGACCCTGAGATCAGGACCTGAGCCTAAACAAGAGTCAGACACTTAACTATGCCACCCAAGTGCCCCTCTAAAAAACCATTTAAAAGTGGAATAATCTTTCTTAGCTCACAGGCCACAGGAAAACAGAAAGTAGGTTAGTTGTGGCCATGGGCAATGGTTTACAGAACTCTGCATTACCTTCTTGGGTTAATGGGGGTTTCCTAAATGATCAGATATACTGTGATTATACTGTTAAGTGAATGGGAAAGTTCCTCACTAGCATTGTTCCTCACCCTACTATCACTTTCTGCCAGCTGCTGGCACTGAGACTTACCAGGCTTTATTCCATTGTTCCTAAGGTTAAGAGCAGCCTCTATGTCTTAGACTCTAGACAAACCAACTGAAGAACTGCTTTCAACTACAAGAATATACAATCCTTCTTAAGGGTTTGAGTTGGAGTAACACGACCCCATTTGGGCGTTTTTATAGGTTGAGCTGCTTGCAATGTGGCCAACAGGCAAGGCAATTAATTTATTGCAGTAATTCAGGGGGGAAAGATGATAGTGACCTGGACTGGTCTGGTAAAAATAGGAGAGTAAAAACAGTAGACGGACTGAGTATGTATTTTGTATTAGGTACTTGCTTGGATGAGGATTGTTTCACACTTGTCTCACAAGATAAAAGAAATTGCTGATACCTCTAAAAATAATATTTAAAGTGCTACCTAAATTTAGTTGGGGAAGTATATAGCATATCATCTCTTTCCTCTTTTAATTATTTTTTTAAAAAGATTTTATTTATTTATTTTTTTGACAGAGAGAGACACAGCGAGAGAGGGAACAGAAGCCGGGGGGTGGGGGGGGGTGGGGGGTGGGGGGTGGGGGGGGATGGGAGAGGAAGAAGCAGGCTTCCCACCAAGCAGGGAGCCCAATGCGGGACTCCATCCCAGTACCCTGGGATCATGACCTGAATCGAAGACAGACACTCAACGATTGAGCCACCCAGGCGCCCCTCTTCTTTTAATTATTAATAACCATTTCAAAAATTGCGGGATCCTATTGGTTTGTCTGATTTACTGTTCCCTACCCTAAAGTTGAGCATAACATTTTAAGTTTTTTAACATAAAGGTTAGCTGAAAGTACATTTCCTGGGGGAAAAAAATTCTGCATTCTCCACAGTCCAACTAGGAATTGCTGCGTGGAGACACTTTCTATTCCTAGACTGTTTTCCAGAGGTTTACTTTAGGTTAAAGGACTCCCTCCTGTACTCAGCCACCAGCCACACCCCTGGACCCACCCCGACACTTCCCTGCAGTCTGGCTCCTCCCTCTCCGGCTCCCTCAGGCTTACTCTCCCGCCCACCCGGGAAGCTCCGCCCCAGCCTCCCCCAACCCCCTCCCACGCCGCCAGCCTGCGGCCGGTTCCGCAACCCAACTCCTACCCTCCTTCCGTCGCTTTCTCTTTTCCCCCGCCTCCCTGGCTACCTTCGATTGGCTAAACTGGCTATGCCGCGGCAGGGATGCAGCAGAGACTCGTTCTGATTGGCTAAAGGGTATCCGGGCCTCTCATGATTGGCCGATAATACCAGACAGCAAGTGTGACTGAGCTCCGGGGTGTGTGGACGCCGCTTTGTTGCCTGAGGGGGGTGGCGGTGGAAGTTCAGGGGGTAGGGGGCTAGTGCTTCTCAGGACCCGCACCCGCGGCCGTCGCAGTCACTTCGCCCGGTAGCCTTTAGCGTAGGAGTCGCGCGGACAACAGCCATGAGCGGCGGGGTGTACGGGGGAGGTGAGTGAGTGCGGCCGGACGAGAGAGCGCGCCTTTTTAACGTGTGGGATTTGTAACCGCCGCCCCCAGCCCTCCTCTCCCCGGCGGCCCCTTCCGGTCTCCCCAGCGCAGGACCCCAGCCTCTCCGCCCCATCCCCGCCCCGTGCTCTGCCCGCCCCCGGAGCCCACCCGGCTCGGCGAGAGCCTCGGAGCGCCGGGAGTCGCCGCCGCCTGCGGTTCCTCGGCCCCCGAAGGAGCAGGGTTTTGGGGGTGCGTGCCGGTCTCCGCCTGGGCGGGCACTCCATCCTGAGGGGTCGGGCCCGGAGCCCCGGCTTGAGTAGCCGGGCGTAGGGTCGCATCTTCCCCGGGGGTCTCCACAACTCGGCTACCTCGGGGCGCGCGCGCGCGCGTTTAAACTTGGGAGGTCCCAGCAGTTTGTAAGCGGGGACGGAGGGTTTCCGCGTCGTCCTGTGGAGGGTAGCGCGAGCTGCGAGAGGTACCACTGATTGGAGGAGTGGCGGCCACTCAGGACGCAGCCTCTTCTGGTTCCGCGCTCGACTGCCTCACACCTTTCAGTAACTCCTGCCTGTTGGCTGCCTGTGGGTTCTCCGGAGTTCCTGGTGGGAACACCTGTAGCCTTGGGTCGGCTGTGGTGTAGTGGAAGGATAAGCGCGGGCCTGGGGGTTACACAGACCTGGCTTGTCCTTCCAGTCTCACCATTTATGGAGCCCTTTGACGTTCGCCAAGTTGCTTAGCCTTTCCCAACTTGAGGCTCCTCGTTTTGGGAATGGGAATTCCTACACAGTGGGGTTGGTTGTGAAGGTTCCGTGAGATAACGATACCCTGGGTACACCAAGTGTGGTCCATGGATCGGCCGTGTCCGCGTCGCCTGCAAGCTTTTTAGCAATGCAGCATCTCAAGCCCCACTCGAAACGCACTGAATCAGAGCTTTCGTTCTTGCTAGAGGGGTAGGAAGCACTGATGTATATGATTCTGGTTTTTGCTGTGTTCGAGGAGTTTAGAAAACAAGACAGATCTAGAGCGTTGCTTTTGTTAGGGTGTCTGTTAAGGTTATTGTTTCTGAAGAGGATGGCGTTTTACAGGTAAGAGATAGAAATGAGGTTTCCAAAGTTCTTAGTAGTTTTTGAAATGTAGCTTGAGTTTCTTTGCGGTAGTATGCTGATCCTCATCCTTTTCTTCCCCGTTTATGTTCTTGGTTTTGATTTCTCAAATGTGAGAGTCAGTAGTTTCCCATTTTTGCTTTGGAGAAAGCCCAGTGGATCTTCATGATTTACTTCTTTCCCATCTGAAGATGCCATCCTGACCAAAAAACTGGGTGTTTATGCCTTTGCCTCTTGGAGGCTGTTGGCTTTGTTTTGACCTTTAGGTTCACTGATCCAAAGACCTAGAAACTGTTAGTGAGTTTTTCCTTAGAAGGCGTTGTTTAATTTGACTGAGGTAAAAATGGATACCAACAAATGCTAGTAGCAAACTTTTTTTTTTTTTAAGATTTTATTTATTTGACAGAGAGAGATCACAAGTAGGCAGAGAGAGAGAGAGGAGGAAGCAGGCTCCCTGCTGAGCAGAGAGCTGGATGGGGGACTCTATCCCAGGACCCTGAGATCATGACCTGAGCCGAAGGCAGCGGCTTAACCCACTGAGCCACCCAGGCGCCCAGTAGCAAACATTTTTTGAGTGCATACTTTGTACTAAGAGCTCTTCCAGAGACTTTTCATGTGTTGCGTTTAATATGTGCATGAACTCCATCGGCAGTAGCCCTAGGAAATGATACTGCTATTCTCATATAATGGAGTAAGAAAATAAGGTATGGAAAAGACAAAGTAACTGGCCCAGAGTTACATAACTTCCGAATAAGTGGTGAACAAGAATCTCTGGGATGAAGAAAAAGGCATTTCAATAAAACCCTTTCCTATTTTAAAAAAAATTTTTGGTTTTTTCTCCGTAGGTCATTTTTCAGTTATATAGCCACAGCATATTCACGTATGTTTTAGGTCTTCAGAATAAACGTCCTCTGTCTCATAGGCTTATGGAGAGGAATATGTCTTAAAGCCTATTTTGTATGTAAAATACTTTAAACTCAGAAAAACAAGTGTATGATTTTTGTGTTTCAAAACAGTAGGCAGAGAGGCAGGCAGAGAGAGAGGGAGGAGTAGGCTCCCCGCTGAGCAGAGAACCAGATGCAGGGCTCAATCCTAGGACCCTGAGATCATGACCTGAGCTGAAGGCAGAGTCTTAACCAACTGAGCCACCCAGGCGCCCCATTAGTCTGTATTTTTAACTTGCTTGCTTATTTAAAAGATCTTAGCAGTTTAAATATTAAAATTTATAACTATCTTATTCTAATAATGATTTCTGACTAGATCTGACATTGATCTTTAGCTTGGGTATAATGCATAATTCATACTTTGGAAAAAATATGGAAATGCAGATTTCTATACTTTCTAACTGATTTCTGGGCCTACTCATTGCTCCTTTGACCATTTTTCATGGTTCTTCTTTTCTTCAAACTCGCATTATAAAAAGAAGCAATCCACTCCTGATAAATTGTGTTTCATCATTCCTGCACCCTCTCACTCCCAAATCTCTAATCTTAAAAATTTCTCAAGACCATCATCCCATGAGTTGGGGCATCCTTTTCCAAACACACAAACAAAAAATAAATAAAATGCTTTCTTCCAAAGTCATTTGCCTTCAGTATTATATGGGAATGTTTTAAGACCAGGTTAGAAAATTGCCACCATTGCTTCATGTTTTCCCAGAAAAATAACCACACCTCTAAATATGAAAGCCATTTACTTTGTGGAAAAACATCAATATCCTCAGAGAAGTGAAAACAGTGTTTTTTGAAGCAAAGGGATCCAGCGGATTTTTTTCCGTTAGAAATTGTATCCTGGTTTTTAAATATCCAGACCTCCATGGTTATGGTTTAAGTCCCCTATCTCCCTTTGCCATTCTCCTATTTTGGGTTTGTTGGCACTTAGTACAAGATACAGGAAATAGATCTATTTCCCATCCTTTGAAAAAGGAAAATAGGCAGATGCAAAATTCCAAGAATCAAGAGTGTCACTCAGATTAAAATTCTACTCTGTCTAGTTCCCCCCCCCCCTCAAAATAGTTTGCCATCTAATTAGGACAGGAGCATAATAGATTTGTTAGATTTTTTTCATTTCATTTCACTCAAAAAACAGTTTTTGAGTGCTTATTATGTGCCAGGCAGGTATAGCCTCTACGATGCTTAGCCTTATAGGTGACTCAGTCAAATAAATAAACACCATATTTTACCTGTTTTTAGTTGTATATTCCCCCGCCCAAATTTTAAAGAGCTGAAGTTGGAATATTTCTCTCTCCTTTTGTGGGTTTTTCTACTTTACATATTTAAAATTTAGAAAATTTTAATTCCAGTCTTTAACATGGAACATTTCTTGATGGTTTGGCAGAGTTTAATTGGCAGCATGCTTTTTTTTTCTTTGTGATGCGTGAAATAATGGTGCATCTTATTTATACCATATGATGAGAATTGGGTGACATGGTGAGAAAGGGTAACTAATTCAATGTAGTGCGTTCAGTAATGACAATATGTAGAAGTTACAAAGGTAGAACATAGAAGAAAGTTATTAACTCAGTATGGGGAAGTCAGAGAACTTCACAAGAGAGGTTTTGCGGATGGTGGAGGAAGAGTAGAGAAGGACCGCATATGCAAAGGGTAGCTTAGTGAGCGCACATGGTGGTAATGCTAGTATGTGAGGTGGGATATAGGACTACTGTCACATTTTGCTAAGCCTTGAATATGAACTCAGTGGAATGATTTGAATTTTATTTTGTAGATGTTGGGAAACCACTGAGTGATACTCTTTTTATTGAAGGATTTATGTACCCATATGTTCAGAGTTACAATTTTGAAAGATAACAGTGCAGCAGATTGATTGGGGATGGAGAAGGTGAAGAGATGGGAAACGGTACTTATAGGGAATCGTAATAATTCCCTGTTGAGATAGTTTGGTTCGGGGGGCTTCTGGGTGGCTTAGTTGGTTGAGCATCCAACTCTTGATTTCTGCTCAGGTCATGATCCTGGGATCGTTGTATCAAGCCCCACCTTGGACTCTGTGCTTTCAGGAGTCTGCTTGAGATTCTCTTCCTCTCTCTCTCTGCCCCTCCCCTACGTGTGTGTGTGTGTGTGTGTCCATTGCCCATGCACTTGCACTCCCATATTTTTTAAAAGAAGAGCTTGACCCAAGACAGTGGCAATGGTAGTAAAGAAGAGGGTAATTGAGAAATATTTAGCATAAATGTTTTGCAAAACTTTTTGAGAGGTATGAAAAATGTGAAGGCATTCACAATTCTCAGCGTTTTGCCTCTGCTGACTAGGCCACAAATTATGATAGCACGGCTGAGACTAGGTTAGGTAGGATGGGGAACAGAAGACAGTGCTTCAGATATGTTGAGTTTGAGGTACCAGTGGGCCATCAGGAGGAATTGATGTTGTACACTAAGAAGTTTGAGATGTGACCTTTTGGCTCTCTGAGTAGCACCACAGCAGTTGTTAAGAACAAGTGCCTTAGTAAAGGGGCTAGAAGGGGACCCAAGAAAAAAGCAGTTGATCTGTTTTCTAAGAAAAATTGGTATTATGTGAAAGTACCACCTGTGTTCAGTGTTAAGAAGTACAGGAAAAACACTAGTCAAGAGAACTTAATGGAGCCAAAATCGCATCTGAAGGCCTAGGTATCATGTTTTTGAAGTGAGCCTTGCTGATCTACAGAATGACGAACTTGCATTTATTTTTACTGCTTATTTTTTTAAAGATTTATTTATTTGAGAGAGAGTGTGTGCGCTTTGCAGCGGGGAGTGGTGTAGGGTAGGGCAGAGAGAGTCTTAAGCAGACTTTGCACTCAGCATGGAGCAGGGGTGGCATTGGGGGAAGTGGGGGAATCCACCACAACCTGAGCAGAAACCAAGAACCTGATGCTTAACCCTCTGCACCATGCGGGTGCCCCGATATAGTTGGTTGGATATGAGCCACCAGGCCAAGAATCTGTTTAAAATTTGGACATTTAATGGTAACAAAAAATCTTATTTGTAACATTTTTTAAAAAGTTTGAGATATGGATCTAGATGAAGGTGAGGACTTGAGAGATTTGAGATGGAATCTTATTTAATTAATTTATTTATTTTTAAAGATTTTATTTATTTATTTGACAGAAAGAGATCACAAGGAGGTAGAGAGGCAGACAGAGAGAGGAAGGAAAGCAGGTTCCCTGCCGAGCAGAGAGAGCCTGACGTGGGGCTCAATCCCAGGACCCTGGGATCATCACCTGAGCCAAAGGCAGAGGCTTTAACCCACTGAGCCACCCAAGTGCCCCTGTGATCTATTTTAAAACATTACAAGAAAGGAGTCATAAGTGTCCTGATGTGCTGTATTTGTTTGCTAGGGCTGCTGTAACAAAGTACCACAGACTGTGTGGCTTAAATAACAGAAATTAATTTTCTCTCTATTCTGGAAGCAAGAAATCTGGTATCAAAGTGTTGGCCGAGTCGTCTTCTTTGGAGGTCTTTCTCCTTGGCTTATAAGCACTCTCTTCTCCCTGTGTCTTCACATGGTCTTTCCTCTGCATATCTGTATCCAATTGTCCTCTTCATGCCAAAACACCAGTCATAGTGGGTTAGGGGCCATTCTAACTATCTCATTTTAATTTAATTGCCTCTTTAAATTAAGACCTTGATCTCTAAATAGAGTCATGTTCTAAGATACTAGGAGTTAAGACTTCAACATAGGAATTTTAGGGAAAAACAATTCAGCCCAGAGCTTTGTCAAAGAGGTCCATGATACAGAAAAGGTTAAGAGCCCTGTCGTAGGACAAAAGATTGATCCTTGAGAAAGGTAATTCATTTGTTTAGTTAGGATATTTCTTTAGCGAGTATTCTGATTAGTCAGTGTTAACGTTTCTTAATTCATATTCATTGGGTAACTTTACTCTTTGTTCCTGAATGTACAGCTATGGTGATAACAAATGCACCCCTACTTTCAGACAAAATTATTTGGATCAGAGGGTTGTATAGAGAATGGAATTACTTTGTGAAACGTAGTAAGTGCAGAAACCTCCTTTCAAATTAGAAGTAAAAATAGGTAGCTCTTCAGTTTATTTGAATAAAAATGAGATCATTATTCTGTAAGGACACCATCTCTAAACTACGAATATCTGTATAACCACTGATTTTTCTTTATTTTAAAACTTAATTTTTAGTACGTAAGACATACTAAAAATGTGTAAGTTTATGTGTGATAAATAGATGTAGTATTTTACTGTATTTGCCTGAGATATTTTAAGAAGTAGAACGTTATTGATATAGAGTCCCCTCCTCTCCCTCCATAGAAGAAGCCACAGAACTGAAGTTGTAGGTAACATTCCCAGACCCCATACAGATTTTATGCTTTTACTCAGTTTATGTGTCCGTAATGAATTAAATAGTATGATAACGTTTGTGTGTATGTGTGTGTGTGTATGTGTGTATATGTGTGTGTGTGTGTATTAACTAGCTGTTCAAACTAACCATTTTTTGGAGATTTATCCGTATTAATATATGTAGATCTAGATCATTCATTTTACCTGCTGTATAATATTTCATGGTGTGAATAAATTATAGTTTATCTGTCTCCATTCTGAGAGACTATTAGATTATTTCTATTTTTTCCTGTGACGAGCGGTGTGATGATGATAATGGTAATAGTGGCTACCACCTGCTGTGATTATTATGTGCAGGTACTGTTCCAGGTGATTACATGCATTATAGCATTTAACATGTTTAATTATTCAAGCATTCTGTGAGATAGGAACTATTATTATGCACATTTACATATGAGAAAACTGAGGCAGAGAAGTTAGAAATCACCCAAGGTCACATAGCTAGTAAACATTCTAAAATGTGTCTCCTTTTGGTATGTGTGTGAGAGTTTCTCTAGAGAAGATAAAAGTGTAATGTGTATGCACATTTTAAACTTTAATGCATATGACTGAATTGTACATTGTGGTCTTACCAGTTTACAGCTTTTATAAGCAAATGTGTAGGAGCTCTTCTTTGCCTATATCTTTGACAACACTCGATCTTATCAGGTGGATTTTGCCAATTTAATGGAGATAAATAATAGTTCTTTATACTTTTTAAGGATTGAAAAAAATTCTTACTTGAACAATTAGTGTCTGGAAAATCCAGGTGTTTTGTTTTTGGAGGCATGCTGTTTTGGGTGAAATATTTTTAAAGTATAATTAAAGGCTATTCTCTGGATATGAATGTGAAAAAAAAAATTACCAGCTTTCTTCCTCAGCATTAAACTTTATTAAAAATCTTTGAAATGTGCAAACTTTGATAACTTCATTTTCATGATTTTTACTTGGTCTGTATAATTACATCTTAAACTCTTATTCTTCGGAGTCCCTCTTTTTCTTGGAGTTTTGCTAAGTTTCTTCTCTAATTGCATGGGATGTAATTTCCCTTAATATCTGAAAAAATGGTACCTAAGTATACTGAATATCTTCCCTTTGCCCCTCCAGATCTACTTTCCACCCATTCATCCTCTTTGTGCCTGGAAAGGCTGATCGTATTTCCTACTCTATGCCTCTTGTCCTGGTAGAACTATTAATAGGGAGCCCTTTTCGCACTCAGAAGTGGCCCAATTGGGTGATAAACTGTGAGATGACGTGAGCCGATGGAGAGTGGGGGAGAGAGAGGTTGGCATATTTATTAGCCTGGTTCCATCCCCTCAGGGTTAGCCATGGCTCACTGCATTCCTCAACTGAAGTCAGAGCTCCTTGTCAGGTAGCCCTCCAAACACAACTTTCTCTGGATTCTGGTAACAGTTCTTCTCCATGTTTCTTCAGTTCTAAGGATGGTATTATTAGTGCTAGGGTACCATACTATCCCTTTTGGTTTTCCTGTATTATCCCCACATCTTTGTAAATAGCCCGTTTGAGAAGTAAGGTCTTGCAAATTACCCAATTTTAGTGTACTGTCTCATTGCTGATTGAACTTATACTGATACAATTATGACTTGTTATATTTTAACTAAATGAATCTTTAAGATGTATTTAAAACTAGGTTCAAGCTAGTAATAATATGAATGTAATACCTGCTTTAATTTGTAATAGAGGTTTCATATACTTTCTCATTTTAAGCACATTAAGTGCTCTTAATTTTCATATGATACCTGTAGGTTGTTAATGTTAATTATCCTTTCATCTTTTCAGATGAAGTTGGAGCTCTTGTTTTTGATATTGGATCCTACACTGTGAGAGCTGGTTATGCTGGTGAAGACTGTCCCAAAGTAAGTGTAGTATTAGTTAATTGGATATGAAAAGTCCATTTATGTAGAATTAAATTCATGCAGAAATTCTGACTCAATTACAGTAAAAGACTTCAGTTGGAAAAAAATGACTACTTGATAAAAGCAGGCAAAACTGATTTCAAAAAAAAAAAAAAAGCAGGTAAAACTTGTATTATCATGTTCTTGACTCTTGCAGGTGGATTTCCCCACAGCTATTGGTATGGTGGTAGAAAGAGATGATGGAAGCACCCTGATGGAAATCGACGGCGATAAAGGCAAACAGGGTGGCCCCACCTATTATATAGATACTAATGCCCTGCGTGTTCCCAGGGAGAATACGGAGGCCATTTCACCACTAAAAAATGGGATGGGTACGATCTTTGCTTCTGTGGATTTGATTTATAGAATATACATGCTGTGTTTTAGACATAAAACTTGTAAGTTGACTATCGGTTATTTTATTATTTTTATTCCACAAACTGATGTTCCGGCACCAAGAATACAAAGAGGCATCAAGCATGTTCCTCTTCCTTAAGAGACTCGTAGGGTAGATAGATATAAATGTATAATAAATATACAAATATTTGTATATTTCTATAGTTATGTTTGATAAGCAGTGGGATTAGAAAGGAGGGGTATTTAACTCTGTCATTGGGGGTCAGTAATGGTTTTCATAAAGGAGGTAACGTTTGTATTGGATCTTGATCAATAAGTAAAGATGAGCCTGACTGGAAGGCTGGCGTATGTAAAGGGGTGGGGCTGTGGAAAAAGCCTACCTGTTTAGAAAGATCATCAATTAAGTATAGCTGTAACAGTGGATGCATTAGGACCAGTTGCAGGAAAGGTGAGCATGGAGCAGTAATAATAAGGCTTGTAAACCATGCCAAGGGTGTATTAAGCTGGCAGCTCTGAAAGGTAACCCCAAAGGAGTTTAAACAGAGGTGTGAAATATTCATACCTGCCAGCTGGAGAGATTGTAAAAGCAGTATGTAGGCTAGATTGGAAGGTGTTAATAGAAACAGGAGGATCAGGTAGGGAGGTGAGAATTCAGATGAAAAGTGAAGAGGGTTGAAATTTTATCACTGATGGTGGAGATCCTGAGGTGGCTTTGGGAGAGATATCAAAGAGGTGAAAGAGATGAGTTGAAAAAGTTTCTTCAATTTTTGATGGAAGTGATTGGGTACCATTCGTTGAAGTAGGATAGAATGGGAAGGAGCAAGTTTTACAGTCTTAACAGACAAGTATATTACATGAGATCACTTTTAGGTTCATTTATTCACGAGAAGGACTCACAGGACTCAGCATATAGTTGTATTCATGGCTAAGATTTATTACATTGAGAGGATACAAAGCAAAATAGATAGGAAAAAAGGATATCAAGTGAAGTCCAGAGGAAACCAGTGCCAACTTCCCAGTCTTCTCACAATGGAGTCAGGGAGGATGTACTTAATTCCTCTAGTGATGAGATGTAACGTGTGTTGTCTACCAGAGGAGCTCATTGGAGACGATTTTTACTGTGGTGGTCACATAGGGACCCTGCGCCTTGCATGTACTAAAATCCAAGGCTCCCAGAGGGAAAGAAAGTGTTCAGCATAAACGACATTGTACAAACAGTTTAGGCACAATGAACTACTCTTATTATTTAGGGGAAATTTTATATCAGTGTAGGGAACTGGTTGTCAGTCAAATTCCCAGATACCACTGGGGATCAGCCTTGCAAACAGGTGTTTTTCTGTACAGAGTGTAAATGGGTTTGTTACTGCGTTCAAAGTATTTGAATATAGGTGCTGTTAGAGCAAGTGGGTGAGGAAAATTTTAAGACATGGAGTTGCATTATATTAGCCAGAAAGAATGTGAGGTTTGAGACACGGGTTGAGGATGGGGTTCCTTGTCAGAACTTGTTCTGTATTTAACAGAAAAGAAAAGGTGCCCCTGAAGGAGGAATAGTTAGGGATGTAGGAGAATTAATATTCAGCAGAATGCCAAGGGAAGAACAAGTTCTGGAAGCATGGAAGTGATTAAGTCTCATTCTCAGCTGTGACATTGAGATTTACACTAAGAAGGGAAGAGAAAAGTTACAGTGACTAACAAAGTTCATTTACCAAAACAAACAAAATCCTCCTACACCTGTGGGAGTATGTTGTACAAGTCATGCCATTCTTCTTTGGACAGTGGCAAAACAAATTTTTAAACTGGTGAGCAGTCAGTAGTGTCAGATAATGTTAAAAGAGGTCAAGTGATAGTACAAATGGGAATTTTCCTCTGGATTTGTCCGTTAGAAGGTCATTAGTGACTTATGCAAGTAGTTTTGATGGAACGTTTAGGTGAAAGCCAAATTAAGGCATATTAAATTCCCTGAGGGTTCTTTTTTTGTATCTTTTAATGTTTTTTCAAGTAGATTGTAAGCTTTTTGAATATCAGATCTAGATCATACCATTCTTTTGTATGTTCTCCTACCATTTAAATTGCATACTATGCCTCTAGTATGTACTTACTGAATAATATTTTTTTGGTATTTTAGGTCTATTAGATACACCAATTACATTTGGGACAGGTCTACAGATTGTGATACTGTGGGGGCTGAAGGAAACAAAAAGAGTTTCCATATTCGTAGAAAACAAAGATTATGTCTATATAAATACTGTATTACGGTTCTAATTTTAGTATATGAGCTGCCAAAGTGAGCACTAAAGTACTATATTATGAAGTAAATCTATGAAATAAGTAGGTTCTGTTGTTAATGCTAAACTGTAGAAACAGTCTCTTAAAAGATTCTGTATTCATCTTCAACTAAGCATTGTTTTCAGGGTGTTAATCTTATATTGTAGTTGAAGACTGGGATAGTTTCCAGGCTATTTTGGATCATACCTACAAAATGCATGTCAAATCAGAAGCCAGCCTGCATCCTGTTCTCATGTCAGAAGCACCGGTAAGACAGACTTTGTTTTCTGAGTTTCTGTAGTTGTTGTTTTTTAAACTCATTTGAAGAATGTTTTCTTTTTCTTTAAAGAGGCATAGAAGTTCATATTTTGAATTTTGAAAATTAGGGAAAGGGGATTAATTTTTACATACTATTATAATTTTTATTATCTCAGTAAGTAAAATATTCAGAGAACAATAACAAAGCACCCTAAATGGGGTTTGGTCCGCCCCTGCCACCAGGGATTTTTGTTGTTGTTGTTTTATTGTGCTGTGTTGGTCACTGTACAGTACATCATTAGTTTTTGATGTAGTGTTCCATGATTCATTGTTTGCGTATAATACCCAGTGCTCCATGCAGTCTGTGCCCTCCTTATTTTTCAGGGATTTGTTTAACATTTGACTTCCTTGGGCTGCTTCCCTTTGGGTTTATGAATTACCCCTGTGCTCCAGAGGCAGGGTGTATCTGCTTGTATACTCTGCTCTCCAAGTGAGAAGTCCAATGTGGAACTAGGGCTGGAAATTACCAGACTGAAGTCTCTTGTGAAATAAATTTGGTACAGAGTCCAAAGAGCCTAGCAGGCTAGCTAACAATCATAAATTATCAACATTTTGTTACTGTTTTTAACCTAGTTTCGTTTAGGAGTACCAGCTCTAAGTAGGAAAATTTGGTGGTTTAAAATTACTAGATTCACTCTTAAGATTTAATAATACTTTATAAGAATCATGATTCTCTTGTACTTTGAAAAGTCTGTATAACTTGTAGAATTCATAGAAACAGACAGTTTTACTTTTTATTAAATGGTAAATTTTAATTGATTTTTACTAAATTTATTTACAAACAAAAATATATATTCTTATGAGGATTATTTTCTGTGGTACTCTATTCTATTTTTAATATTTATATCTTTGTTAATATAGTGCTATATTGAATCTTGAAATAAATCAACTTTTTAGTTTTTAAACAGTAAATAACTTGCATTTCTTTTTCCCCTCTTCTCAAGTGGAATACTAGAGCAAAGAGAGAGAAACTGACAGAATTAATGTTTGAACACTACAATATCCCTGCATTCTTCCTTTGCAAAACTGCAGTTTTGACAGCGTATCCTTTAAAGAGTAATACTCAGCTTTTCTTTCAAAGTAAATGTGGTGCCCTTAAAGGGAATGCCCCCAGCAGGAAGACATGAGCCAGTTCTTGCTTGTTCAAAAGTTTGGGTTTTTTTCCTCTCTCCTTAATTTTTGGCTGTCTTTTAGTATTTCTTATTGGAATAAATATGCCAGAAGTTATTAGAGGGAAATAAGAAAGAAATGCTCAAATCCTGCTTGTTATCAAGGTTTTTAAAACATTTGTTTTTATTTTTTTATTTTTTTTTTTAAAGATTTTATTTATTTATTTGACAGAGAGAGATCACAAGTAGGCAGAGAGGCAGGCAGACAGAGAGAGGAGGAAGCAGGCTCCCTGCTGAGCAGAGAGCCCGATGCGGGACTCGATCCCAGGACCCTGAGATCATGACCTGAGCCGAAGGCAGCGGCCCAACCCACTGAGCCACCCAGGCGCCCCAAAACATTTGTTTTTAGAAGGGGAATGTGAATAGAGGGTAGTGTTTAAGCCAGTTGGATTAAACAAGTTCAAAGATTGCCATTTTCTTTCTCTTCTCCCATTACCATAGAAAAGTGGAAATTAGCTATAAGTTCACTTAAGATTTAATCATCAATTTAAAAAAAAAAATCACCAAATATTTATTGTAGACATGTTAAGGGACAGACCAGGAAATATTATGTCCTTATCTCAAAGAATTTGTAATGTAATATTCTTGTTAAAAGGTAAGTAACAGATTTATATAGTATTTTAAGGGATGCTGGTGGCTCAGTTGGTAAAGTGTCTGCCTTCAGCTTGGGTCATGATGGCAGGATCCTGGGATCGAGTCCCTGGGTAGTTTCCTTGCTCAGCAGCTCCCTGAGCTGCCTGCCGTTCCCCCTCTTTGTGCACATGTGCTCTCACTCTCTTACAAATAAATAAAATCTTCAAAAAAAAAAAATTACTTCAAAATAACTGGCAAAAGTCATGAAGAAGTACATATTAATTTGATTTTTTCGTATAATAATGGTGGAAGTTCATCAGAGGAAAATAGCCTGACAAATCTTTATGAAGAGATTTAAAGGGGTTCCTGGGTGGCCAGTCAGTTAAGCATCTGCCTTCGGCTCAGGTCCTGACCTCAGGGTCCTGGGATCGAGCCTTGAGTCAAGCTTCCTGCTCTGTGGGGAGTCTGCCTGCTGCTCTGCCTGCTTGTGCTCCCTCTCCCTCTCTGTCAAATAAATAAATAAAAATCTTAAAAAAAAAAATCTTTATAAAGAAAAAGAATTTATTTGTATGATATAGGGGAAGGAGCCTTGTATTTAGGGTTTAATTTGATATGCTTACAGACTGTGTGATTTTGAATTAAGTACTTAAAACCTAGCTTTACTGGGGCGCCTGGGTGGCTCAGTGGGTTAAGCCGCTGCCTTCGGCTCAGGTCATGATCTCAGGGTCCTGGGATTGAGTCCTGCATCGGGCTCTCTGCTCAGCAGGGAGCCTGCTTCCCTCTCTCTCTCTCTGCCTGCCTCTCTGTCTACTTGTGATTTCTCTCTGTCAAATAAAGAAATAAAATCTTAAAAAAAAAATGCAAACTATTTAAAAAAAAGAAACAAAAAAAACCTAGCTTCACTTTTTACTCACTTATGCTGTGTACCTCCCTGGATTGCTGTAATAGTCAAGTAAATTCTACATATATATGAGAATCACTGTGGTAATCTAACGTTGTCTGTAATGGTGTGTTTTGGAGATGATTTTAGCAAGAGTGTGGAGCTAGGAAGTATAAGTGCTTTCTAGTGACTTAGTTTATAGTTGAATTTCTGTTAGACTTCAGAAGGAGTTATGGAAATAGGTTTGGGTCAAACTGTACGTACCTTGCCTGTCAGATTTTAAAAATTTGAACTTTAGACTCTACTGTACCATTGCAGGTTTTTGAGTAGAACATAGAGAATGCTAGCTAGCACTGTGTGCATTATTTCACTTAATACTCATAATAACTCTCTCAGGAATGTGGCCGAAGTAAGCAAACTAGTTCAAGTCCATAGTTTGAAAGTGGCTTTACTGAATTTGAACTTAGGTCTGTTTGGCTGTTTCCTTGCAAGGAGTATGTAAACAGAATCGGGCATTGTTCTATTTTTTAACCTTTTATTACGGAAAATTTCTAATACAGAAGAGTATAGAATGTCCTATTGAACCTCCATGTGCCTATCGCACAGTTCAATTTTCAAAACATAGCTAACTTGTAGTAGTTAAAACCCTTGCCTCTCCCCCTCACACTATGATTTTGAAGTAAATTCCAGATTTGATAAAATTTTATCCATAGAAACTTTGGCATGTATCTCTAAAAGATTTTACCTTGCATCTCAAGACAAAAAAAGGAAGTAATAACAACTTCTTAAAAAAACAGTATAGGGTAGGGGCACCTGGGTGGCTCAGTGGTTTAAAACCTCTGCCTTGGGCTCAGGTCACGACCTCAGGGTCCTAGGATTGAGCCCTGTATCAGGCTCTCTGTATATCAATAAAATTTTTAAAAATCAAAACAAAACAGTGTGGTATATATAATAAGTCAGGACCGGAACAAGATCATACATTGTATTTCTTTGGTATGTCTCTTAGGTCTCTCTTAATCTGTAGGTTCTACTCCCCTGACCCTTGTAATTACCCTTGTAATTTGTCTGTTAAGGAAGTAGATTGTCATGTAGAATTTCCTACATTTCTGGATTTAGATGATTGGTGTCCTTTTGCTTTGTTATTCCAGCCAGTGGATCTCAACCTTTTACATCCACAGCTTTTACTTAGTGGCAGATTGTATTTGGTGGGGTTTACCATATTGGAAATTAAAATAGAAACCAAAAAATTAGATTTCTTAGTCCAAGTAAATTATTAATAAGTCATAATATATTTTAATGAAAATCAACATTTCTAAAACCAAAAAAATTGAGAAGAGTGGAATTATTTTACATTTTTTCAAATCTCTTTAACATCAGGCTTAGTAACAGACATTGGATTCCCATATCTGTCTTTTGCGTTCAGTCTGTTTTGTATCATACATAACGTGGTCTCTGGAAAAGTCGCATATATACACTTATGAGAGAATGACAGTGAAAAGGGCAGTTATGTTATTTAACATCTTAGTATTATTCTAGAAATTGTTTTGACCTCAAAGATTATGTATGGCTTTAGGACTCCTTTACACTTTAAAGAGTTTCTGAGGACTGTAAAGATTTTGTTTATGTGGGTTGTATGTCAGGATTACTGTGAGAAATTAAAACTAAGAATTGTTCTGGGGCTCCTGGGTGGCTCAGTGGGTTAAAGCCTCTGCTTTCGGCTCAGGTCATGATCCCAGGATCCTGGGATCGAGCTCCCCACACCCCCCCGCCCCCGCCTCTCTGCCTACTTGTGATCTCTGTCAAATAAATAAATAAAAATCTTGGGAAAAAAATAATAGGTGTTAGATTAAAAAAGAAAGAAAGAAAGAAAGAAACTAAGAATTGTTCTGTTTTTTAAAAACATTTTTATTTGTGAGAATGAGCATATGTGTGAGGTGGGGGAGTGGCAGGGGGAGTGGGAAAAGCAAATTCCCAGCTAAGCTCTGAGCCTGATGTGTGTGGGGCTCTATCTTATGAACCCCAGATCATGACCTTAGCAAAAACCAAGAGTCAGATGCTCAACTGACTGAGCTACACAGGCACCACAACTGAAAATTGTTTTAGCATTTATTAACTTAAAAATGACCCAAAAAGACCCATTTAGGTTAACATAAATAACATTTTTATGAAAAAATATATTTTCCAAAACAAAAATATTAGAAGGGTAGCATTATTTTATCTGATTTAATTGATAGCTGGATTCTCATATCTGCCAACCTCAGGCTCTGTCCTCTTGACACCTCAAGCTAGTAAAGAGGGCCTTCTGTCCAAGCTGCACACTGTTGGAGAATGCAGTTAGCTAAAAATGTAGGAAAATCAGAGAGCTCCTAGGTGCTGCTCTTTGAAGAGTGGATTACTCTTTGTTCTCTCTGTTTTTGTTGGGCCCCCTGAAGTTCTGCCCCTGAAGAGTTTAGCAGTCAGTCAGAGATGTGGGTACGTTTTATACTCTGATTTTGGGTTTGATCCCTTCTGTAGTTCTCTGACTTCTAGGGTTTCTGCCTTACCTGTCTAGCTTTTCTTCCAGCCCTGAACTCCTTTCTCTGTTCATTCAAGGTGGTAAACTGCAAAGTTGCAGTTTTCCACCATTGCTTTCCCAATTGTAGCTGTGAGCTGGGGAGTACTTTCAGGCAAGGAAGCTACAAACTTTACCTTCTTACCCCTTCCAGTTGCAGTTTTATGAGAATAAATTTTGGCTGAATTGTGACTGCATTTAAACACTTTTCAGTATCTTAAAATGGACATCTAAGATAATTTGTCCAGATTTTGTTATTTATAAGAAGATCCATGTACCTTTATGCCACTTTTTAGTTTGGTATTACTGCATCTGTTGTTTTCTACTAACAGAGAATCAAATTAATGTTTATGTATATAGTTGACCAGAGGTCAATAGAGTACCAGAATTAGCAAAGATAAATCACCAACCTGTCTTTCTGGCCATTGATCCTCATTGATTCTGATCATTCTTACACATTCCTTGGTTTTCTGCCCTTGGCCCTTCATTTCTCTTGACATGCTCTTTCTGGTTTAAATTATCCATTTCCTTGACTTCAGATACCAGTTCTACACTAACAAGATCCAAATATGTATCTGTTTTGTATCCCAGATCTTTCTTGTGAGCCCCAGGCTGACATCCACCTGCCCTACTAGAACTTTTTGTATTAATTATCTGTTGAAGCACTTTAAATTATGTCCAAAGCTGAATTAATCTTCTCTCCCCTCAAATTTATTCCTTCTCTTTCTTTATATCTTCTTGCTCCCAGTTGCCCAGACTGGAAATCTCTCTCTCTCTCTTTTTTTTTTTAAGATTTTATTTATTTATTTGTCAAGAGAGAGAACACAAACATGGGGAGCAGCAGGCAGAGCAGACAGAGGGAGAGGGACAAGCGGGCGCCCCTCTGAGCAAGGACCCAGATGTGGGACTCCATCCCTGGACGCTGGGATCATGACCTGAGCCAAAAAAATCCACTTAACTGTCACCCAGGCATCCCAAAATCTTTCTCTCTAACCCTTCAAATTTAGTTAGTCATCAAGACCTGTGTTTTTTCTTCCCTATGACCTCTCAGATCCATTGATTTCTCTCTCTCCACTGCCACTGCTTTTGGTGCAAGCTATTTCTGGAATTACTGCAACCCTTCCTCTTAACCTTGCCCACTCTTCTCACTGCCCCTCTAATAATCTTTAATTTCCAGGCTGCTTTAAGCTAGAATCATCTTCCACATTCTTGCAGGCTCTGTTGAACTACTTTGCACCCTGGCCTTACTGTATCCTCTTGCCGCCTGCATTTTCCACATATTCCTATATCTTCCCGTGTTTTCCTTGCTAGCTTACATTTGGATTTCCCCAGGGTTGGTTAGGTGGTCTCTCCATTATACCCCCAGTGCACCCCAAGCTGTTCTTTTCACAGCATTACTGATCTCTACTAAACAAGATATTCAGGGCAAAGTCCGTTTCAGAGCACCTTCTTGTGCCTTCTGGGCTTGCGAATGCCAGGACCAGACTAACTATGGTTCCTTACTCAGTACCAGAATTAACACTAGGCATATAATAGGTGCTCAGTAAATATTTGATGACCAAATGAATAGCCCTGCTCCTGCGTGTTGGTGTATGAGGTTGACGTGACACAGGCCATTTGCAGCACAGAGCTGTGGAAGATGGGATCTGTTGGCTGTTGAATCCACCTGGAATAGCTTTCCCATTGAGTTGTGGGAACTGCCACTTAGCTGCCACACTGCTACAATGATTTTTCTTTAACCTGTGTGGAGAACAGTTTTAGTTCCTAGCTCAAATGCCAAAGCCTCCTACCATTTTACTGAATTTCTGTAGATTTTGTTAAATATAAGTCCTTTCATCTGCTCCAAAGACTTGGAATGGTTGTGCTAATTTTGACCAGTTCGATAGGTATCTCTCTGGGATAAAGGTTTCCCTGACTTCCTTTCACGATCATTTTGGAAGTCCTACCTGATGTCATTTCTCTTTAAGCCAGATATTTGACACTAGTTTTCATCCCTGGATTAACTTTAACACATTTTAAGCCATAATATACATGTTTAAGAATGCCCTAATAAAACTTCCCCTTTACAGTAAGCATTTACAGTTAAATATATTTTGGGAGCCTTGATATTTTCTTTTCCTTAATGCTTTAAACTAGATTTGCTAATGGTCGTTCTACTGGGCTTATTTTGGACAGTGGAGCCACTCATACCACTGCAATTCCAGTTCACGATGGCTATGTTCTTCAGCAGGGTAAGTAGATTTAATGTGGGTATGCTGAGATGATGTTAGCTGTCATGAAGATGTGGATAACAGAGCAGTGAGTTGGACTATCAAGTCATATCAGTGTCCAAAAAATGTCTTTGTTAAGAGGTTTTAAAAAATCTTCATAATATGTATTTAAAACTGATGCATGGCTTCATTCATGCTTAAAGGGTTGGTTCAGATAATCCTACTTGAAAAAATTACTCATATATAAATACACAGAAGAATTTATCTCAAGGCACTTGGATTTACTACTGTCTTAGCCTTGTTTAATCTGTTTTCATAGGCATTGTGAAATCCCCTCTTGCTGGAGACTTCATTACTATGCAATGCAGAGAACTCTTCCAAGAAATGAATATAGAACTAATTCCTCCATATATGATTGCATCAAAAGTAAGGGATGCTTGAATTTTCTCTTTGGAATTTACCTCTAACTCCCTACCTCCTATGTTGTGAATGAACTCTAGCGCATGTTCTTGGTACTCAGGAAGCTGTTCGTGAAGGATCTCCAGCAAACTGGAAAAGAAAAGAGAAGTTGCCACAGGTTACAAGGTCTTGGCACAATTATATGTGTAATGTAAGTACCCTTATTCTCTTTTTAAAACTATAGTAGGCTATAAGTTTTTAATAGAGTAGTTTTTGAGCAGTTTGTATATATTAAATATTTAGAAAAATATTTTATATTTTTTTAAGATTTTATTTGAGAGAGAGAGAGACGGCATGAGTGGGGGGAGGGGCAGAGGGAGAAGCAGGCTCCCTGATGAGTGCAGGGCCCAATTCGGGGCTCACTCCCAGGACCCTGGGATCATGACCTGAGCCGAAGTTGGATTGTCAACTGTCTGAACCACCCAAGCACCCTGAGCACTTTATAGTTTTAATGGCACTTTACAAACAAAAATAATAGCTTATTTTGAGAGGGAAGGGGTGCTTTTCATATTTGTCAAACAAATTATCTCAACAAAATACTATATTCATTTGGATTACATTAAGACCTGGAAGGAACTTTGGTTTTGGAGTAAAAACAAATATTATGCTATTCTGTACCTTTTTTATCTAAGATAATTGTTTCAGTCTATAGAGAACTGAGTATGGCTCAATAATGTTCTCTTATTTAACATCAGTCAGCCATATTAAAAAAATGTGTCATTATTCTAGTAAGGAGCCAGTAAGATTTTCTTTATCAAAAATCCCTCTCTGAACATACAACTTAAAGGAAGAGAGGTTAGTAAAACCTCTCACATCACAGACGTATATTCATTTCTAACATAAAAGGATATGAAAGTAATAATTTACTATGCCAGGGATGTCTCTCTCTGATACCTTTTGTATCTAACGATAAAGATTTTTGTGGGTGTTCAGTAGACGGGAAAATTGTTGAGATGATTAACAATTTTGCGTAGATATTAGATTTTTTCCTTAGCAGCCTAGAGGTTGTATGTATTTTGTAGCATAATTTTAAAATATTTTACATTATGTGCAGTCATTAGAAATTATATAAGATGCCACATACGTGCACGTGTGTACTCACCCAGATAACAAAATCTTGCTTCTAAGTCTAGGCTTATTTTTAAGGAAAAAACAAGTGTTCTGAAACCAGTTTTGTTACGCAGAACAGGTTCCTAATTGTTTTTATTTCATCATTTTTCCGTAATTATTAATTTTTTAAAAATTATTGTTAATTTAAATGTGGTATAATATAGTTTCTAATGAAAATGTTTAGAATTGGGTTTCTTGATACTCTTGAGTCTTTGCTGGATAGACTTATACCCCTGAAATGACTTTGCCATCCAGGATCATGATCCAGTTTCATTAAGAAAAGTATTTTAAATACAATATTACAAAAAGTATAGATTGCAGAGACAAATCTCTATAACCTTGTTTCTTAAAAACTTTTTTTTTAATCCATAGTGTGTTATCCAGGACTTTCAAGCTTCAGTACTTCAAGTATCAGATTCAACTTACGATGAACAGTATGTTTTCTTATCTACAAGATTTATAATAGCTCATTAAAACCTTCATCTTAATCTTCTAAACACTGAATACTTCATAAATGAGGAAAGAAATTGATTTGTTTAGTTAAAGAATTGCAGAATATGCATAACGGGTCTAAAGGTAAAAAGTTACGTTAAGAAACACTGACTAACATTATAAAAGAAAGATACTCTCACTCTGCTTTCTTACAAGTTGATAATTTCTTAGTTTATAATTTTGGGCAGGATTTTTTTTTCTTTTGTTTAATGTTGTTTACTATGTTTTCAGAGTAGCTGCACAGATGCCAACTGTTCATTATGAATTCCCCAATGGGTACAATTGTGACTTTGGAGCAGAACGGTTAAAGATTCCTGAAGGATTATTTGACCCTTCCAATGTAAAGGTATGAAAGCTTTTTTCATAATTAGCTTGGCTTGTCCCATACACGTGAATATCTTGTTTAATTATAAAACCTAAGTAAGACTGACCAGATATTTTTGGGTGCGTTGTTTGAAGTTCTTCTGTTGACTACTCATTTTTGTTTTGTTTTAGGGCTTATCAGGAAATACTATGTTGGGAGTTAGTCACGTTGTCACTACAAGTGTTGGAATGTGTGATATTGATATCAGACCAGTAAGTGTCAGCCTTCTGCTTATGGTATAAAAGTATTTTTTAGGGTAAGGAAGTACCCCTTAGTTCAGTATTTAAGTTGTCAACATTGGCCATTGACTTTGAAATCCATTTTAGAATATGTAAAATTGGGGGACCTGGGTGGCTCAGTGGGTTAAGCCGCTGCCTTCGGCTCAGGTCATGATCTCGGGAGTCCTGGGATCGAGTCCCGCATCAGGCTCTCTGCTCAGCATGGAGCCTGCTTCCTCCTCTCTCTCTGCCTGCCTCTCTGCCTACTTGTGATCTCTCTCTGTCAAATAAATAAATAAAATCTTTAAAAAAAAAAAAAAAAAAGAATATGTAAAATTGTGAAATACTAGAAAAGGAAAAATGCCAAACTCTAGAGCTGTGGTGTCCAGTGTGGAAGCTACCAGCCACATGTGACCATTTAAATTAAAATAAGTAAAAATTTAAAATTCCGTTTTTTAGAATATAGCTAATAGCTACATTTGACAGTGCAGATAGGGAACGTTTCTGTCATCACTGAAAGTTCTTTTGTTCTACCGACTGAGCCAGCCAGGTGCCTCTTGAAAGTTCTTTTGGACATTGCTCTTCTAGAGATTTCCTAAAACGTGACAAACCAAAATATATATTATTGGTGATTTTTCTTACATAATTTTGCTACTTTTATTGTTCAGGAAGGTATGGGTTTAAATTGTAACTTTTACATGGAGTTTAGAATGAACCTTCATATTTTTTGTGCTTTGCCAAGTTTTAAATAATAACTACATATTATATACATACTAATTATGAGATTGATTATATCTTATTTAAATCCTAGATTCAGGAATGCCTGGGTGGCTCAGTCAGTTACATGGCTGCCTTCAGCTTAGCAGGAGTCTGCTGCTCCTTCTGCCTTGCCCCACCCCCTGCTCATGCTCGCTCATGTGCTCTCCTTCTCAAATAAATAAATAAAATCTTAAAAACAAAACAAAAAAAACACACAAAACCCCTAGATTCAGTTTGTACCCTACATACTGCCTTAAAAATTGTTTGAGTTAACTCATTAGCTTAGAGCATAGTGCTGATAGCTAGGGATGTATAAGAAACATGTTCAAAAGAGACTTTTGGGCGGCTATGAAAAAAATATTCTTTATTTCAGCTAGCCATGTAGCAGGCATTTGCTGCTTCTAGGACAAAAGTGAGGTAAGAATGGAATTTTCTAGCACAAACTCAAGGCCACTTTAGGAGAAGGCAATTGAGTTGAATTATACTTACTGTAAGATTGTGATAACTTTTTGTTTTTAGTGAGATACCTCCCTTAGTTAATGTTTACATTGATTACAGAGGACATAATTATTCTGTATTCCATTTTATCTTTTAAAAGATAGATGATTTAGATATTTGGAATAAATTTTTAAAGTAGGAACTTAGCCACTAAAAAAGCATACAGGCTGACATGTATGTAAACTAATGGAATTCAAATAAAAACTTCAGAAAAAGGCAGGCTGACATTTAGCTTTCTGATACATACAGGCAAATTAGAGGTAAGTATACTCCATGTAAGTAGGGGCTTATTTTTATTTGGGGGAGGAATCAGCATGTTGATTTTGAAAAAGTTTCCCGTGTGGTTCTAATGCATACCCCTCCAGGAGAAAGGTAGCAGTCATTTTGGCCAGGGATGTTATGATTATGCATTGTCCATCATAATCATTAAATAATCTTTATTGTCTAATTTTAAATACTATAACTTCTAGCTGAGCATTCTAAGATGAAGGTATAAAACAAACCTCTAAATACTGGCAACTTTCTGCCAAAAAATTATGTTTGGGTTTTAGTTTTAGAATAATTGCTTGAGGTTAGTGGTTCTTAAACTTTAAATGCTCATGAAATCATCTGGATTATTTTTTCTTTTTTTTTGAGGAAGAGCGGGAGCAGGGGCAGAGGGAGAGAATCTTCGAGCAGATTTCCCACTGAGTGCAGAGCCCCCGATGCAGCATTTGATCCCATAAGCCATGAGGTCATGACAGGAGCCAAAACTAAGAGTTGGACACTCAACTGACTTAGCCACCCAGGGGCCCCCAAAATCATCTGGAGTTTTAAGCAAACAAAACCTTTGCCTGTGCCCCATCCCCAGATTTTAATTGCTTCTGGCATTTTGTTTTATAAATTCCCTAAATGAACTGAATGTGCAGTGAGGATTGAGAACCACTGGATTAAGGTACGAGGTGTATATAGAAGTAAAAAAATTTAAAAAGAAAGGGAAAATTGTAGAGGATGATGTAGTTTTAGTTGTAGTTGTATTTAAAACTGTTGAAGAAAGGGGCATCTGGGTGGCTCAGTCAGTTAAGCATCTGCCTTAAGTTCAGGTCATGATCTCAGGGTCCTGGGATTGAGCCCATTGAGCTCTCTGCTCAGCGGGGAGCCTGCTTCTCCCTCTCCCTCTGTGCTCTCTCACTTAAATAAAATAAATAAAATCTTTTAAAAAAACAAACTGTTGGAAACATTTGGAACTAATTTTTTTTTTTTTTTATCCTAGGGTCTCTATGGAAGTGTTATAGTGGCAGGAGGAAACACGCTAATACAGAGCTTTACTGACAGGTTGAATAGAGAGCTCTCTCAGAAAACTCCACCAGTAAGTTTTGTTTGTTCTTTAGTGGTATTCTTCAGTCCTGTGTGTCCTTATCACTGCTATCATCTTATAGATAAGGTTTTTCAGTAGTAGATTGATATTTTTGTGTGTGCCTAATAAAGTATAATAGCCCTTGTTAATAAAATTTTCATAGGTGACATCTTTTCCTAGATGACTCTTGTACTTGAATCTTTTATTCATTGATTCCACATTTAAGTATCTATAGTCTGCTAGGCACTGGGGATATAAACTATAGTTCCTACCCTCTAAGGGCTCAGTCTGCTAGCAGGAGTGGACGTGCATAAAGACTATAACATGCTAAGTGGTTTTAGTAGGTCATGAACCAGGCACTCTGGGGGACGCTGTAGAGCAGGCACTTAAGTCCCTTATGAATAAACTGAATGGAGTTCATCTGGTTGGTAATTTATGGAAGGACGTCTAGGTTGAGGGAATGTGATGTGCAAACTATTGAAGGGAAGATGGCATATTCCAGTATTTCAACATAGCTGGCTTAGTCTGTGCAGAAGTGGGAAGAGTGATGTGGCTGGGAAGATGGATGGTATATTAATTTCCTTGGGCTGCCCTAACTACCACAAACTAAACTTGGTGGCTTATCACAACAGGAATTTCTTCTCTCTTCTGGAAGCTCAAAGTCTGAAATCAACATATTAGCAGGCCCTGCTCTCTCTGAAATGTACAGATGAGAATTCTTCTTTTCCTTCTTCTTAGCATCTGACGGATCACTGGTTGCAGCTCCCAACACTTCAGTCTGTATCCATTGTCATAGAGCAATCCTCTCTTATGGGTCTGTTCTCTTCATTTTAAAAACTCTTGTCCTGTTGGATTAAGGGCCTACTCTCTTCTAATATGACCTTATCTTAATTTGCATCCTAATTACACTTGGAAAGAACCTATTTCTAAATTAGGTAACATTCACAGGTACCAGGGGTTAGAATTCTACTTCAACATCTCTCTTTGGGGGACACAATTCCACCCACACAGATAGGTACCAGGTCTTGTTGCTTATTAAGTAGTGAACTTCTGGGATAAAATCCGGCAGAGGACTACAGAGCTCTTGTGTTTGTTTTAAAAAGATCACTAGGTACATTGTGACAACTTAAAAAGGATTTTAAAAAAAGGCAGAAGGTTGGGGGGGAAGGTTTGGGGAGAAGGTCTGGTACACATGGATAACAGAGTAGTAGTCCTAATTTTAGATTTTAAAACCTTCTCAAGTATCTTTTGTATGTTACTCTGTACTAGTTATTTCATTAAAAAAACTTACTAAGGGTTACATGGGCCCTAATTGTATCTATAGAATTTGTATATTTGGTAATCTTATTTGTTTCTCATATAAAGAAACATTTTACTTACAGCACATTTTTAGAATTGTTATTTAATTTGTTATTTGTTATTTAAATATTGATCCAGGCATAGGATTGACACCTGACTTGTATTTACTACATTCTTAAAGATAGTCTGATCTGGAAAAGACCTTAACTATAGTACTAATCATTAGATGTTATAGGAAGTCCCAAAATAATGAATATGTAGACCTGGGCTCTCCAAGGTCTGGTCAAGAGCAGTTAGGTATTATCCTTGTCATTTAGGAGGCAATTAAAAATCAGTGCAACAACAGGAAAAAAAAATTCATTGCAATAAATATCAACTAGTTCCTCACGTAAAAAAATCCATGTTCATCCCTCCTACTCCCAGCACCCACCCCCTTCTGTAGTACATACTCCACTCCCAAAACATACATACTTATTCACGGTGAGAAAGACTCAAGCTATGTGTCCATATAAAATAATAGGGAAGTATCAACAATTTGAGAACTATCCCCAGAAACAAAGTCCTAGGTAGGGGAAAACTCTCGATATAGGGAGGTAGGGACGATACTGAGCCATAAACTGTGTTTATTAAGAGTTCAAAAATAAACACTGATTTGGGAGGAAATCAGTATGAATTAAAAACTTAGCCAGACTGCTCGCTTTGGCAGCACATATACTGAAAATTTAACCTGAAATCTGATGTCTGCATTTTGGTTTGGAAGTTGGAGGGGCGGGGGTGTGGAGTTACCTTAGGTAGGAGGGACTGTGTGAAGGCCTAAAAAAGTAGTAGCAAGCAAGTTGAGGAGGATTATAGAAAGGGTGGTAGCACGTTGGGATGATAATTAGATTTGGTGTTGGAAGAAATAAAATTTATGAAGCACTTAGCATAGTACGTGATTTACAGGTAAGTATTTAATATGTTTGCTATTCGAGAATATAAATTTTAAATGCTATACTTTTTATATGTAGTTTCTAAGGTTTATAGATATTATTAAATACTATACATTAAAAGCCACAATAAGAGTAGTTTAGTCAAAGTACTTTATATAATAATTCAGCCCATGCATAGTATTAGCCTAGGTGTTCAAAATAATCATGTATAATTGGTGTTTTAAAGAGTCATTAGGCAGTCGTCAAAACTGAATTTTCTGAGTGGAGACATCTGTTTTTGATTATACTAATATTTATTTTTCCCTCTGTTTTAGAGTATGCGGTTGAAATTGATTGCAAATAATACAACAGTAGAACGGAGGTTTAGTTCATGGATTGGTGGCTCAATTCTAGCATCTTTGGTTAGTAATTAAACTACTTTGAAAAATAGTCTTATTGAATGATTTAACTTAAATCTACCAGTGAATATAGTAAATTTAGTAAAAAGACTAAAAATAACTCTAGTGCATCCTTTATCTTTGTATTTTATAACTATCAAATGAATGAGTAGAGGACCTAATAATACCAGTTTCACATGTTCTAATTTAACAAAATGCTTCAGTGCCTTATCAGTGGCTATTTGTCAGCTAATTTCAATTTCCCTTCTCAAACAAAGGTGGGGATTTACTAATTTATGCCTCTTCTCATACTCCCACTGGCACTGGTCAAGACTTCTCTGTAGCACTTAAAATTAAGTCATCACCTCTTGGTGAAATGGAGGAAATCAGGAGTTGGCTCTTGGGGCAGATGTGAAGTCATGGTGCTGGGTTTTGCTTAGACAGGTGATTACTATGAATTAAGAGAAAAAGTCCTTGTACTTTCTGCAACCCTAGACTCAGAATTTCCCTT
The DNA here is from genome assembly GCF_030435805.1 of Mustela lutreola. Classification (NCBI taxonomy): domain Eukaryota; kingdom Metazoa; phylum Chordata; class Mammalia; order Carnivora; family Mustelidae; genus Mustela; species Mustela lutreola. Next base: position 121,935,014 of record NC_081291.1, on the reverse strand, counting down.
TCACCTCAGAGCAGCCAACGTAAATGTCATGACATTTTTAAGGTAGTAAGTGTCTACTTAATGTATTGGTTCTATTCGCAATCTTTTAATAGATCTTAGATTGGGGCACCTGGGTGGCTCAGTCCTTAAGCGTCTGCCTTTGGCCCAGGTCACGATCCTGGAATCCTGGGATTGAGCTCCGCATTGGGCTCTCCGCATGGGAAGCCTGCTTCTCCCTCTCCAACTCCTCCTGCTGTGTTCCCTCTCTTGCTGTGTCTCAGTTAAAAAAAAAATCTTAGATTGAAATGGAATACCATGTGTGAATCCACTTGAATAGAGTCAGTCTTAAGGAATGAATTTGTCCTACTAACAAGTGTTTTTTTTTACTAATGTAGCATAGGCTTCCTCCTTGGCTCATTTTCCTCCTTTCCTCCTTTTAGTGCCTGTGTACTATCATGTGTGTACTTGCAAAACTTTATCCTAGTCCTGATGGATGAGCACTTTCAAGATACAAATGCTGCCATTAGTCAAGTGCTAGGATAGCTCTTCAATTCTGTACTGGGATCAAGGCTTCAACAACAGTTTCTATTGTTGTCATAGGTTGGCAGCAAGCCATCATAGCTAAACCTCCAGTCTTCCTGTCACAGCCATTTTCTAAGGCCTCATGACAAGTGTGAATAGGAAGACTTAATATTCATTCTAAATAGTCTCTTTGGGTGTTCTGGAGGAGGGCTGTAATAGGGGAGTAATGGAAAACTACTTGGGGGAGGGGCTTAGAGGTTCTTTAAAGATTAAGAGTTGTGAAAAGATATTTAAAAAGTATCTTCCAGAGGCTCCTGGGTGGCTCAGTTGTTAAGCATCTGTCTTCGGCTCAGGTCATGATCCCAGGGTCCTGGGATAGAGTCCCATGTCAGGCTCCCTGCTCAGCAGGAAGCCTCCTTCTCCTTCTCACATTCCCCCTGCTTGTGTTCCCTCTCTGACTGTGTCTCTCTGTCAAATAAATACAATCTTAAAAAAAAAAAGGCACAATGTATAACCTTTCTTTCCATTTTACAGGGTACTTTTCAACAGATGTGGATTTCTAAACAAGAATATGAAGAAGGAGGGAAACAGTGTGTAGAAAGGAAATGCCCTTGAAAAGAGTTCCCAGAGCTCAGCCTTCCTATTGTCACCTTAAGTTTCATAGCTTTAGTATACTCAGGAAAAGAATGACCATCTTTTGTAGAATGTTTATACATTTTTGCATATTTCAATTTCCACTTAAATTTTTTAAGGCTTTAACTGGCTCTATAAATTAAGATAAGTTTGTGCTTTCCTTGAAATGCACTTATTCTTATTACAAGCATTTTATAATTTTGTATAAATGTCTATTTTCTCTAAATATTTTGCTTTCAGTAAATGCTTTCCAACTGTTTAGTATGTTAATTACCAGTGATTAGTAGAATTGGTTTTTATTGACTAGTAAAACTTATTGCCTATGCTTTTTACCTTAGGCTTGCAAAATTAAATAAAAATTATTAGCCATTCCAGAAATACTTTTTTGGATTATTGTTATGACAACTACTTTAAGGACTAAATGTATTTGTCACGATTCTGAGTGAAAGTACTCTTCATTAACAGTAATATTCACACCCCCTTCATATGCTATTAACATAACAGTAAAAATGTTACATGAATTCCAAAATGACCTTACTTGCCTTTGCTGTAGCAGTTGACATCACTTTCCCACCTTAAGGTACAGGGGATGTTAATTAAACTCTGCTTAGATGTCAGAATTTCTAAAGTGGGTGTCTGAACTTTTGTACCTGATTTTTAAAAAAGTTTTGGCAGAAGCATGACCACTTCCAGAGTTAGCATGCCATGTTAACCCTTCAAAGAGCTGACATTTATTTGATTAAAAACACAATTTCTTTGTAAAATTATGTAATACACATTTACGTTTGTATATAGACTTATCAAGGGAAAACAAAATGCCAACTTAAGAATTCAGACATTTAGACAAGACTTGACTTCTGGGCTTCAGAAAGATGTGGAAACTTTTTCTGAAGAAATTTTTCTTTCTTTTTCTCTAAGCTTTTCTTTCTTGCTTCAATCCGGGCTTGTTTCTCAAGTCTCAATCTAGAATATAAAAGCATAACAATTTATATAAAACTACTCCCCTGTTATTCAATACTATCAAGGTATGTCCAAATCAGTTACTTAAAAGCTTCAATCATGCCAGCCTCCATCTTAGGTATGTCATATAAACTATAAAACTTGAATAATCACTGTAAACTGATACAAGTCAAAGATAAACTTGAAATCAAAACCATCTGTTAACCTACAGCAAGTCTTCTATTTCCTATCTGAAAAGAATGAATAGATTTTGTGAGCCTGTAACAGACTGGACTGTCTTTTATAGCTTATTTTAAAAGCACTAGTTTTATTAAACAGAGATTTTTCTACCTGAAATCTATCATGAGACTTCTAGGAATTCCCTGATTCCAAACAGCACACTCAGTCTACCATATCATTTTCCCTACAATGGAGAGAATCAAACTTACACAAGGAGATGATACTTGGGTGCTAGTTAGTCTCACTACTCTCTATGTGAGTTTGTGGATACCCATCAGCATCCTGGAGCATGAAGCATTTGTGCCTCAACTAAATTACTGTGCTCTGTAGGGTCACTTATGAATCAGAATTGCAAATGATAAATACATGATGCCAACCCTTTACTGTATTTAAGTTGATATTTTCCAGGATATTTTATTGGTCACTAGGCATAAGTTTATATAAAATATAACAAGAATTAAGAGATATGTAGTGAATAACTTAATATGCCAGTGCTGGGGGAGAGGTCATAGAAATTTGAGATAAGAGTTCTATCTGGGTGAAGAACAAAATAGGTACAAATGTTTAAAAATATAAGGTATTTTGCAAATATAGTATAAATACTAAGCAAAGCTGAAACCAGATTACCCATTCTATTCATCAGTCTTTGCTCCAACTAAATTTTAGCCATTAAAAAAAAAATCAATAGGGATGCCTGGTGGCTCGGTGGGTTGGGCCACTGCCTTCGGCTCAGGTCTTGGTCCCAGGGTCATGGGATCGAGTCCCGCATCGGGATCCTTGCTCGACGGGGAACCTGCTTCTCTCGCTGCCTCTGCTTACCTCTCTGCCTGCTTGTGTGTACTCGCTCTCTCTCTCTGGCAAATAAATAAAATCTTAAAAAAAAAAAATCAATAAACCCATATGAAAGAATAAAGGTTTGCTATTCTTAAGAACACAACGATTATGCTTCATGCTCTGAAGGTAAGGCTAAAAAAGGTTCAAAAACAATAATTAGAACATGTATAAAGCCTGTAAGAGTGACATTGGATTCATAAATTCTCATATGTTATTTTAGAAGTCAATTATAGCTTCACCTTACATGATTAAGGGACAAAAGAACCAAATGGCACATTAGGTTTGGAGAAGCTATGGAAGAAAAAAAACAACAGTGCAGTTGAATTTCTTCAGTTGCTTAGCATCTGAACTGGGCCTTAAAATGTGAATGGTGGAGAGATTTCAGACTACAGGTCTGAAATAGATAAATAGATAAAGAAGCAACAAAAGGAAAATAAGCAAGACTGTCCAGGAAATAAGGAGAAGGGTCTGACTTTTATGAAGGATATGCAGTAACACTAAGTTGTGGAAACACTGGGTGGGAAGGAGCTGGATTTGTTCTGTGGACATGGAGCTCCTGTAGATTTCAGAACAGCACTGGTGTGATGAAAGGTTTGAGGAAAATGAGCCAGGAAGCTGTATTTGAATGGAATGGAGTGAGGAAGATGTTCAATAATTCATTTTGATGAGAGGGGAATGCACTAGGGTAGAGATGGAGTACAAAGGACAGATTCTGGAGACCTGCAGAAAGAATTAAATCAAGGAATGACTGCATCTAGAGCACTGATGATGAAAAAGACAAGTGCTGCTTAATGCCGATGCAGAATGGATGTACTATATTAAAGGGTTCTGGACCTAATTCCACTGGTGATGGTCCCCCCAAGAGCACCCTCTTACCAAGCAATTCTCAGACACCAGCAGAATGTCTGAGACTTCAACTTACTTCTGGCACTACCTACATGAAAATTGCATCAGAGACCATCATCTGTGCCCAAGAACCTGCTACAGACTGGAAGTTCGCACAACTTCCTCCTTGAACTTCAGATGCCAGTTAAAGTCCAGGTTCTTATCTGTACTTCTGACAGGCTATAACCCTCCTTAGGTTTGATTAATTTGCTGGAGTCGCCCACAGAATTCAGGAAACCCCTTTACTCACTACATTACTGATTTATAAAAGAATATAAACTCAGGACAACCAGACAGAAGAGGTGCACAGGGCAAAGAATGGGGTGTCCCACTCTCCTCCAGTCTCCAGGTGCTGCTCACCAATGGGGAAGCTCCCTGAACCCTGGCCTCTTCAGTTTTTATGTAGGATTCATTACATAGGCATAAGCTGATTAAATCACTGGCCACTGGCAACTGATTCACCACCAGCCCCTTTCCCCTCTCCAGAAATCAGGGAGTGGGACTGAAAGTTTCAACCATCTATTCAAAGTTGGTTCCCCATCATTAGGTGCTCTCAAAAAGTTATGCCATTAACATAACAAAAGACACCCCCGCCCCTTTTCATGCAATAACATGAACTCACAAGTTACTCAGTTGAAGTATTTGGACTTTTTCACAGTAGAGAGGGATTTAACCATGTACTTACATACAGATTGATGAATAGAAAGGCAATACAAATTTTTGAAAGGATACACACTAGAATGTCAACAGCAGCTATTGCTGGTTGGTAAGATTATGGATGACTTTAATTTCATCTTTTCTACCTGATTCTTCTATTTTTTCCCCCCACAGTGTGCATATATTACTTCTGTAGAAGTTTAACTTGTGTCCTCTAAAGATTCATTATTAAAGGTATTTGTGCTTACCTGACAAAACGTTCCACATAGGGCATTGCAAAGAATCGTTTCCTATTGTATCTTTTATTTAGGTACCAAGGTATAGGCCACTGCTTGAATTTGTGCCTGCCAAGAAAACAAAAAGATACTGCCTTAACAGAAAATATTTAATATATTTTTCACTTTTTATGAGCAGTTTTAGCCATCTTTGAGCTAAATATGTTTTCAATAAAATGAGATGTAACTGGCTTTTAAAAGATTTTACAGGGCACCTCTCGTGGCTCAGTTGGTTAACATCCGACTATTCCACCTTAGATCATGATCTGAGGGTCATGAGATTAAGCCCTGCACTGAGTTCCATGCTCAGCCCAGAGCCTGCTTAGGATTCTCTTTCCCTCTGCTGCTCCCCACTGCAATATTAATATAATTAATATAATATGCCACATGTTCTTTTTTTTTTTTTTTAAGATTTTATCTATTTATTCGACAGAGATCACAAGTAGGCAGAGAGGCAGGCGGAGAGGGGGGGAAGCAGGCTCCCTGTGGAGCAGAGAGCCCGATGTGGGGCTCAATCCTAGAACCTTGGGATCATGACCTGAGCCGAAGGCAGAGGCTTTAACCCACTGAGCCACCCAGGCGCCCCGCCACATGCTCTTTTTGACAGAAAAAAAACCTTGGATGAAATGTTTTTAAGAAGGAGCTCTGCAGGGGCGCCTGGGTGGCTCAGTGGGTTAAGCCGCTGCCTTCGGCTCAGGTCATGATCTCAGGGTCCTGGGATCGAGTCCCACATCAGGCTCTCTGCTCAGCAGGGGGCCTGCTTCCCTTCCTCTCTCTGTGATCTCTTCCCTTCCTCTTTCCTACTGTGATCTCTCTCTGTCAAATAAATAAATAAAATCAAAAAAAAAAAAAAAAAAAAAAAAAGAAAGAGCTCTGCATTTAAAAGGCTATCTTAACTATTTTAACATGCAACAGAAAATTAGGGAGAAGGCACAGGAATTATAATGTTTGAGTTAATAAGTTACATCAGAAAGATGATATAATTGCTTTGTTCACTACTTTGTTTAGCCCTGGAAAAGATGAAAAGCAAAATTTTAAAAGAATCTGGAGACGAGAACTCATTTAGATTCTAGTATCAACAGAGATTCTCTCCTTTATCCTCACCCTTTCCTAACTGATCTCAACTGGATTAATCCAAATAATATTAGTAAAAAATAAAGTTTTTAGTTTTGGTAATTTCTCTCTTTCCTGTATTGGATTACACAGTTAGACATACTGCTACTCCCATACATTTGGCTACAAGCAGCCCCATTACTGCAAACTCCATTAAAAGATCCTATCTACTGAGTAAGCAGTATTATGTGGTTTAATTTTAAGAGTACAGGGAAAGTCTCCAACCACACACAATGCCTTCTTCATTTTGTTGACTGCTGTTTAAAATTCTACTAAGTATGCTTCCTTTTAGCAGCTTAGTCCAAATGTCAAAAAAGCCCTGAAGAGACAGACTACACTGGGTCGTCTTCTCAATTATTTATACAGTTTGAATGTTTATTATCATATCCTCTCCCAAGGTCTGACATAACTTTGGCAACTAGAGGGACAAAAGGTGGAAAGATGTAATGAAAATAAACTGTTTTATAATTTGGACTAGGGCTTATCCTGATGGCAATGCGAGCAAACACTGAAATGGTTTCATGTGAAATGGTTTCAATGTTTCATTCCTTAAGAACTTCTTTTTGGGGCGCCTGGGTGGCTCAGTGGGTTAAGCCGCTGCCTTCGGCTCAGGTCATGATCTCAGGGTCCTGGGATCGAGTCCCGCATCGGGCTCTCTGCTCGGCAGGGAGCCTGCTTCCCTCTCTCTCTCTGCCTGCCTCTCCATCTACTTGTGATTTCTCTCTGTCAAATAAATAAATAAATAAATCTTTAAAAAAAAAAAAAAAAAAAAAAAAAAGAACTTCTTTTTGTTTTTGTTTGTTTGTTTTTAGAATTTTTAAAATCTCAGGTTAATGGGCAGGCATGTGTCCTAAAATTAGCTTCATGGTATTCGTATTTATAACCCCTTGAAATTGTATGTGCACACGTACATTTTGCTAGGGAAAGGATCTATAACTTTAATTAAATTCTCAAAAAGTCATATGATTGACATAAGATTAGGAACTACTGTTATAAAGAACCTACAAATAACTGAATCATGAGAATGAGGTGCTTGGCCTATCAGATAATGCTATCTTCATTCATACTCTGGGGCCCCAAAGGGGCCTGGGGACCTCTGTTTACATTAGATACATCTATAATAGATTTCATATGGTGAGAGTTTTTATAAAAGATACTGGACAGGAGAATAAGGCATGAGACTGCCACTCTCATCTTAGAAAAACCACAATGGAAACTATGTACCAGATGATTCTTCCAAAGATGTCTCTTCTCCAAGCACCAGGTCTGCCTTTTTCTTGACCAGTCTGAAGAAGTCTTAGGGCATCTTCTCTTTCCTGGACAACCTTATCTATTGCATCCATGGAATCTACTACCTGGTAAGAGAATAAGAAGACAGAATTTGAACAATCACCTACAACAAATTACTCCCCCCGCCCAAAAAAGAAGAGAGAACGTACAAAGACAATGCTACAGAAAATGAATATTTTTGTCAAAGAACCATTCTGGGAGCGCCTGGGCAGCTCAATCAGTTAAGCGTCTGCCTTCAGCTCAGGTCATGATCTCAGGATCCCAGGATCAACCCCCACAATGGGCTCCCTGCTCAGCAGGAACCCTGCTTCTCCCCCTGCTTGTGCGCACGTGCGCTCACTCTCTCTCAAGTAAATAAATAAAATCTTTAAGGAAAAAAAAAAAAACTCTGCCAAATATTTCCTAAGAGTCTTTTTGGCACAGGTAGGCATACATGAGCATTTATGATATCACTTTTTGTAATTTTTTAAAAAGTTTAGTTTCACTGATTTTTTAAAAGATTCATTTATTTGAGAGAACTTTCGAGTGCATACAAGTTGGAGGAGAGGTAGAGGGAGAGATTCTTGACTACCACTGAGGATGAGCTTGACTCGGGGATTGATCTCACAACCCATGAGATCATGACCTGAGCTGAAACCAAGAGCCAGATGCTCAACTGACTAAGCCACCTAAGCGCCCCAAAAGTTTAGTTTCATTTAAATGAAGATCTACTTAAATTTCCATATATATATATATAGGTATTAGTTTTGTTTGGAGTGGGCTACACTTGTAGAGATTCCTTACAGAGACCCCATCTGACTCCTGTTATTTCAAAACTCAATGAACTATTAAGTGATAAAAGTTTGCTACTTTTTAATATTAAAACCCATGTTCTGGCCTCAACTAATCAGTGTGCCTAACACAGACACTGATGTTTTGACCTAATTGGCAGTTGCTAGAGAACAGAATATCAGTCTACCCTGATCCTAATCTCTAAAGATCCATTATGAAGCAAGAAGATCCTATTAGAACCTCTATTTTTATCTTTTTCTTTTTACATTTCTATTGAGTTTTACAATGCATATGATATATTGGTAAGGCAATACATATTATCTTTATAAATAAATATTCATATTTGGGGACTATAATGACAGATAAGCTGAATTTTTTCATAACTAAATAACAGAGAGGCATTTTTAGCTGGTTCTATGTTTTATCTGTGAGCCATGGTAACAAATAGAAATATTGCATATACACATTTTGTTTCTCAAAAATGGGGGGGCACATGGGGGTGGAGAGATGACAGATTAGATTATAATCTTCTAGAGACATCTGACTGGCTCAGTTGGTTAAGTGTCTGACTCTTGACTTTGGCTCAGGTTATGATCTCAGGATCATGAGACTGAGCCCCACACTGGGCTCCATGCTGGGTATGGAGCCTACTTAATATTCTTTCTTCCTCTTTCTCTGTGCCCTTCCCCAACATAAACAGGTGTGTGCACTCTTAAAAAAAAAAAAAAAAAAAAAAAGGTCTTCCAGGTAGCTGCGGGACCCAAAAGAGATATGAAAGCCACAAATTTAGATAGACTACCTCATAACCCACACACTCAGCTCACACTCAGTGCTTCTATTCTCCCTTCTTCAATCAAAGCCACACTGAGCAGCTGAATCCACATGTACTTCCTCTTAACTATATGAATTTCTACAAAATCTCTGAGAAATAAAAGATGGATGAGAACGGTGAATCCTATTTTGAAAACACACAAACTTAGAAGAGTGAAGAAACCAGACTGGTCAGAGCCTAATATGAAGCTGTGCAGCCCTTAGGAACTTAGTAAGCCTGGCTGTGAACCGACTACATTAGAGTTCTTCCATGCAAGGTTTCTTCTGAGGCACCTAACTGAAATCGAATGTTAGCTCACGAAGAAAGCTAAATGGTTATCCAATCCACAGAGTTAACACCTGATTACTCATGTTCATGCCACCAGATAAGAAGGAAAATTGGAAGTATCAATTAGATACATCTTATTCAAAACAAGCCAACCTCAAAGAACTTTCTAGTTTAACTATTCCAAAGCCAAGAGTGTCCTTAAACATACTTCCAAATCTTCAGTTTACATCTTAAATTGAGAATAATTCTTTTAAAATATTCCTCTTGGGGTGCCTGGGTGGCTCAGTGGGTTAAGCCGCTGCCTTCGGCTCAGGTCATGATCTCAGGGTCCTAGGATCGAGTCCTGCATCGGGCTCTCTGCTCAGCAGGGAGCCTGCTTCCCTGTCTCTCTCTCTGCCTGCCTCTCCGTCTACTTGTGATTTCTCTCTGTCAAATAAATAAATAAATAAAATCTTTAAAAAAAAAATATTCTTCTTGATAAATTTTCCTTGGTAGTATGTCACATACATTTGAGGTTAAAAAAAAATTTTCCTTGGTAGCTCTGTTCTCACTGACTATCTACTCTGGCACAGACACATTAACAAAGAGCTGACTCGCAAGCAATCCAGGCAAAAAACCCTGAGAGATCTAACTAAATAAAACAAAAAACTTCCACATGGAAGAGCCAGCTTACATGTGTACAGCCACGAAAAAGGAAAGGCAGATCTGCATATACTGATAGGAAAAGATAGCCAGCATATACTAGGTAAGGGGAAAATGCCAATGTCAGAAAAGCTTATACAGTATAACCAAATTAGAGGAATTACCTAATGTAAATAAAAATAGGCACACTTCTAGAACAGGCAGAGAAAAATTCTGATGAATAAATGGGATATATGTATAATGATTACCTCTAGGAGTGGGAATAATGAACCCAGCGCACTTTTTTTTTAAAGCAGGCTCCACGCCCAGCATGAAGCCCAACGTGGGGCCTGAACTCACAACTTTGAGAACAAGACCTGAGTTGAGATCAAGAGTCCGTTGCTCAATTGGCTGAGCAACCCAGGCACCCTGGGAATTTTTTTTTTAATGAAGAAAACCTAATTTGAACAATAGTTGACCTTTTCACAACAATGTTAATATTCTTTTTTTATTTGACAGAGATCACAAGTAGGCAGACAGAGATCACAAGTAGGCACAAGAGAGGCAGGCAGAGAGAGAGAAAGGAGGAAACAGGCTCCCTGCTCCCTGCTGAGCAGAGAGCCCGATGTGGGGCTCGATCCCAGGACCCTGGGATCATGACCCGAGCCAAAGGCTGAGGCTTCAACCCACTGAGCCACCCAGGTGCCCCACAATGTGAATATTCTTAACACCACTGGACTATATATTTAAAAATGACTAAAAAGGTAAGTTTTATGGTATCTGTTTACCACAATTAAAAAAAAGTATTAAAACTCTGACCTTGTTCATAAGGAAGTAGTTAAACTGGAATTAGAAATGTAAAATGGCGCAGCTACTTTAGAGAACAGCTGGACTGTTTCCTAAAACATTAAACACAGATTTACCATACAACCCAGCAATTTCACTCCTAGGTATCTACCCAAGAGAAATAAAAATACATGTCCACTTATCTAATGAGGTTTGCAGGGAATGGGGAGTAACTACAGATAGGCATGACACTTCACTCTGCGGTGAGGGAGATATTCTAAAATAGTGAAGGCTGCACCTCTCTGTACATTTACTAAAGATCAAACAAATTAAAAAAAAGAAATCCACTTGCCAAGAAAAATAAGAACCATACACATATCTTTTGGCTTTTATCCCACCCAAGAGTCTTCAGCCTCCCATAAATGTTACCTTTTCTAACCGCTCCGGACTTGGCATTGGCAATTTCTGCCGCTTGGCCTCCTGTTCTAGAGTCAGGAGCATGTTTCTTTCTTTCAGTAGGACATACCTATAGCATAGAATACAAAACTTGTGATGCTAGTCTATGGTTATTAAAGTTGTAAATTTTTTAAAAGATTTATTTTAGAGAGACACAGGGAGAGCGAGAGAGTAGGGGGAGGGGCAGAGGAAGAGAATCTCAAGCAGACTCCCACTGCGTGCAGAGTCCCTCCTGGGGCTTGATCCCAGGAGCCATGAGATCATGACCTGATGCGAAACCAAGAGCTGGATGTTAAACTAACTGAGCCACCTGGGTGCCCCTAAGGTTGTAATTTTTGACGTCAAAACTGATGATCTGTATTAAAAAGTCCTTTAGAAATGTCGATTTATAAAATATCATTACAGAGAATTATCCTTTAGGGGCACCTAGGTGGCTCAGTGGGTTAAGTCTCTGTCTTCAGCTCAGGTCATGATCTCAGGATCCTGGTATCAAGCCCTGCATGGGACTCTCTGCTCAGCAGGGGGCCTTCTTCCCCGCCTTCTCTCTGTCTGCCCACTTGTGATCTCCCTCTGTCAAATCAGTAAAATCTTTAAAAAAAAAAAAATGAAGAATTTCCTTTAAACAAAGCTATAATTGATTCTTACTCATTCATTTGTTTAATAAATTTCCCCCCATATACTGTATTAAGTACCAAGAGAGTTTATAAAAAAGCATAAGAAAAATTCCCTATATTCCAAGTAGAAAGAGAAGATGGAAGATAACATTTGGTGCCTATTATATGACAGGCAATGCGCTAAGCATTTTACATATATTACTTCATTTAATTCTCACAACAACCCTTTGAGGTTGGTACTATTAACACTTTCTGAAAGAAAAAAGTAAGGCTGACAGAAGTAAGCTATTCTGGGGCACACAGCTAATTCAAGATTCAAATTCTGGACTCCTTTTGTGCATTAATTCTTTTTGTTTTCATTCTACTATGCTGCCTCAGAAATTGTAATGTAATGTGTATATTAAGTGGTATAGACAAATACCAAAAGAATTAAGTGAAAGAGAGGGGACACATCTCTTCTTACTAGGATGATAAGAAAAGCCTCAGAGAGATGGGATTTGTTAGGCTAGAAAGGAAAGCAAAGCAAACATGACCAAACATACTGAAGTGGCAGAGCTGAAGTGTGGGTGTAGGTTTTATGAATAAATCTGTTTGAGATTTACAGCTGGAAGAAAGGAAAGGTAATAAATGTGGAGGGCACTGAAAACGACACAAAGGCACTGGGGTATCTTAAGCTGTGGAAGATGATGATTTTGCAGAAGAGAAATTGTTTGGTTTTAGCCAAGATGAACACTGAACAGCCCTGCCTAGCCCTTTACCAATAACCTAAGTAACAGTGCTTTCATACAACTAATTGCTCTATAATGAAGCTGTGCTGTTCTATACATAACACTTCTGATGCCAAACGAAAGGTTTTTTCCATCCTGAGGCCAAATACGTGTTGACTTTTCCAACACAACTTCACCACTTAGACACTCCCCGTAGAGCCAGATTGTACAGATTTAAGGCTTCCAGTCCCCGAAAACTGTCCCCCACTTTACAGGCCAATAGCAAGTTCCAGGCCCCCGAGATAGCTAACAACTATAAATTGGGATTTCAGTGGCCGTTTGGGAGATCTTTCAATCTGCCTGAACTTACTTCTTTCAAAACTGAACTGGACAGCCAAGGCTCTAAAACCGCCAAGATGGAATGGGATTGGCTGGTATTTAGAAACTGCCAAACATTATTAGCAACCTAAAACTGCCTCTCTGCAAAAAATAATTTCTAGACTAACGGGCAAACAATTAAAAAGACAAAAAGGCTTATAAGGTCTTTTCCCCTCCTATCTTCTTTGTCTCAGGATGCACAGCAGCCACCTGTGTTCAGGCCGCACATCTGGTGCCATCACCCTCCTTCCCTCTGCACTGCCTCACCCTCCATGCCCCCAGCTTCCCCATGCTGATTCTCTCACCAAACTTCCCTCTTCCTCTAAACCTTTCCTATTCTGTCCTTTCCTTTCCTGAACCTATTAAAACCTGCCCCTTTAAAATTAAGTCTTCTGAGGATCTAAATAAACCCCACCTATTATGGTCACTGAACAAAGGCCGAATTGCAGCCATAGTTAAAGAGCTCCCTAAAGTGACTGGGGACACCAAGGGATCTGCTGAAGAATTCAGCACAGTTATTCAAACTCATCAACCTGGTGTCTCAGACTGATGATTAGTCTATATCCTTGTTGGTGAGGGGCAGACCAAACACTAGATGAAACTTGATGGAAACATCCTAAAACATCTCTGTTAGAGAAACAGATCTCTAACTTTTGGCAAGATGCTAGAACCCTCACTGGAATTCTCCACCAAGCAATACAGAACTTTTTTCTAAGCCCCTTGACTAGAAAGAATGAAATGAATGAATTATATGCAAAATTTTGATGAATCTGTCATTAAATTACTATTATAACCAACTCCAAATTGTCTTTAAATTTTCTTTAAGACAATCTGGAGTCAATTATAATAGTAATTTATTATTTCTAATTTATAATTTCTAAATTAAAGCAAATTTAAAGACAATTTGGTCTTCCTTTAATATGCTGAATCCACTTGAGTAACATTTAACAATATATTTACTAATGGAATGAACCAAGATACTTGTGTTTTAGTTACAAGGACCAGGATGGAAAGGGAAACTATTCAGATTTAGTTAATTTGGTAAATAACCGTACTTGCATCCTTGGAGGAAACACCCATAAGACCACTAAAATTCTTACTTTTCAACTTTTGCAAATAAGGGCCCTAAACAAAACAAAACCCCTCCTACTTTCATTATTGCAAAAGAGCCAGGATGTTTAAAACAAACAAACAAACAAACAAACAAAACCATCACCAACTGAAATGCTCCAGGAGCCTTCAGCCACCTAGCCGGCCTTTCCAATGTCTTCCTAATTCCCAATGACAGAGCTCTGAGGAACAAGAGCTTTCCCAATCCTCCCTCTTAATCAGCTCAGAGAAACCATTCTCCAGATTGGGAATGAATCTGTCTCTACTGATGTGAGAGCTACACTCTAGGTGCTCAACCCCACCGCTATAACGCAGCTACTGCCTCAGAGCTAAAACAGCTCAAATAGTAGGGACGGCTAATACACCTCAATAGGTTCCTATCTCTGAACCGATTCCCATTTGTCTAGGCACTCTGAGAGACACAACCTTCTCCTTAGTTCCAATGCCCCCACTGGGCCAATATTTCTTAGAAAAATACCATACCAGAATTCTCTTCTTCCAAAACAGGGGAATAATTCTGGAATTTGAAGATAGTAATCAAAATTGCCAACTAGGTAAATTAAATGGCCCTCTGACATCTATTATTTGCTCCATCTCTGACAGCACTATAACTGAGTCTGTGGACACTGATCATTCTTTTTTTTTAAGATTCTATTTATTTATTTGACAGAGATCACAAGCAGGCAGAGACACAGGCAGAGAGAGAGGAAGGGAAGCAGGCTCCTCGCTGAGCAGAGAGCCCGATGCGGGGCTCGATCCCAGGACCCCGGGATCACGACCTGAGCCAAAGGCAGAGGCTTTAACCCACTGAGCCACCCAGGCACCCCTACCATCCTCTTTATGAGTAAGATCTTCAACTGTTATTGGCAGAATCCACAGTGCATCTCCCATCAAGATTCAAAAAGATCCCTCAAAATCTGTCCCCGGAATTAACGAATAACCTGTAAATAAAGAAGCCCATAATAGATAACCAGGCTCTCGGGTACATTAATCCCTACACTAGTCCCTGTAATATCCTTATTTTACCTGTAAGAAAACCCAATGGCTAAGGATGGAGGTTAGCCCAAGCAATAAATAACATCGTTATCCCTTGGCACCTTGTTCCTAAGGGCTCCCCGCCCCCCATCTGCTACTGACATTCATTTCCACTGAAAGCAGATTGTTCACTGTAACTGACCTCTGCTGTACATATTTAGTATTCCAGCTGATAAGGACAGTTAATTTTTTTGCTTTCACTTGGGAAGAATGGGAAATATACCAAGCCAGAAATGCCCCAGGCCTACAGAGAGTCCTTCTTACTCTCACAAACCTTAAAAACTGATTTAGATCATATAGTTTGCTGTAAACTATCATATAGTTTGTATGTTGTTATAATATGTAGATGATTTGCCTCTTTGCTCCCTTTCTCAAAACTCTTCACAGGACGAAAACATCTAACTGTTGCAACTTTTGGCCTTAAAGGGACATAAACTCTCCAAAATAAACTGCAGTTTACTCAAACTTAGGTTTGATACTTAGGGCACCGGATCTTAGAACAAGGACTTTGGGATCCAGGCAGACTTCAAGACATCTTGAACTTCCCCAAACCTAAAACGAAGTATCCACTATGAGGCTCTCTTGGACTTGCTGGTTACTGTTGGAAATGGCATCCCAAAATTCTCTCTTAAGACTCAAACTCTATATGCTTTACTAAAAGATGACAAATTTGACCTTATTATTTGGGAAGGTCAGGAAAACGTAACCTTTGGAACTTTAAAAAAGCCTAGTAATGTACCCTGCCCTTGGACATCCTAATCATCAACTTTCCTTTCTCCTCTTTCTAAAAGAGAATGAAATGCCCTTGAGAGTACTCACGCCAAAACATGGGGACCATCAACAACCTATAGGGTATTACAGCTAACAGCTAGTCCCTGTGGCATGGGGATCCCCCTTGTCTCAGAGCCACTCCTGCCACCATCCCTTTAATTAAGGCCACTGAAGACATAGTAATGGAGGGGCACCTACATGGCTCAGGCAGTTAAGTGTCTATCTTTGGCTCAGGTCATGATCCCAGGGTCCTGGGATTGAGCTCCGTGTCAGGATCCCTGTTTAGCCTGCTTCTCCCTCTCCGACTCTCCCTGCTTGTGTTCCCTCTCTGTCTGTCTCTGCTGCCTGTGTTGTCTCTCTCTGTCAAATAAATAAATAAAATCTTAAAAAAAAAAAATGCTTTTCACAGTGCACTCCCTGGAGGCAGCAACCTTAAGTATTATATTTTGTAACCTAAAGATTTCATCTATTGAAAAACACACCTCCAGAAAGACTCTCTTCAACCTTGTGCCACCAAACCCCAAGGAACAGGATCTTGGATTCACATGACACATCTAGGGAAAGCACTAAACCCTGGGACCTGCACACCATTCAGTGACCTGAAGGTATGAATTTCCTGGAACTGAAGCAGATGTGTGATGAGACAGCTTTCTCAACATGCCCAGACCAGGCTTGCATACTCTTGCATCCTATGCCAGGCACCCCAGGCATGGAGGACCCACACTGGGAAGATGAATCCCTGTAACATCTGCCTTTGACAAGCAGAGAGGCTTAATTTCTCGAATTCTTACAATCGCTGGAGTTTAACACTTTAAACTTTAAAAAGCAGCAGGGTTAGGTCCAAGAGAGTTGAGGATGAGAGAAAATGGAGTCCCCCTTTTTTTTTTTATATATTTTTTAAAGGTTATTTATTTATTTATTTGACAGACAGAGATCACAAGTAGGCAGAGAGGCAGGCAGAGAGGGGGAGGCAGGCTGCCCGCTGAGCAGAGAGTCCGATGAAGGGCCCGATCCCAGGACCCTGGGACCATGACCTGAGCCGAAAGCAGAGGCCTTAACCCACTGAGCCACCCAGGTGCCCCTAGAGTCCCCATTCTTAAAGAGACAGTACAACAAATAGTTCCACTGAAAAACAGCATCAGTCTGAAAGAATCCTAGAGTGTACAGGAGGGAGATTTGTTTCTTAATCTTAGGACCTATGCTGGAGGGGCAAGGATGAAAGAAAAGGATAAAAATCACAGCAAGAGACCCAAATGAAACAGATGTTAAGTAATTTTCTTGATAGAGAATTTATTTTATTTACTTAAAGATTTTATTTATTTACTTGAAACAGAAAGAGAAAGATGGTGAAAGAAGAAATACAAGCAGGGGGAGAGGGAGAGACAGGCTTCCTGCTGAGCAGAGAGCCTGATACGGGGCTTGATCCCAGGATCCTGGGATCATGACCTGAGCTGAAGGCAGAATCTTAAACAATGGAGCCACTCAGGTGCCCTGATAGAGAATTTAAAATAATGGTCATAAAGGTAATCACTGGACTTGAGAAAAAAATGGAGGACCCTCAGTGAGACCCTCAAAAAACAGACAGAAAGTATAAAAACGAACCAATCAGAGATGAACAACTCAGTAATTGAAATTAAAAATACCCTAGAGACAATAAATAGTAGACCACAGGAAACAGAAAAACAGATCAGTGACCAGGAGGGCAGAATAATGGAAAACAATCATGCTGAATGTGGGGGGGTGGGGGGAATGAAAATAGACTTAGGGAACTCAGGAACACCATCAAGCATAATAATATTCATATTACAGGGATCCTAGAAGTGGCAGACAGAGTAAAGGGGTCAGAAAATTTATCTGAAGAAATAATAGCTGAAAGCTTCCTGAACATGGGTAAGTAAACAAAAATTCAGATCCATGAGGCATAGAGAGCACCCAATAAAATCAACTTAAGGAGGTCCACACCAAGACACACAGTAATTAAAATGGCAAAAAATAGTGATCAAGAAAGAATTTTAAAATAAGCTAAAAAAAAAAACAATTACATACAAGGGAAACCCCATAAGGCTATCAGCTGATTTCAGCAGAAAATTTGCAGGTCAGAGAGAGTGCATGATGTATTTTAAGAGCTGAAAGAAAACAAACCTGTATCATCCAGCAAAGTTATTCAGAATAGAAGAAGAGATAGAGTTTCCCAGACAAACAAAAGTTAAAGGAATTCATCACTAAAACAGCCTTATAAGAAATGTTAAAGGGGACTCTGAGTAGAAAGACCATAAGCAGGAATAAAAGTAAGGAGCCCAAAAGCAGTAAGTATATCTAGAAAAATCAGTTAAGAAATTCACAGAATAGAAGGATATAAAGTGTGACACAATATACATAAAATATGAGAAGCAGAGGAGTAAAAATGTAGTGCTTTTAGGATGGGTTCCAAACGTAAGTGCCCATCAACCTAATATAGATTGCTATATGCACAAGAGGTTATATATAAACCTAAGAGTAAATCACAAATCAAAAACCAGTAATCAATATATAAAAAATAACAAGAAAGGAATCCAAATATATCCCGAAAGAAAGCCAGCAAACTGTAAGAGACCAAGAGAAAAAAGGAACACAGGAGAAAAACAATCATAAAACTGCGATAAAATAGCTAGCTATCAATAACTACTTCAAATGTAAATGGAGTAAACACTGCAATCAAAAGACAAAGGGTGATGGAATGGATAAAAAAGCAAGACCTATCTATCTGTTGCCTACATGAAACTCCTTTCAGATCTAAAGGCACATGCAGATTGAAAGTGGAGGAATAGAAAAATATGTATCATGCGAATGGAAACAAAAGGAACATGTGCAGCAATACTTATACTGGACGAAATAGACTTTAAAACATTTAAGTCTATAACAGGAGACAAGGAAGGATACTATATAATCCCAAAGGGAACAATCCAACAAGAAGACATAACAATTGTGATTATTTATGCACTCAAAAAGGGAGCACCTAAACATATAAAGCAGCTAATAAGGTAAAAGAAGGAAATGATACAATACTAGCAGAGAACTTTAATACCCCACTTACATCAATGGAGAGATCATCCAAACAGAAAATCAACAAGGAAAGAGTGGCTTTAAATGACACATTGGACCAAATGGATCTAATAGATATATTCAGAACATTCCATACTAAAATGGTAGAATACACATTCTTTCTTCGAGTGCACACAGAACATTCTCTAGAGCAGATCACTGAGTCCACAAAAGAAGTCTTAACAAATTTTTAAAAGTCAAAGTCATACTATGCATCTTTTCGGACCACAAATGCTATGATACCAGAAGTCAACTACAAGAAAAATCTGGAAAAAAACCCACAAATATATGGAGGTTAAAATTACATGCTACTAATAACTGAAATGGGTCAACCAAGAAATCAAAGAGGAAATAAAAAAAATACATGAAGACAAATGAAAATGAAAACAGCAGGTCCACAATCTTTGGGATGCATCAAAAGCAGTTCTAAGAAGGAAATTTACAGCAATATAGACCTATATTAAGAAGCAAGAAAAAAAATCTCAAATAAACAATCTAACCTTACACCCAAAGAAGTAAAAAACGAACAACAAACAAAACGCAAAACCAGCAGGAGAAAGGAAATAATAAAGATTAGAGTAGAGATAAATGAAATAGAAACTAAAACAACAGAGAAAACAGATCAATGAAACCAGAAGCTGATTCTTTGAGAAGATCAGCAAATACACCTTTAGCCAGACTCATAAAAAAAAAAAAATCATAAATAACACCTGACAACAAAGAAATGACTAGGACTGTCAGAGAATATTATGAAAAATTATCTGTCAACAAATTGAACAACCTAGAAGAAACAGATAAATTCCTAGAAACATATAACCTCCCAAAACGGTATCAGGAAGAAATAGAAAATTTGAACAGACTGATTACCAGCCAAGAAACTGAAGCAATAATCAAAAATTTCCAACAAACTAAAGTCCAGGACCAGATCGCTTCACAGGGGAATTCCACGTTTTATTTTTTTTTATTTACTTATTTTTAAAATGATTTACTTATTTATTTGAGAGAGATGCCACACGCATGCACACAGGTGGGAGAAGCAGAGGGAGAGAGAGAAAATCTCAAGTAGACGCTCTGCTGAGTGAGGAACCTGACGTGGGGTTTGATCTCATGACCTGAGCTGAAATTGAGACAGATGCTTAACTGACTGGGCCACTAAGGTGCCCCAAGAATTCTATCTTTTAAAGAAGAGTTGATACTTATTCTTTTACAGAATAAGCATATAGAAAAAGGGGCACCTGGGTGGCTCAGTGGGTTAAGCCTCTGCCTTCGGCTCAGGTCATGATCTCAGGTCCTGGGATCAAGCCCTGCATCGGGCTCTCTGCTCAGCAGGAAGCCTGCTTCTCCCTATCTCTCTGCCTGCCTTTCTGCCTACTTGTGATCTCTGTCTAATAAATAAATAAAAATTTAAAAAAATATATAGAAAAAGAATTCTTTCATAGAATACTTATTCTATTATTATAAAATAATTCTTTTATAGAATAATACTTATTCTTTTATAGAAGAGGAAGGAAAGCTTCCAAATTCATTCTATGATTCCAGAATTATCCTCATAGCAAAACCAGATAAAGACTATAAAAAAAGAGAACTCCAGACTACACATGCAAAAATCCTCTATTAGCAAGAAGAATCCAACAATACATTAAAAAAAAAATTCACCATAATCAAGTGGGATTTATTACTGGGATGAGAGGGTTGCTCAATATTCACAAATCAATCAACATGATACATCACATCAACAAGAGAGAAGATAAAAACCATATGATCATTTTAATAGTTGCAGAAAAATCATTTGACAAATACAACATCTATTTATGATAAAAACCCTCAACAAAGTGGATTTAGACGATATACCTTAACATAATAAAGACCATCTATGAAAAATTCACAGCAAACATCATACTTAATGGGGGAAAACTGAGAGCTTTTCCCCTAAGGTCATAAACAAGATGAGGATGTCCACTGTCACCACTTTCATTCAACACAGTACGATAAGTCCTAGCCATAGGAGAAAACAAAAAGAAATAAAAGGCATCCAAATTGGTAAGGAAGAAATAAAACTTTCACTAGTTGCAGATAACATACTATATGTAGAAAACCCTAAAGGTTCTACCAAAAAACTACTAGAATAAATGAATTTAGTAAGGTCACAGGTACAAAATCAATCTACACAAATCTGCTGCATTTCTATATGCTAATAATGAAGCAGGAGAAAAAGAAATTAAGAAAACAATCCCATTTACAATCGCACCAAAGATAATAAGGTATTTAGGAATGAACTTAACCCGGGAGGTGAAAGATATATACTATGAAAACTATAAAACATCAATGAAAGAAGTTGAAGACAACACACACAGAAAGATATTCCACACTCATGGGATTTGGAGAACAAATATTGCTCAACTGGCCATACCACCCAAAGCAATTTACAGATTTAACACAATCCCTATCAAAATACCAATAGTTCACAGCACTAGAAATAAGCAATTCTAAAATTTGCATGGAACAACAAAAGACCCTGAACACCCAAAGCAATCTTGAAAAAGAACAAAACCAGAGGTTATCAGAATTCCAGGTTTCAAGTTAGACTACAAAGCTGTAGTAATCAAAAGAGTATGGCACTGGCACAAAAACAGGCACCTAGATCAATGCAACAGAACACAGAGCTCAAATATAAACTCATGAAGGGTACCTGGGTGGCTCAGTCAGTTAAGCCTGTAACTGGTTCAATTCAGGTCCTGAACTCAGGGTTCTGCTTTGTGCTCAGTGGGGAATCTGCTTAAAATTCTTTATCCTGCCCTCTCCCTCCCACTCTGCTCCTCTCTGCCTCACACACCTGCTCTCTGGCTCTCTCTCTCTCAAATAAATAAAAAAAAACCTTGAAAAAAACCCCACAATTATGTGGTCAGTTAATCTTCAAGAAAGGAGGCAAGATTATCCAATGGGATAAAGACAGTCTCTTCAACAAATGGTGTCAGGAAAACTAGACAGCCACATGCAAAAGAATGAAATTGGACCACTTTCTTACACCATACATAAAAATAAACTCAAAGTGGATTAAAGACCTAAATGTGAGACCTGAAACCAAAAAAATCCTTAAAGGGAGCACAGGCAATAATTTCTCTGATATCAACCACTGCAACATTTTCTAGATTGGTCTCCCCAGACAAGGGAAACAAAAGCAAAAATAAACCATTAGGGGGTGCCTGGGTGGCTCAGGTCTTAATCTCAGGGTCGTGAGTTCAAGCCCCATGATGGGCTCCACATTGGGTGTGGTCTACTTTTTAAAAAATAAATAAATAAATTATTGGGACAATTAAAATACAAAGTTTCTGCACAGCAAAGGGAATAAAAAAAAAAAAAAAAAAAGATAACACAGAGAATGGGAGAGGATATTTGCAAATGACATATCTGATAAAGTGTTTAGTATCTAAAATACACAAATTATTTATAGAACTCAACACCAGAAAACCCACAAATAACCAAATTTAAAAATGGACACAAGACATGAACAGACATTTCCCCACAGAACACATACAGATGGCCAATAGATACATGAAAAGATGCTCAACATCACTTATCATCAGGGAAATGCAGATCAAAACCACAATGAGATATCATTTCATACCTCTGAGAATGGCTAAAATAAAAACCATAAGAAGTAAGTACTGACAAGGATATGGAGAAAAAGAAACTCTTGTGTAATGTTGGTAGGGATACAATCTGGTGCAGCCACTGTGGAAAACAGCATGAAGGTTCCTCAAAAAATTACAACTAGAATTACTATATGATCCAGTAATTTCACTACTGGGTATTTAACCAAAAAATACTGAAACAGATCAAAAAAGATATATGCACCTATATGTTTATTGACGCATTATTTACAACAGCTGAAGTATGGAAGCACCCCAACTATCCACTGATAGATGAATAAAGAAAATGTGGTATATATATATGTACAATAGACATTACTCAGCCATAAAAAAGAATGAAATCTTGCCATTTGCAACGAGGATGGATCTAGAGAATATCATGCTAAGTGTGAAGTAAGTCTGAGAAAGACAAATACCATATGATTTCATTCATATGTGGAATTTAAGAAACAAAACAAAGTAAAAAAAGAGACAAACAAAAAAAGTCTTAACTATAGAGAACAAACTGCTGGTTCCCAGAAGGGAGGTGGGAGACAGTAAAACAGGTGAAGGAGATTAAGAGTACACTTACGGTGACAAGCACTATGTAATATATAGAATTGTTCAATCACTATATTGTACAACTGAAACTAATATAATACTTTAATTACACTGAAATTTAAATTTTAAAAAATTATGCACCTAATAAGGAGATGATCTCTAATAGTTAGGCCTTGAGAAGTATAAACTTTAGATGGGAACTGCCAGAGAATTCTCTCTTAACCTTCCTTGTTACTCAAAAGTGGGCTTTTGGGCACGCCTGGGTGGCTCAGTTGGTTAAGCAGCTGCCTTCGGCTCAGGTCATGATCCCAGCGTCCTGGGATCGAGTCCCACATCGGGCTCCTTGCTCCGCAGGAGCCTGCTTCTCCCTCTGACTCTGCCTGCCACTCTGCCTGTGCTCACTCTTGCTCTCTCTCTCTCTGACAAATAAATAAATAAAATCTTTAAAAAAAAAAAAAAAAAAAAAAAGTGGGCTTTTGACGTTCCCAACTGTTAGGCACTTTCCCTCCAAGGCAGGACATGACAACCAGGAAAGATCCTTCCCGGCATTGAAGGACAACACCACTAAATAGAAAAACTGAGTCTTGAACACCACTGCTTTTAAGGAAAGATCTTGACCGAAAGGCAGAAAGTGTGAATTAATAAAAGGAAACTTAACTAAAGTGGACTGGAGATGATGGAAGGGGTTGCTGAAACAGGGAGCCATAGCATGCCATGTCAATTACAGGAAAAAATGTCAATTACAGATCCCTAACAGAAGAATCTTCAACAGGAAAGAATCAATTACAGACCCCAACAGGGAAAGACATACACTGCCATCTCAGTTTCTTATAAGAAACTGACTATGTCAGCAGCTAAGCCAATGAGAAACCATCACCCTGAACTCTCCACTTTTCTTATATGGACTTTCACTCAAATGGACTTTCTCCATAAAATAATATTCCTTTGTTAGATTGGCCTATGGTTTTAATTCAAGAGAGCACAGGCAGTAATTTCTGATAGTTTGCTTGTCCTTAAATTCAATTCCATTATTCCTGAATAAACCCATTTTGCTGGTAAAATAACTATTTTTAAGGTTAATAGCAAAATGGGTGAGAGGATGGGCGCCTGGGTGGCTCAGTGGGTTGAGCCGCTGCCTTCGGCTCAGGTCATGATCCCGGGGTCCTGGGATCAAGCCCTGCATCAGGCTCTCTGCTCAGCAGGGAGCCTGCTTCCCTCTCTCTCTCTCTCTGCCTGCCTCTCCATCTACTTGTGATTTCTCTCTGTCAAATAAATAAATAAAATCTTTAAAAAAAAAAAAATGGGCGAGAGGAGTGAAAAAGTACAAATTTCCAGTTATAAAATGAGTAAGTCAAGGGGATGTAATGTACAGCATAATGATTAGTTAATATTGTACAGTACATTTGAAAATACCTAGGAAAGCAGATCTTGAAAGTTCTCATCACAAGGAAAAAAAAATTTCTAACTATGTGCAGTGACATATTTGAACTGTACTTATTAAGGGGATCATTTTACAATACATACAAGTCTCAAATCACTAAGTTGTACCCCTGAAACTAATACAATGTTATGTCAATTGCTCCTTAGTAAAAATAAATACAAATATGTAAGTAAGTAAATAAATAATCCATTAAAAATGCAACCCTATCTTAAATTCTCTCAACCCTCTCTAATTCATCAGGAAAATCTGCCAGAAGTATCTAGCTAAATTCCCAATTAAATGCACTCTCCAACACACTCCCCAGAGTAAATAAGCTAAAGATTACAGACCATGCATAAGGTAATAAAAAGGAGGAAGGCCTAAATGTAACAAACTCTATTTCATTAGTTTACTAAAATTGTTAGTATAAATAGGCTAGTATGATTAGTAGCAGTAACAGTAAAATTTCTAAATCCCCAAATACTTGAGAACACTATTACATTGGTCTTAACGTAACTTAACATGTCATATTTATAAAATCTATGATTTTATACATCACCCATAGTATTATAAGACAAATTACATTACTATATTTCTTACATCAAATATATATAATGTTTATACCTCACTGTTATACTTTAACTGCTTCAAACACTTACACATATGTATTTCCTAAGATTTTATTTTTAAGTAATCTCTATACCCAATGTTGGGCTTGAACTTACAACCCCAAGATCAAGAGTTACATGCTCTACTGAGCCACTCCAGCACTCCCTGAACACCTACATATTAATGTACTCAGTATACTTACCAAAGTTTATGTAAATCTTCATTACTTTTATTCCTTAACTGCTGACAGGTCCATGAAGCTCCTATTAAAATTATGAAATTCACAACATGAAAAAATATTCTAGCTATGTGCCCTGTGGCAAATTACTTAAACTCTCTAAACCTATTTGCTTATCTATAAAATACAATAGTTTTATCACATTATAGTATAAAACATAATTAGGATTAAATTTGCATTAAATTAGGTAACACATGAAAATATTAGTAATGTGACTGGCAAAAACATACAAAAAATGTTGTATTAATAAAGAATATATTTCCAAAACTTAATGCCAAAATATCTTATATCATCATAAATTAATATTCAATTATCTCTAAAAAATGAAATCTAAAACAAACCTTAATCTCACTTCAATTAACAATTTCTTGGGACGCCTGGGTGGCTCAGTTGGTTAAGCAGCTGCCTTCGGCTCGGGTCATGATCCCAGCGTCCTGGGATCGAGTCCCACATCGGGCTCCTTGCTCCGCAGGGAGCCTGCTTCTCCCTCTGACTCTGCCTGCCACTCTGTCTGCCTGTGCTCGCTCTCACTCTCTCTCTTACAAATAAATAAATAAAATTTAAAAAAAAAAAAAAAAAAAAAAAAAAAAAACAATTTCTTTTTTCTTTTTAAAGTATTTTTTTTATTTGTTTAGAGAGAGAACACATGTGTGCGTGCAAGTGAAGGGACGGGCAGAGGGAGAAGAGAATCTAAAGACATTCCTGAAGAGCAGGAAGCCTCGACATGGGGCTCACTCTCTTGACCCTGAGATCATAATTTGAGCCAAAACTGGGAGCTGGATGCTCAAGAAACTGAGACACCCAGGTGCCCCTCAGTTAATAATTTCAACATATTGCTCTTCTAAACCTCTTGCCACCTGTCAATCAACAATTAACTCTTTATTACATTATCCTTTTAATTTTCTTTGACATTCCCAAAGGAAAGAAAAAAACGAAATACCTAAATGATTTCCAAGGTGCATAAATAATCCCCAAATGATAAAGGGTTCAATAAATACATTTAACATTGATCAACCCAAATATCTTACCAGATTTTACTTTTTCTTCCCCCCAATTCTTTGGGTCATCAAAAAATTCTTCCAGTCCTTTCCTTGACAATGTGGTATGAAGTAATCTACACTGGTGAAAAGATGTGATATTTGGTATGTTCTTAGACAAAAGACTAAGAGAAAACCTGCAACTGAACATAGATAAACAAGTGATTAATGTTTTACAACATTTGGATTTTATAAGCAATAACTGGAATCATTTCCTCATCTTTAATGTTAAGAAAATCAGAATTTCTGCACAAGAAACAAACATAAAATGTTTTAGAAATTATTTTTAACACTGCATTACAGATGTTACTACCCTTTAATTTCACAGGTTAATATATTCACATGATTTGGAGGTAATATACTGATAAAACTATATTTTTATTTTTTTTTTAAGATTTTATTTATTTATTTGACAGAGAGAGAGAGAGAGATCCCAAATAGGCAGAGAGGCAGGAGGAGAGAGAGGGGAGAGGGGGGGAAGCAGGCTCCCGGCTGAGCAGAGAGCCCGATGCAGGGCTTGATCCCAGGATCCTGAGATCATGACCTGAGCCGAAGGCAGAGGCTTAACCCACTGAGCGACCCAGGCGCCCCTATTTTTATTTTTTTTAAAGATTTTATTTATTCATTGGACGGAGAGACAGCAAGAGAGGGAGCACAAGCAGGGAGAGTGGGAGAGGGAGAAGCAGACTTCCCACCAAGCAGAAGCCCGATGCGGGGCTCAATCACAGGACCCTGGGATCACGACCTGAGCCAAAGGCAGATGCTTAACAACTGAGCCACCCTGGTGCCCCCTATTTTTTAATTTTTTAAGTAGGCTCCAACATGGGGCTTAAACTCATGCTCTAAAGACTAAGAAAGTCAGCCCCCCCCCACTGATATAATTATATTTCAAAGTAATATTTTTAGGCCTTTCATACACTGATAGTGGTTCTATGAGCAGAAAAAGACATTGTGAAGGTTAATTTTACAACATATATCACAAGCTTCCATGCTTCCCCCTTCAATCCAATAATTCCTCATCTAGAAATTTCAACTAAAAATACTATAGCTGGAAACTGATAAGTAAAAATGTCTATTAAAGCATTATATGTGATATCCAAAAGTAGATAATAATGTAGGTATGCAACCAGGAAATGGTTAAAAAATTAATTGTGCGTTTGGGTTTTTTTTTTTTAATTTATTTAAGAGAGAGAGTGTGTGCATGCACATAGGTACTTGTGCAGGACGAGAGGCAGAGAGAGAATCTCAAGATGACTCCATACTGAGTGTGGAGCCTGTGGGTGGGGAGAGGCAGCTCAATTCCACAACCCTAAGATCATGACCTGAGCAGAAATCAAGAGTTGGACACTCAACAGACTGAGCCACCTAGGTGCCTTAATTACTGTTCATTTCTATGACATTATTGTGCAGTAATTCAAAAATCATGGCTTTTTTTTTTTTTTAAAGATTTATTTGTCAGAGACACACACACACACACACAACACATGCAAAAGAAACGATAGGCAGAGGGAGACGCAGGCTCCCCACTGAGCAAGGAGCCCAACGGAATCAATCCCAGAACCCTGGGATCGTGACCTGAGCTGATGGCAGACACCTAACTGACTGAGGCACCCAGATGTCCCTAAAAATCATATTTTTAAAGAATATTTAATAACCAGGTGAAATCACTGAAAACACAATAGCAAATTACATCACAAGTGTTGTATTCCTTCCCAAAAAAGTTAACCTGTATCTAAACACAAGGATGCAATCAGACAAATTCAAATGGAGGGATAATCTAAAAAGGCTGATTTTATAAAAAATGTTCTGGATTAAAGATAATGAAGGAGACATAACAACTAATGCCATCTGTGATTGTTGATTGGTCCCTGAATAAAAAATTAAGAAAGAAAAAGAAATTGATGACATTTCAATTTGGACTGTATGCTAGATAAAAGAACAGTAATTGTAGTATATTGATATTACATTCTCCAGCGTGATCACTGTAGTTAAGATAGTGCTCTTGTTCTTAGGAGATATATGCTGAAGTGTCACGATGTTTGCAATTCTGACATGCCTCAAATAGCTCAGAAAAAAAATATAAAGGCATGGAGATACAGAGACATAGAAAATGTGACAAAATTGCTAAGGATTGCTTAATGAAGATGAAGAGCATATGGTTATTTTTTGTCTATTCTTACAACTTCTCTGTCGGTTTGAAATTTTTAAAAATAAAAAGTTGAGGAAACAAGAATAAAGCACAAAACTGCATATATGTAAATACAATTCTGGCTTTATTCTAAAATTACATGTGTATGTTGTATATATACATTGTATGTGTATATATGCAAAATTAAAAAGAATGGAAGGAAATCTTTATGTATGAGTGGCAAAACACCTTGTCTTATTTTCCAAAGTTGTCCGCAAATGAACAGGTATTCATTAATAAAAATCTTAAAAAGGATGAGGAACAGACAACTGATCAAAGTTTGTTACCTTTATCAAGTTACAACCTTTGAGTCTCTACAAAATGAAAAAAAGTATTATCTCTAAGGAAAGCGTAAGCAATAATATTGTAGAACATAACAGACGCTCATTATTGTGCTGGATTCAAGGGCACGTACATTACTTCCTCTCAAGCCGGGCGATGGGCTCCATCACCAGAGGAGTCTGGAGCCTACTTAAAGTAAATAAATAAAATAATAATTTTTAAAAATCCGATATACCCAACTATGTATAAAATTCAACTCATTACACATAAAAGCCAAAATAAATGAAGAAACCATACACCATAAACTCTAGTTCGTCTGTCTAAAAAACAAACTCTTTCCAGAAATAATGAACATATGTAGGATGTTCCTTTTTCACACCTGCAGGGCTACTTTCCGTTCATTTGAATTTCATTTATCCACTGAACATTATTAAACAGTCTCTTTGTGATAGACTCTGGAATTACAAAGGCCCCCTTCTTTTTCATCCATCCAAACCTGGTTCCGTTCCATAACCAAAAACTCTTCAGTCCAACTCACCCAGCCAAACGGGATGCGTCTGCACCTTTAGGTTCAATTCAACAAATACTGGGTATCCACAGACTCCATGGACTGCGTGGTTCTCAGTAAATGACAACAAAATGTTTGAGAAAGGAACGGAAATGTCGGAGGTGGGCGACTTTTCTAAGGTCATTCCCTCCTCACGCTAGTGTTTTCGGTCTCATCCATCCGCACGACCTCTCAGTGGTTTTCAACATGTCGGCGGCCAAACAAGATCTAAAACCGGAGAGGAGAACAAGCCTACTCCTCACATCACTTACCCTGTGCTAGCTAGAGCCTGAGGACTTATAAGCGACCTGGAAGCCTTCAGGCTGGTTAAGACGTTTCGGCAAAGAACGCCTAAACTGGCCACAGCCATATTTCCACAGACGGAAGCACATCCCTTTTTCCTCCCATGACGTCACTTCCGGCGTTTTACACCGACCGGATGGAGAAAACAGAAAGAGGCTCTGCCCTCACTCAACATGGTCACCTTCCGCCTTCGTCCTGGTTCGTAAATTGGCTCTTTCGGCTCCCGTTACTTCCCCCAGTTTGTCAACTGCCCGTAGTAGCCATGGCGGCCATGAGCTTATTGCAGCGGGTTTCGGTCACTGCAGTGGCTGCTCTCTCCGGCCGCCGGCTTGGTACTCGGCTCGGATTCGGGGGCTTCCTCACCCGTGGCTTTCCGAAGACTGTCGGTGGGTGCTAGCTTTGGGAGAAAGCGCGCTCAGGGGATGTGGGGTGAGAGATGGAGAAGTCTTCCCTGGTGACCTTGGTGAGATCTGGGAGAAATTGAGGGCCTGGGGCTTGAGAGAAGAGACGGAGCGTGGTCTTTGTGAGAAGACAAGGGTTTTTCTGAAGTAATGAGAGCGTTCGCGTTTCAGTTGTTAATTAGCATTTGTGAAGCACTTTGCCTCTCTGGCATTCCACTTGGTGCTAATTTGCGGATGAAGTAGGGGTTAAAAGGACATAGAGCTGAGTCCTCTGTTTCTCAGGCACCAGATTCTTTGTATGTTCCACCCACACCACGTACTAATCCCACAAAATTGGAAGTCACGTTGCCCAGAAGCCCCCGATGCTAAGTAATAGATAACGTAGGTGGAGAGGCTCAGGGCTCACTCATTTAAGTAGGCACAGTGCCTTCACGATATTTTTAGGATCCATGAGAATGTTTTAATTTATATTTCTTTCAAAACCAAAGGGGGGGGGGACCCATGTTTTTAGGGTTAATGTTAATGATATGTGGTAATGAATCCAGCCTGGATTGTATTCGTTTGATAGCAACAGAGTCATAAAATGATAAGTTTTAATAACTTCTTAGGAAGGGGCTCATGCAGGAAAGTCGCTAGGTCCAAGAAGGGCATGGTAAGGCTAGTTGGAGCTTCTTGGAGACTGTATTGACGTATAGGAGAATGAATAATCGTAATAGCAAAGCCTCAATGCCTTGTATTCAATCTAATTCTTTCAAAGACTGCAAAGTACGTACAATGTTATTATCCCCATTTTACTAATAAAGGAACTGTGACTTCATTATTAGAAAAATAATGCAGTACTGCATCAAATTTAATAATAGTAACAGTAGCTAACATTTATTGAACACCTATGTGCCATGTGCCATCCCAAGATTTTAAATGTATTAATTCATTTAATGCTCTTGGTAAAAAATATACCATAAGCTATCTGCTCTATGCAATACAAGCAGGTAGAGAGGAAGTGAAGCCAAAAAGGTCTCCACCCTCAAAATATCTGTTTACCCTTTTTCTTCTCCCAGTTTAATTTGAGTTATGTCACTTCACATGATGAAGCATTATACAGAGACTTGTTGCAAAAATGATGGGAAGAACCAGTGGTATTGAACAAATTTCCAGCAGAAATTTGAACCTGTTAAAAAACTACACGTGCAAACATTTTTTGATAAATTCTGTTTGTAAGCCATTTCTGATTACAAATAATCCTCTTCATATACTTGCTGGGGATAGTATTTAATCATGCCTTGCTGGAGATAAACTCAGGTCAAATCTCATTCCCAAATCCTCTTTATACATTATTCCCCATTCATGGAATTCTGGAAGGATCTATAATCTACACCTGGGAGCAGGAAAGGATCTAATAGCTATGCTAGAGTTACTGTGTTTCAGTCTTCTACCTGCTTTCCAAGGTATTTTGCAGGTAGTCTCATCTCTCACCATGGAATAAAAGGTTTTAATTTATTACTGCTTGTGTCTGCTCCTATGAGACTGTAAGATCCAGCAGTGAAGAGAACCTTGCCTTGTTTTGTTTTGCCTGGAGCTAGACTGCCTATGTTCAAATCCTGCCTTCAGAGTTTAGTAGCTATGTGGCTTTGGGTCATCATATCTTGGAAGCCAAGTGGAAGGCAATTACTTGGAGCCTATGTTTCTTCATCTTTAAAAAAAAAGAGGATGTTTATTACACCTATGCTTATATTCTGTTGACAAGAGAAATAAAATAAATCTAAACTCTTTCCTACTGACAAGAATTTATAACTGAGGGGCGCCTGGGTGGCTCAGTGGGTTAAGCCTCTGCCTTCGGCTCAGGTCATGATCTCAGGGTCCTGGGATCGAGCCCCGCATCAGGCTCTCTGCTCAGCGGGGAGCCTGTTTTCTCCTCTCTCTCTCTGCCTGCCTCTCTGCCTACTTGTGATCTCTCTCTCTGTCATATAAATAAATAAAAATCTTTAAAAAAAAAAAAAAAAGAACTTATAACTGACAAGAATTTATACGTTTCTGCAAAAGTTTGCGTCTTTTTAGAGTGTCATTTTGAAAGGTACTTATTTTACCATAAGAACTGCTTTAAAAAAAAAAAAAAAAAAAGAGGGTAAGTTTTAACCTACCTCATAAGAAAGTTGTGAGAGAGAGTGGGAAAATCTACAGCACCTGGATTTAGAAGCATTAGCCTTCTACAGAGCTCTGTGGCTACCCCTTTCTTAAACATCTGGTACTGTCCCGTTATCTTCATTCACTGTCATTGAAAACCTTAATCAGGAGGTAAGTAGATGCAAGTATTCTATTTTATTAAATTATTTATTGTCTTATATCAAAGGATTCGAGAAATAAGCTTAAGTTCTTCCCTCAGCTGCAGGAGCTTTAACTTGAAGACTGATGTGTGCATATTATGGTTTTAAAAAACTGAGGAGAGTATTTAAATGATTAGATAAACAAAAGAGTATGGAGTTAATTCAGACATAGAAGGTGAGACATTTTAACTAGATTCTGGATAGTTTTATTTTTTTTATTTTTTTTTTTTTTTTAAAAAATTTTTTTTTTTTTTTTTTTTTTTTTTTTTAAAGATTTTATTTATTTGTCAGAGAGAGCGAGCGAGAGCGAGCACAGGCAGACAGAGTGGAAGGCAGAGTCAGACGGAGAAGCAGGCTCCCTGCGGAGCAAGGAGCCCGATATGGGACTCGATCCCAGGACGCTGGGATCATGACCTGAGCCGAAGGCAGCTGCCCAACCAACTGAGCCACCCAGGCGTCCCAGATTCTGGATAGTTTTAAAATTGTAATTGGCAGAAAAGTAGAGGATGTATTTTCTTTTCTTTCTTTCTTTCTTTCTTTTTTTTTTTTTTTAAAGATTTTATTTATTTGTTTGACACAGAGAGAGAGACACACACACAGAGAGAAATCACAAGTAAGCAGAGAGGCAGGCAGAGAGAGGGGGAAGCAGGCTCCCCGCTAATCAGAGAGCCCAATGTGGGGCTCAGTCCCAAGACATCGAGATCATGACCTGGGCTGAAGGCAGAGGCCCAAACCACGAGCCACCCAGGTGCCCCAAAGATGTATTTTCTGATAGATCTGAATGTGGGACTCTCGGGATAGGTAAGTGTTGAGAGAAAAGGCTTAAGAACGGAAAGTTGGGGTTAAATTGGAGGAGTGGAAGGACTGAATATGAAACCAAAGTATCTGAACTCTTTTGTAGGCTGCAGAGAGAGAATGTTTTAGCGGGAGAGCAACATCAGTAGTGTTTTGGGAAGATGCTTCTGAATATTGGTTGACTTCTAAGGAGGTGTTGATTACTTTAGCCAGTGAGTGAGGTGAAGACGGCCTGGAAAGAAATACAAAATTTGAATCTTAGAATCAAGAGGCCTTGTCAGCTGATGAACGTGGAGTAGGTGCAAGGAAGATGAGTGAGATTTTTATCCTGGGTAATTGAGTTGGAGTCATTAACTGGGAATAGTCTGAGAATGAGAAAAAGAAAATGGCCAGTTTTCTATTATTGTCATGAAGACACAAAATCTACCTTATCTTATTTGTTCCTTATAAATACCACAGTTGTCAAAAACATAACTTTCCTGAGGTTATTTGCATTAAAAAAAATTAGTTATTGAGGGGCGCCTGGGTGGCTCAGTGGGTTAAAGCCTCTCCCTTCGGCTCAGGTCATGATCCCAGGGTCCTGGGATCAAGCCCTGTGTCGGGCTCTCTGCTTAGCATGGAGCCTGCTTCCTTCTCTCTCTCGACCTGCTTCTCTGCCTACTTGTGATCTCCGTCTGTCAAATAAATAAAATCTTAAAAAAAAAATTTAGTTTCATAAAGCTAAATTAGTTTCATAAAGCTAAAGGAAAACCTAGTTGAGAAATTTCAGGCTTTAGAGAATGGTAGAAGGTGTGTATTTTGGTGGAAGGAGAATCGAGTTCCAGAAATCCTGGCAGTCACCTGGTTGTAAGCAATGTTCACCCTAATATTTTTAGATTGTAAGCAGATGGCCTTACTATATCAATAACAAATCATGAAGGTTTAGAATATTTGAAAAGAGTTTAGTGCTATGAAGTATACTTTAGAACAGCTAATAGTAATAATAGTTATTTACCACATTTAATGACAAAAATAATTATTGTTTAACATTAGGGTATTATATGTAAAAAAAAAGCAAGCAATTCACTTTCCTAACTGCATTAATATTGCTAGAATGCAATCAGACCAAGCATTCTCCCATAGTTTTTTGTTACATTTTCCATATCTATGAATAGTGTTTTTCATAATCAGTTGTCCTTAAAACGTGCAGAGTGTCATCCATCTCACTTTCTGTGGAGTATGTGTGTTTGTGTGTGTTTGTCTTTCTGTCTGCCTGTCTGCCTGATTGAAAAGGAAAATTGGGAGGACACTATCTCTTCTGAGTAGATTTACTTTCAGAAGGCAAGGAAGGATCCTGACTAACATTTAGTTTACTTAAGAAATGTAAATTGAACAATATTTATGGGGCACCTTCCATGTGGCAGACACTAAAGGTACTGTAGATAAAGTACTGAATAATCTATTCCTTCACCTGTTGGACTAAAGCAAAATAATCAGGCTTAAAAAAAAAATCAGGCCTAGTGTGTATTGTTCTAAGGGAACTAACCAAATGATGTTAAGGAGGGTAAGTGGGAGGCCAGCTTTAAATAGGGTAGCCAGAGAAGACCTCTTCGAGGAGGTTACATTTGATCTTGACCCTGAAGCATGAGGTATGGAGGTAACTATTCAAAGAGCCTGGGGGAAAACCTTTCGGAAAAGAGGAAAGTAAGTCCAAAAATGTTAAGTCCAAAAAAAGAGTTCTCGGAGTTGGAAGGGAATCATTCAGACTAATTAAGTCCAATGGTATGCCCTTTTGTTCTAAGATAGGCCATATGTTCAGATTCTTTGAGGAAAAGGACCTTAGAAATCCTCTAGGCCAACCCCCAGAGTATCCTTGTTACCTCCCATTGTTGATATTGAATAACTCCATAAAGGGGAACTGGAGATATAGTCCAATTTTATTTTGAACCAGTAAAATTGTTAGAAATTTGTTCCTTATATTAAGCTGAAAATTTTTCTTTCACACATTGATCCTAGTTCTTCCTTTCAGGCCAACATAGACTAGTATAAGCCCTTTGTCATGGGACAGTCCTTTAGCTTTTTTTTTTTCCCTTTCGCTATTTAAAGACATTTATCTGGTTTCTACCCAGACTTCTTTTTTATAGGCCAATCAGTTTCAGTTCTTTAAGGTTCACTGTATCAGTTTCCAGGTTGTTTGCCATCCTGGTTGCTAAAATTGGAGTGTCCTCCAGATTGTTCTCTAGAACAGTGTGCTCTGGGATGGATACACTTCTGCAGGTGTGGTTAGGAGATGGGGGTGGGTGCTCCTCCTATTTTGACCCTATGCTTCTAGAACATAAGATTAAGGTTGAACTGTCTTTGGCATTCTTGGTAACCACACCACACCAATGATTCTTAAACATGTGAGCAACTTTCAGAGGATGCAGTCAGGTACTCCACTTACTCTATTTAATCCTTTTAGAATCAGCCTTTTGTAAATGTGTATGAAGAAGCAACATGGGGTTGGGGAGGGAGACATCATAAGACACTCGTAATCTCAGGAAATAAACTGAGGATTGCAGGGAGTGGGGGGTGGGAGGGATAAGGTGGCTAGGTTATGGAAATTGGGGACGGTATGTGCTATGGTGAGGGTTGTGAATTGTGTAAGACTGATGATTCACAGACCTGTACTGTGGAAGCAAATAATACATTATATGTTAATAAAATTTTAAAAAATGAGTATGAAGACTTTTGGGATCCCACTTCATCATCAGTGTAGAAGTCACTCTGGTAGTAGTAGCTTTGTGTCATCAGGAATGTCATTTTCACCTCATCCAGGCCTTGTATAGACGTCTTGACCTCTCAGGGCTGTGGAGAGAGCCTTTTGGCAGGTTACTGAATTAAGTAAGCAGCACTTGGGTGTAATC
This sequence comes from Mustela lutreola, assembly GCF_030435805.1. Lineage (NCBI taxonomy): Eukaryota > Metazoa > Chordata > Mammalia > Carnivora > Mustelidae > Mustela > Mustela lutreola. The sequence goes on along the minus strand of NC_081291.1, from coordinate 121,899,002 downwards.
AATCAATCAATTACACCTTACAAATTCACCTAAATTGCTATTTCGCTCAGCTTAATATGCACCTTCTTCATACTCCCCCATCCTCACCATCCTGTGTAAATAGGAACTCCTGGGCCTGTTTTTCTCTGACATTGCATCCTGTTTCTTCTCTGTTTTGTCCTTACAGATGTCTAATTATGTTTATTTGTTTCTCCCAGCGGGATCTATATCCCTTTGAGACTGTAGGCCTAGCATAGGACCTCTACATAGTAGGCACTTAGATATTTATTTAATTAATGAGTGGTTTATACTGTTATCCAGCCCTTTTCCCCCCACGTAGTCCATAGAGAATTCCACTGTATCTTTCAAATTGTTTTCTGATATACATAATTACTTTGTCACATGCTCTTGTTATTTTAGAAGCCTTAATAGTATGAATTGTACCCCGTAAATTCATGCCAGCTTCTAATTCTTCTATGAATTAAGCTCCTAAATTCATTACAAGCTGCTGTAGGTGATGCCAAAATTAAGAATACAGTTCCTGTATTCTTAACTTCAAGACATTTATATTTCAATGGGACGTTTATGTTTCAGTGGGAACAGTGAAAGCAAGTATGAATATCACTAGAATATACAGCAGTTGAAAGGTGGAGATCTCACATGCTTGGAAAGAGGGCTGGTTTCTTGGAGGATAAAATGTCATCTGGGCCTAAAGAATACATTTCAGGAGAGGGGAGGGCATTCCAGACATTTAAGCTTGAACAAAGGATACAAATCTTTATGAGCTCTGTGATGACTGAAATTCCTTTAATGGAAAGTAGTTTTTTCCCACAATGACTTTCACGTGAAATTTCCTTGAATACAGTCACACTCAGCAGAAACAGTAACTTCACTTTCCAGTAACAGTAAGATCCTTTCTTGCTTTCAGGAGAAAGGGCTTACAGTGTTTGCAGTGGTCCTTCCAGACATCCAGGAAAGGGAAATCATGTAGAAAAAAGATCAGGAGTGAAATTCTGTCTCAGTTTCTCTCCAGTGAGAATTGATTACATATCATCTGAGTGAGAATATGAAGAGGATGATACTCACAATCCGAGTGATTTTATCGAAATACGTTAGAGTGTTTACTTTTGAACAAGTTCAAATTCCTGCTGGAGATATGTTGAATAGATGTCTTTCTATCTAGTTTGCTGTGAGCTCCTAATGTATATTGTCTCATCATGTGAAATGACACAATGTAAATTAAGTTTATTTACTTAATAACTGTAGCAAATATTTATTGTAGAGGTAAACAAAGATAAGTAGTCTGCCAAGAGTATCTGACCTTCTTGCCTGCAATGGAAACAAATTCAAACAATGATTTAGATATTTCTTTAATGTTGAAAAATGGAGAGAACTATAGTTTACAACAGTACACCAGTCTCTGTTTAAAGATAGCTACTCTGCCTTTAGTACTCAAATAAAAATATGTATTTTTATCTTAATACACATTAAACATTTATGCATGTATATTTTCTTATAACCTGCTTTGATCTCAGAATATAACAGTATAACTTGAGCCTTGCATATAACAGGGTAGTTTAATATTTCCAGCTCCTGTGCGACATAGTGGAGACCATGGGAAAAGACTATTTATCATCAAACCATCTGCATTCTATGACAAGCGTTTTTTGAGTTTAATGGTGAGTTAAAAATTTTGCTGAACTAAACTCTTTACATACAAATAGGAATGTGGGGTTTTGGGTTTTTTTTTGTCTATTTAGAGAACATCTTTTGTTTTAAAAAGATGTTATTTTGTAAATTCATATTTCTTTTCTCAATTGATACTGAGATTTTGTAGTAATGTCTGATTTGTTCCTGAATTTCTTTTTAAATTAGTGAAGCTTTAATTCTTCATAGAAAGGACTCATGCATTAGAGGTAAAATTTGAGCCATTTCCTTATTCTTAAGATTGTAGGGTTTTGAAATATAATCTGTGGTCCCTTGCACATGTACACACACACACACACACACACCCCAAAATCTATAAATTATAGGACTTTGAAAATGTATTTGCTTGGGGATAGTTATCTGTATTACTTAAATATTCTTTAAATTACCAGGGAACTCACTGAAAAACTTCTTTAAGTAACTCCATTATTTTGGGTTATAATTTTTTATTCTGTATTGTTCAGGAACATTGATTTCAGAGGATCAAGTGGGCTACTGGCTGTATATTTATATTTCAAGGTTCTATAAGGAAAAGGAGAGTCTTGGAAGATGGAAGAGTGTCTGGACTCTTGTCACGCTTCCTTCAGCTGTGATCGTTTGAGCAGTGGCTGCCCTCTAGATCTCTTGCTTGCCCTTTGTGCTCAATGTCCCTCTTCATCCTCATGGCTGAGCTCCCACATTTCTTGTCATCACCAACTCAAACTTTACAGTGGTTGAAATCACTCAGATGTTTTTACCATTTTCATCTTACTACAAAAACTTCTCAACTATTATTACATTGTGTCAACCAAAAAATGAAAAACCACTTAAATAGATATGGTCTTATATAATTAATTCATCCTTACTTTTTTCTTTCATTTTTAGTGCCAAACATAGGCATCTAGAAGTTAGAGTAAAAGAAAATCTCAGAAGTAATTTGGTACCACATTTCCAATTTGGCCAGTTTATTTTGTAAAATAAACTGTAAGGAAGACAGTGTAAGGAATTAAAAAATGATAGTTTGAGAGTGGGGAAAGAGAGTTAGGAAATGGTTATTTGAAAACCATTTTTTAATCTCAACAGAAATTCTACATTTTGTTGACTGGGATTCCAGTAGCCATTGGTATAACTCTGGTGAATATATTCATTGGTAAGTACCTCTCTGACTGAATTGGTAAAATTTTAAGACCTCTGTACATTAATAACAGAAGTTATGGATATTATAAAGAAAGTTATTTGTTTTTTAATCTTTTTTTTTCTTTTTTTTATGATTTTATTTATTTAGTTGACAGAGAGAGGGAACACAAACGGGGTAGTGGCAGACACTGCTGAACAAGGAGCCTGATGCAGGACTTGATCCCCAGGACCCTGGCATCATGACCTGAGCCAAACAAAGGCAGAGCCACCCAAGTGCCCTGAGAAAAATTATTTAAATATTAACATAGGCATGAGATTTTATTTTACAGTAACCATATAACAATCTGCAATACTATACAATGTTTTTTTAACATTTTTTTTTTCCCTCCAAAAACCTTTAAGGTCATCAACTCTGTAGAGGCTATAAAAGGCTTCAGAAAGCCTTGTTAACCTCCTCCTCATTATTTCTCCAAACCAGCTTTGACAAATCTGAATAAGGAAAATAGAAAGAGAGGTGGAAGAGAGGCTGAGTGATGGAAGAATTTTTTTTTATTCTTCTTGGAACACATAAAATTATAATCTTCTAAATAATAAAGAATGAAACTATGAAAGACAGCTAACATTAGGATTCCATGGGAAATTCTGCCCAAAGTACTTCTAACATCTTGAATTCTAAAATGCTTTGTCTGGCAGTGATAGGAAAAACCAGAAGGAATGTGTTCTTTATTATATTTTGTTATACTATATAAAAACAAAGTTTGAAACTCTTACATAACGTCTATAGGCAATGCCTTACACATAGAAGACATCTAAAAATATCTAATGAATTAAATGATTTTCAGCCACATTAAAGTGACTAAAATACAGTTGCTCCTTGATCCTTGAATAGTGTTGGGGTGTCAACCCCCTGCTCAGTCAAAAATTGCATGTAATTTTTGACTCCCCGTAAAATTTTACTAATAGCCTATTGTTGACCAGAAGCCTTATCAATAACATAAAGAGTGGATTAACACATACTTTGTTTTTTTAATTATATAGTGTATTCTTATTAATAAAGTAAGCTAGAGAGGGGCACCTAGGTGGCTCAATTGGTTAAGTGTCCACCTCTTGGTTTCAATCAAGTCATGATTTCATGGTTGTAAGATCCAGCCCCACATCAGGTTCGGCCACTCCCCAGCAGAGAGTCTGCTTCTCTCCTTCTCCCTCTTTCTCTGCTCCTCCCCACCTATGCATATGCTCTATCTCTCAGATAAATAAAATTAAATGAAAAAGTAAAGTAAGCTAGAGAACAAATGTTACTAAGAAAATCTTAAGGAAGAGAAAATACATTTACAGTACTATACAGTAGAAAATCCCATGTGTAAGTAGACTCATGCCATTCAAACTCATGTTGTTCAAGGGTCAGCTGTGTTTTAATCTTCATTGGTACAAACAGAAGTTCCTTTAAAATCACAAGAAGTTGGTTTCTTACTTAAATGGGGAAGAATTAATATTATAAACTCCTGATACTAAAATTGGACATCACTGTTTTCTCTTATTAGGTGAAGCTGAGTTAGCAGAGATTCCAGAAGGCTACATCCCAGAACACTGGGAATATTTCAAGGTGGGTATGGGCCATTGAAAGTTACTTTCTGTTGGGTGTCTTGTCAGTGCACTGATTAATGTCTTAATTTAGCAATTACAATACTGTTTTTTATTCTTTTCGATAACAAGTAGATGATACATTTTGTCCTAACTTTTTACAAGCAACTTCTTTTGGTAATTTTCTGTGTTTTATTACTTTAATCTTCATGGTGGTTTTTTTTTTTTTTTTAAAGAATGACTCTGTAGTGTGTTCTTATCCTAGCAGAGTAACAGTCAGCATTTATCCTCAGTTCAATGCCTGAGGAAAGATGTTACCTGTGCTAATGCTAGCAGTTCTTTATTGAGCATCTGCTGTGTAGCAGGCATTATGGTAGTAATTTGCAAATATTCTCTTATTCCATGTGAAATGTGCTATTATTATTCCCAGTTCAGAGATGAAGAGACTGAGGCTTAAAAGAGGATAAATGACCTGTCCAAGAAGTAGGGCCAGTATTGGAACCTAGGTAGGCATGGCCCGACAGCCTATACTGTTAGTCATTTTACTATGCTATCACTGCTACTAAAACCTGAAGTTAAGTCTGTTACTTGTCTTTATAAGTATTGTAGTGAGATGGCCTTGATTAAATACTATTGTGTTTTATTACCTGAATGAACTGTATTTCAGAAAAGAAATGTATCATTATCGCACCTTAAGGCAGGCCATACAGAGAGAAGGAGTGCTGAGAGAAGGAGCTTCAGTTTTTGATCACCAAACCCTGGGTTTGGTTCCTAAATCTGCCACTTAAGGTACTCCATGTAGTATAATGGCAAAAGCACAGGTTTTAGAGTTAGACAGACCTGGTTTGAGTCCAGATGCTGGCACTTAGTAACTGTATAACATTGTGTAAGTTGCTTGTCTATAAAATGGGGACAAAAATAGTATCCATGTAATGGATTAAAATTATTTAAACTACATATAAAGTAGTTGGCATTTAGTAAATATTATTGGTTTAACTGAGATGGCCATTTTAAAGAATAGGAAACTGGAAGAGCAAAGTACTGTTCATAAAAATAAACAAATTTTCTCTTGTAGCATCCTATATCAAGATGGATTGCCCGAACTTTCTTTGATAGTCCTGAAAAGAATTATGAAAAAACAATGGCTATTCTTCAGGTTGAAGCTGAGAAGGCTGATTTACGGTAAAAAAAAAAAAAAAAAAAAAAAGGGCAAAAAGGGAAAGGGAGCAAGGAAGAAAATCCTTTTTTACTGTTGCAAGCCATGAGAAAAAATTTAATAAACTATATCAGCACAGGATGCTCCATGTAGAAGGTAAAGATAGGGAGGGAATAGCTTGTTTGGAGTGGAGTTTATAAGTTGGAGACTGAGAGACTATTAGTCGATAATATCTGTCAGAATAAAAGGAATTCTTTTTTAAATCCCACTCTTAAGTGCATGGCAGCCCTCCCCTCCCTCTGCCCCGTTCCCCCGTTTCCTTTCCTCTTCTACCTAGTCTCATATTTAAAAGTGACTACTATTTAGTTATTTCTTACATCTGTTGCTAAAAAAAAAAAAAAAACCTCTTTGCATTAAAAATACACTAGTATTTTTATTTATAAGAATTAATACTAATACTTATCATTTATCAATGTGGGTGGAACTGGAGGGTATTATGCTGAGGGAAATAAGTCAATCAGAGAAAGTCAGTTATCACACAGTTTCACTCATATATGGAATGTAAGAAACAGTGCAGAGAACCGTAAGTGAAGGGAGGGAAAACTGAATGGGAAGTCATCAGAGAGGGAGAAGAACCATGAGAGACACTTAACTATAGGGAACAAACGGGGTGCTGCTGGTGGGGAGGTGGGAGGATGGGGTAATTGGGTGATGTGCATTAAGGAGGGCATGTGATTTGATGAGGCTTGGGTGTTATATGCAACTGATGAATTATTGAACACTACATCTGAAAGTAATGATATACTGTATGTTGGCTAATTGAATTTAAATAAAAAAATAAAAATATATTAACACAAATAGAATCCTCTTATAAACACTGTTCTGCACCCTGTCTTCATTTCTCTTAAATATATCTTGGTGATCTTTCTATAATAGTATATATACCCTATTTGTTTCAATGGCTGTTCATATATTTCGCTGGATGGATGTGCCTTAATTTTTTTGATTAGTCCCGTGTTGTTGGTACTTAGGTTCTTTCCAAGTTTTTTGATAATGTACATAGTGCCATGGTGAATATTCTCATACATAGATTTCCTCATACGCATGTTTATTTAGTGTATCTGAAATATAAATTCCTAGCAGTGGCACTGATAAACCAAATGGTATATGTTTTAAATTTTTTTTTAAGATTTTATTTATTTATTTGACAGAGATCACAAGTAGGCAGAGAGAGAGGAAGGGAAGCAGGCTCCCTGCCGAGCAGAGAGCGCGATGCAGGACTCCATCCCAGTACCCTGGGACCATGACCTAAGCTGAAGGCAGAGGCTTTAACCCACTGAGCCAGCCAGGTGCCCCAAATAAAATCTTATAAAAAAATAATGTTTTAGGGGCACCTGGTTCAGTGGGTTGAGACTCTGCCTTCAGCTCAGGTCATGGTCCCAGGGTACTGGGATAGAGCCCCGCATCGGGCTCTCTGCCCTGCGGGGAGCCTGCTTCCTCCTCTCTCTCTCTGCTTGCCTTTCTGCCTACTTGTGATCTCTCTGTCAAATACATAAAATCTTAAAAAAAAGAAAATCCCAGAATTCCTTAGATAAAATTTCCAGACAAAACAAAGTAAAAACAAAATCAAAACCCTGACTTATATCCCTGAAGAAAAGATGCCATTGTGAGGATGGAATGAGAGTACCTACATTTTTTAAAAAAGTGTATTTAGGTATTTGGAAAACTGAAGCATAAAAGATACAAAATAGAAAGGGACTTTCTCCCATAATGGCTCTCCTTAGAGATAACTATTATGACCCTCCAGTTTTTTTTAACTCTCTGCATGTGTACATCTACGTAGTCACAGATAATTACTTTCTATTTTTTAATGAAATGAGAAGATGCTATACACCCTCATTTTATACCTTGCATTTTTTTTTTTTTATTGTGTTAGTTACCATACAGTACATCATTAGTTTTGGTGTAGTGTTCCATGATTTATTATTTGGTGTAGTGATACATGCAATCTGTGCCCCATCTTATATATCCATTGGTCTGTTGAAGGGCATTTCTGCTCTTTCCACAGTCTGGCTATTGTGGACGTTGCTACTATAGACCCTGCATTTTTAATTTAACCATATATGTAGCATCTGTATTTACTATATATAGGTTTTCCTCATTCTTTTTAACAGGTGCCCAGTAGTCTCTTACAAGGGGGAAAGATTAGTCATTTAACCAGTCCTTTTGATGAGTATTTTAATATTTGATTTTGGATAATTACATTCTGGTTTTTTTTTAAAGACTATTTATTTATTTATTTAGCAAAGAGAGAGACAGCAAGAGTGGGAACACAAGCAGGGGGAGATGGAGATGGAGAAGTAGGCTTCCCACTGAGGAGGGAGCCAGACGCGGGGCTCAATCCCAGGACCCTGGGATCATGACCTGAGATGAAGGCAGCTGCTTAATGGCTGAGCCCCCTAGGTGCCCCTTGGTTAATTACATTCTAAAGAATAGAAAAGAAAAAGGATAATATGAAGATACATAATCCTTAAAAAAAAAAAAAAAGGAAATATGTGTACTCTCTTAGATGACAATCACAAAGGTTTGTAATTTCTCATAGACAGGAGATAGGGTTAGTGAGCTGGTTAAGGTTAATAAAGTGAATTATTTAACTGATAAATTTTCAGTCATATGAAAAATTTAATATATAATCTGTAAAAATGGAAGGAAAAAGGTTTGGTGGAGAAGAGACTTTCATTTTTTAATTTATTTTTGAAGTTTTTCTCTAAATTCTAGTTAACATATAGTGTAATATTGGTTTCAGGAGTAGAATTTATTGATTCATCACTTAGATACAACACCTAGTGCTCAACACAAGTGCACTCCTTAGTACCCATCACCCATTTAGCCCATCCCCCACGCACCTCAGCCTCCTGCAACCCTTTTTGTTCTCTATAGTTAAGAGTCTCTTATGGTTTGCTTTGGAGAGGGACTATTTCAGGAGTATGTGGTTTCCAAGAGGTTTTCTCAAAGGCAGGAAGACAGGAAACACATTACCATTATTCATGTAAAAGTGATCTGTCCAGATAAAGAGCAGGGACAAGAGGAGAGAATAGATTATCAACTCAGGTGGTGTTCTGGTGATTAAAAACAGGATTTGTCGGGACGCCTGAGTGGCTCAGTTGGTTAAGCAGCTGCCTTTGGCTCAAGTCATGATCCCAGCGTCCTGGGATCGAGTCCCACATCGGGCTCCTTGCTCGGCAGGGAGCCTGCTTCTCCCTCTGCCTCTGCCTGCCATTCTGTCTGCCTGTGCTTGCTCTCTCCCCTTCTCTCTCTCTGATAAATAAATAAAATCTTAAAAAAAAAAAAAAAAAAACAGGATTTGTTGGCTAACTACCTAAGCAAGATAATGAAAGTCAAAAATAAGTACCAAATTTTGCTCATAGGTGCGTATCAGATATATGCATACACATGGATCTATTGAGGTACTTGAATACATAAATTCTTTAGATAATACTTTACATAAAAGCAAAATACTCTCTAGTGGTTATTTTTTATGGAGATAACTTTGCAGTTGGAGATACTGGACTCACAATATTGCTATCCTGTTTGTTACAGGTTACAGGAGCTGGAAGTGCGAAGGTTAATGCGTGCGAGAGGTGATGGTCCCTGGTTTCAGTATCCGACTGTTGATAAGGCACTGATAGATTATTCTCCAAAAGCAACTCCCGACAATTAACCATTTATTTCTCTAAATACAAAGTATATTCTCTTAGGGGAAAATTAATCAGTAAATGTATTCTGTATTTTTGCTCACATGATGAATAAAGCATCTTTCATTGCACTATTTCTCAGCATTGGTGCAGATTAAGACTTTTGTGTGGGATTTCAATTTTTTTTTAGCCTTATTGAGGCATAATTGACAAAATGAAGATATTTAAAGTGTACATTGTGTTGATTGATATACATTGTGAAAGGCAGAATAAGACTGGATTTGTGGATTTTGGCTTCCTCTAAGGTTTAGCATATATTTAAAAAACTGGGGCAAATAGGAATTTATGAACTCCTAAGGATGTGACTTTGAAAGTTTAATATTTTGTCTGATAATTGAAAGTTAGAGAAGTCTAATGATGTTAAATATCAGGAAATACAGTAGTTTACATACATGTTTAGATTATCCAAAGGTGATTCAGAATTTTAAATTCTATAATTACTGAACTAACTATATAAAACATTAACATCTTAATAAACAATTTTTCAGTGAACAAATCTCAGTTGAATATTTTCATGCTTTCCGCCTTAAAACTTTTGTCTGTCACTAAAGTGATTTTTACTGAAGTATAATAGACATATAATGTTATATTAGTTTAGATGTAGTGTAGTATATTATGCTTTTTAAATGCATACACACTTGCACCCGTTTTCTTAGATGCAATCTCTTAAGATTCCTAGAGTCCTTTTTTTGTAAATACTGGAAAAGTTGCACAAGGTAAAATGATTACTGCCAAGATTGTAAAATGTGAGTAACAGCTAAAATAATGGCTATCATTTATTAAGCATTGTTTGTCTGCTGAGCACTGTGTTAAATGATCGTATTTTTTCACAGTAATTTCAGTCACCTTATGAAGTATTATTACTTATGTTTTATGGATAAGAAATTGAAGCTCAGAGATTTTAAACATGTAATCAATATTTACAGAAATAAATATTTACACTTCAGCTTTCACAATGACCTTTAGCATAAAAAATCCATTGTTTTCAGGAAATATCTTTCAGTATCATCCCCTGGAGGCACTTCGTGCCCTTTTCAGTCCGTCAAGATCCTTTGGAGTAGGTGCATTTTCTTATTTCGCCAGAAGAGGGCTGCCTCACCCAACTACTTCCGGATTTTATTCGGTTTCCCTATGCAATCTAATTACCACCACATAATTCTAACAAAGGATTTGAGGGAAGGGCATGCTGTCTCTAAGCATCTGTTACATGAATCTCTGTTTACATGAGGGGTAAGGAGAATGGAAGCAGATAGGTCTTGAGAATGGTAATTGTAGATGATGCTACATGTATGTATATTTATGTTAACACTTTTAGGAGTTTACAGGTTATTTTCTGGCATTATTAGGTTTTTCTTTATTTTCTCCTTTCTACTAATACAGATGTAAGAAAACAGAACATAGAAATATCAAAAGTATGGCAAATACTCTTAATGCCATCATCCATAAAGAAATTTGAGAAATTCAGTCTTCCTACTTTTAACATAGCTGGGATCATAAGAATTTTTTTTAGGTTTGAATGTGTTTCTTAAAGGGAAATTTTAATGTGTGTGTGTGTGTCTGTGTCTGTGTATGTTGATTTTTATTTAATTCTTTTGTAATTCAAATATTTAAGCTTATTATATATTAGTATGACACAGGCAAGGGATAAAGAGGTCATCACAGTAGACATTTTTCCTCCAAAAAGCTTAGTCTTCAGAATAAATGGTAGATGTTAAAGCAGAAGTTACATGCATTGGGTTTGACAGGAAGAATGACACTATAGGATCCTGTGAGATCCCAAGCTAGCTTAAGGCAACATGGAATGATTATATGCTCATTTCATAGCATCTGGACCATACTAGACACTGAGTAAAGATCTGGTGAGTGGATGATACATGGATTTAACATTGTTTTGAGTTATCTTTATTTTTTTTTCTTCTGGGATTCTACAGAGCCCAGCATGGTGTTATAAAAAGGCATGGGCTTACTGGAATTGAGCAGACCTCAGACTAAATCCTGAGCTTGCTAATTGCAAGGATAGTAATGATGACTACCATCTACTTGGTATCTGCTAATGTGCCAACACTACACTAGAAACTTTAATCTTCCCTTTTATCTTATATTGGGAAATTGCCATCACTGCTTTGAGCCCTATCTCTAAAAGAAATGATGATCTTCGTATCCCAGTAGTGTTGTAAAGATTACTGGGACAACGTATGTAAAGTGCCTACTACACTAGTAGATAATAGGTGATGAAGACTTCTCTTTGCCAACTATAGATGGAAATTTCAAAAAAATTACTAAATACTCCATATTGTCTCTGCTTCACTTCAAAGAGTGGTAGAGTTACAAGTAGAGCCAATGGGTAATGTTTTTGACACTATTTTCAAACCATGGAAAAAGCCTAAAGACTATCCTCATTAAAAACAAATACACTTGAGGCACCTGGGTGGCTCAGTGGGTTAAAGCCTCTGCCTTCGACTCAGATCATGATCCCAGGGTCCTGGGATCGAGCCCTACATCGAGCCCTACATCGAGCCCCACATCGGGCTCTCTGCTCGGCAGCGAGCCTGCTTCCCTTCCTCTCTCTTCCTGCCTCTCTGCCTATTGATGTCGCTGTCTGTCAAATAAATAATAAATAAAATCTTTGAAAAAAAAAAAGAAACAAAGAAATACACTCTGCTGGAGATCAAAAAAGAGTTTGCAGTAAATTCCTGGGCTCAGTCTCTTTCCTTAAATCACTATTTTTCAAGTTTCAGTCCTTGATTTTAATTTTCTATTTTGCCTCCAGGTATGGTATATACTAAATATTCTCTTTAAATTGACCTTTTTAAACTTTAAGTTGAACAAGAAATGTTAACATCGTGACAATGAATAGGAAATCAGCCCCTTGTCATAATTAAGAAGTAATCGCAGATATAACTATTCTCTTCCCCCTAGATTCTGTTGCCCAACCAAAGTTGTGGGCCTAAGGCCTGGCTCTCTTTTTGTTGAAAATGAAGAATTTAAAAAGAAAATTAGTGTTAAAAACATGCCAGTACCAAATGGAGTCTTTCCTTGATGTAATCAAATGGAGAATTGAAAAAGCAATAACTTAGTCATGAAGTGATGAATTATATCCTCTAGTTACATGCCCACATCATAGTGGTTTTGTATTTTATCATTTTTTATTTAAGAATAATTGGCATGCAATATTGTACTAGTTATAGGTGTATAACAGTCATTCAGTATTTATATACATTATGAAATGGTCACTGCAATAAGTCTAACTATCATCTGTCACCATTTAAAGTGGTTGCAGTATTACTGACTATATTCCCTATGGTGTACATTATAACCCTGTGTCTTATTATAACTATAAATTAGTATTTTTTAATCCCTTTCACCTGTTTCGTCCACCACCCAACACCCTTTCCTCTTCCATCACTTTGTTTTCTGTATTTATGAGTCAGTTTCTGTTTGTTTTTTAGATTCCACACAAAAGTGAAGTCATGGTACTTCTCTTTTTCTGTCTGACTTACTTCATTTAGCATAATACCATCTAGGTCTGTCTGTGTTGTCTTAAATGGCAAGAATTCATCCTTTTTTATGGCTGAGTAATATTTCATTATATATAAGTGTCACAACTGCTTTATCCATTCCTCATGGATGGACATTTAGGTTGCTTTCATATCTTGGCTATTGTAAATGATGCTGTGATAGCATAGTAATGCATATATCTTTTCAAATTAGTGTTTTCACTTTTTTTTGGATAAATACCTAGAAGTAGAATTGCTAGATTGTATGGTAGTTCTACATATGTCCACATTTTATAAATTTTTACATATTTTATTAAGATGGCACCACTATTGACTTGAAAAATATGTAAATAAGTATCTTCTAACATATCAATTATAATTAACCTTAATTCACATTTTGATTTTTTTTAAGTTCTATATTAATTGCTAAAGCATATCACTTAGCATCACATTCAGTTAATTATCTAGAAGCAAAGTTGTTCAGTACTGCACATCAGAATCCAACCACAGAATTTCTTTTTGGAAAGCATTTGAACAGAACCTACTTAGAGCCATGATCTCTTTTCTAATTCAAGCCTAATCACATATTTAGGAATTTATCTTAAGGAAATAATCCACAAAAATGAAAAAGTTATATACACTAAACTCTGAATTATAACACATATATAATGCTATATTATATATAATGCTAGATTATATATAGCATTATATAATGCTGGATTATATATACTGCTATATATTTTATATATAGTGCACTATATATATAGCTAATATATATATAGTAAATATAATGCAAGATTATATGTAATGCTAGATTATATATAATGCTATATATATATAATATAGTAGAATATAGTTATATATATAATAGTGGAAAAACATATGCAATAAGTACTTAATATATTGAGAACAGTTGTTAATTTAGTAACATATCACTTGATGAAATATGAAGCAATATTATATAATATATATATTATATATATTACAATGGAATATTATGAAGCAATTAACAATTATAAAAACTGTGGCAATGAGGGGAAACAGCTATGTTAGTTAAATTACAGGTACTGAAGCTGTTAGAAAACCCCCAAATATATCACAAATGCGGAGGAAGTTTACTTCTCTCTCTTTGTAGAAGTGTCAACTGGTATGGTGGCTCTCCTCCATGAAATTCCCAGGATGCTAGGCTCCTTCTAACTTGTTGCTCTACTGTTCTACACATGCGGCTTCCATTGCACGGTCCAAGATGACTAATCTAGCCTTACCTATCATGATTAAATCCCAGCCAATGGGAAGAGGGAAATAGAAAAGTGTAACAGAAATATTCTTTCCCTCTAAATCATATGCCTGGAAATCACATGTTACTTTTGTTCCCACATTGCTGGGCAGGACTTAGTCATGTGATTATAATCAGTTTCAAGTCACATGATTATAACCAGCTAAAAATTTTGGAGAATGGATGTTGAAGAGAAAGTAGAGTCTCTGCCAATCTTCGATGTTTTATCTTTCTTTTCAATTTTTTAAAAAAATTTTAAAATTTTATTTATTTGACAGAGACACAGCGAGAGAGGGAATACAAGCAGGGGAGTGGGAGAAGCAGACTTCCCACTGAGCAGGGAGCCAGCTGCGGGCTTCCAGGACCTGGGGATCATGACTTGAGCCGAAGGCAAATGCTTAACGATGCTTAATGACTGAGCCACCCAGGCGCAGCTCTTTTCTATCTTCTATAATGCTAAGTGAAAACAACAAGATGGAAGAGTAACTGCCTGCTAAACAGTAATTATGCAGTGGAGAAGTCAGGCAACACCTTGACCTGAGGAGCAAAATTGACATCACATACACAAAAGTTAACATCAGATCTGAGGGACATAAGGATGTGCCCTGCGAGGAACACGACCCAAGCAGTATGCCACCCACAAATGTTTAATTTCAATGTAATTCAATCTAATTGTAAGGAAAGATCAACCTAACAAGAATGGTAAAGTATTTCATTTAAAGAAAATCCTGAAGTGTATTTATGAAACTATGAATGTCATAAAACACAAGGTAAGGCTGTGGAAATCTTCCACATAAAAAGCAGATGGAGAGACATGCAAGTAAATGCAATACTTGATACCGCACTGTACTTCAGCAGGAGGAAATGTTATAAAGGATATCGTCAGATCAACTGGCAAAATCATAGTATGAAAGGTGGATCAGGTGGAAGTATTACAATAGAGTGAATATAAAAAGTCGATAACACTCTGTGGTTGTATGAGAGACTATCCCCATTCTTAGGAAATAGACATATTTAAAGGTAGAAAGAAATATTTAGGGTGAAGGTGATATATGTGGTATGTGTGTGACTTACCTCAAATGGTTCAGAAAAAATATCATTTATATTTATCAATGTGTATATACATAGATACATATGTGTCTATGCATATCAATAGGAAACTATGTATATATACATGATATGAATATACATACACATACGTATATGTATTATGTATGTGTATCTATATAGCTTTAGATCTGTGTTTGTGTGTGTGTGTGTGTTATGGGCTGAACTGTGTCTCCCCCACAATTCATATGTTGAAGTCCTAACTCCCAATACCTCAGACTATGACTATATTGAAGGTAGGGTCTTTAAAGAGGTAATTCAGTTAAAATGAGGTCACTGGTAGGCCCTAATCCAACATGACTGGTCTTCTAAGAGAAGCAGATTAGAACACACACATGTACAGAGGAAGGATCATGGGAAGATGCAGGGAAATGATGGTCATCCTCCCGCCAAGGAGGGAGGCCTCGGGAGAATCCAAACCTGCTGGCACCTCGATTATAGACTGCTGGCCTTCTGAGTTGTGAGAAAATAATTTTTGCTGTTTCAGTCCCCCAGTCTGTGTACTTTGTTCTGGCAGCCCTTGTGGACTAATGCAATATATTTGTGTATCTATGTATCTATATGTGTGTGTATGTACGTGTGTGTATTTCATTCACGTATACACCCTTATATACACACAGGAATGACAGCAAATTCAAGCAAATGAAGCATAAGGATTACAGATAATCTGGGTGAAGAGTATGTGAATATTCCTTGTACTATTATACAACTTTATTATTACTTCCAAGTTGAAAAGTTTTTAAAATAATGTCTAAAAAGTAAGTATATGTCCACCATAATTGCAATGTGAAAAATTCCTAAAAATGAAACAAAAAAGATAAAATGATTGACTTAAGGTGGAGGATTTCTCCTCAAATATCCAACTTCTTGTGATATGGTGTTACTGTTTTTCACATTTCTTTTTTAATGAATTAGAAGTAGCTACCCCTTATTGAATCCAATACATAGCAAACACTAATTAAACACTTTGTCTATTTAATCCTATTTATTTCTTACAATAATGTTGCAATGTAGATTTGACTATTCTCTCTTAAATAAGAAAGCTGAGGCCCCAAAAGGTTAAATAAAGTAAGTAGCCTAAGGCTGCATCAAATAAAAGTTGTACCAGATTTTTCAAAAGGAATTAAAAATAAATAAATAAAAGCAAATCAGTCTCAGCAGGGAAGTGACAGGACTCAGCTTTGGTACATTGCAAAGTGACTTTCATTTAACCTTCATTTAATCTGTTCTAAGTGTCCAGTCTCCTTCTTTCCCTTGGATGTGCATAACTTATTTAATAATCCCCTATTTTTGGACATCTGTATTGCTTCTAATATCATAATTAAATTTTTCCGTGCATTCTTCTTTCTTCTTTTTTTTAGCGACAGAGCATGAGCAGGCAGAGAGAGACAGAGGGAGAGATCCTAAGCAGGTTCTGCACTCAGTGCAGAGCCCCACTTGGGGCTCGATCTCATGACCCCTACATCAGGACCTGAGCAGGGTTGGATGCTTAACCAACTGTGCCACTCAGGTGTCCCTCTTTCCATGCATTCTTAATTGGTTCTTTATAATAAACTTCCAGAAGGGAGATTTTTAGCCAAAGAGTATGTTTTCAAGCTTTTGATACATGTTTCAAAGCTGTCCTCCTGTTCATGTTGGGCCTATTCACACACCCACAGGCCTCATAAGAGAGCATCAATTTTCTCAACTGCGAGTCTGTTGTCAGCCTGATTATACGACTTTGTGACAGTTCCTCTCACCACTGTAATTCTCAACCTATTCTTTCACACTCAGCACAGACCTTATACCTTTGCTCAGCATTCCAGATTTCGGCATTTGACATTGTTTACTAAACAGTTTGATGTCCTCATTGAATTGCAATAAAAGATGATTAATGCCAACAAAACACGTTTCTTCAGAAAGTAGTCCTCTGTTCCCTGCTGGTATTTAAAAATCTGTCTTCCATTTCTTTGAACATGATAATCGGAGTTATTTTATAGTCTGTGTTTGAGAATTTAAGTACCTGGAGTCTCCCAGGTATGTCTTTTTGTATTGGTTGTTTCCACTGTCATCATTAATCACGCTTTTTCTTGTGTGCCCGATGTTTATTTACTGTGAGTCTTGGATTTCCCTTGCATTTGCTTCTGCCACCTGTTGCCCAAGTCATGTTGAAGACAAGATGGGAAGTAGGAGAAAGCACTGAAATCCCGGAGATGGGGATGCGAGAAGGGAAATTTCTTTTCATTTCTTTTAAAAAATATTTTATTCATGGAGAGATGGAGAGAATCTCAAGCAGACCGCACTGAGCGTGAAGCCTAGTGCGGGGCCTGATCCCATGACCCCAAGATCACGACCCCAGCCAAAATCAAGTCAGATGCTTAACTGACTGAGCCACCCAGGCACCCCAAGAAGGGAAATTCCTAAGAAATAAAGGAAGAATCTAAGCCAATGATAAAAAGGACATACAATGTTCTAGGAAATAATGAAAAAATAGATGCTAAAAAATATCCTGATCAGTGATAGCATTTAGGTCTTAAAAATGAGGGAAAGAGGGAGAGGTTGGAAAAAAGATACTCTCAGCAATAAGAAGAATAAAGACTGAGGATCCAATGTGTAACGAGGTGACTGTAGTTGATAACACTGTATTACACTTAGAAAATTAATAAAATAAAATAAAATAAAATGGGGGTAGGGGAAATTTCCAGGTAGAAAAATCAGATAATTTGTAAGGTAGAAACTTCAAGTATCACATGTTTACATGTTAAAAAAAAATTGTTTCCGACTAGCCAGTCCATCCACCTTTTAATCTGTAGACATACAGAGATAGAGAGAGAGAGAGAAGTTCACCTATTACAAACCACGGTAGTTCTGAGTGCAAAAATTTGGGATGATTTGTGTACTTTACTTCCTGTTTCGTCTCAGTGTCTTCATATTGTTTCTGTTGTTAGGACTATGATGGTGGAAAAAAAGACGTAAGAATCATCCAAGGTAGGGTTTTGCAAGGGTTAAATGACATAACACATACGTAGCCTCTGCTGCAGCTGGAGCTCTATACATTACTACTCTTTTCTTGTTTCTCTCCCTCTCTTTTCTTTCCCCTTTCCTCCTCCCCCTCCTCCTTTTATTGTCCCTTACCACCTTCTTCTCTTGAGAAATATTCATATATTTAAGCTGTTCTTGCAAACTACTTAATTTGATGTGGCTGTCAATGTGACACTGAAAATAATACAACACAGTTTATAATGGGTGACACTATGTGTATCTGTTAGAAGTTTCATTAGCACATCGACTTCCTCGTATTTTGGAGCCCTCTCCCAGTGGGGTTTTGTTATGGCATCCTTTCAGGAGGGTTTTGGAGCTATCTGAGATAAAAATAAATAATAATAATAATAAATTTAAAAAATAGAGGAAGCAATGAAAGTGAGAGGAAGAAAAGTGAAGGAGCAATTCTTACATAATTTTTTTCATCCATAGACAGTATCTTTTCTTTTTTAATCTTCTGAAGACAGTCTGGAGGTGTTAACTAATTCTCTCAGGCAATAGAGGTAGGAAGTACAGCTAGATAGCCATAGCTAGGAATAAGTCACTGGCCTTCACTGTCCCAAATCAATGTCCTCTTCATTTTTATTTTGCAAATTCTCTCAAACATGATTTCCACTGGCTCCGCCCTGGTTCAGTCGTTTCTTGCTTCATACCCTCTTCCGGTATCCCCCCACAGGTTCTTTCTACCGGCAGCTGTCCCCGCTGCCACCTAAGCAGCCCCATCTTCCTCAAAGGTCAGATTCGTGTCACTCTCCTACCCACCATTTTCACTGGCCCTCCCTTGCCTGTAAGGAAGAAACCCAAAGTCCTTGCCCTACTCCAATCTGCCCACAATGTCCTATTCTTTTCAGTGATAAACTTCCTGGATCCTTGATTCTTGCCAAACAAGTCTGTCCCTTAAATTTATTTTGTGCATTCCTCCAGTATGATGGTTATTATGTGTCATGCAGTTGACAATTAACCATGTGTATATTGTTCGTGGAATATTGCATCTTAGGTAGGCCAAGGGAAAATGCATGAACTTACACATTTATCAACTATATTTTGGGCATCTATGTTGCATCCGGCATGAGATGCTGGGAGATGGGAGTTGAAAAGGTAACAGGTAACGTGTAGAAGAAAGTATTGTTCCTTCTTAGAAGAGGAGTAGAAAGGAAATTCAAGTTGTATTAATTTCTTATGGCTGCTGGAACAAATGACCACAAATATAGTGGCATAAAATGACAATCTATTTTTTCACAGTTCTGGAAGTCAAGCCCAAAGTCAGTATCACTGAGCTGAAGTCAAGGTGTTGCCTGGGCTTTGCTCCTATGGAGGCTCCAGGATAGAGCCTGTCCTTGCCTCCTCCAGCTTCTGGTAGCTGTCTGCGTTCACTGGCTTGTAGCCATACCACTCCAATCTTTGTCTGTGTCATCACATCACCATTTCTTCTTCTTCTGTATGTCAAAGCCCATTCTGCCCCCGTCTTATAAGGACATTTGTGATCACATTTAGGACCCACTCAGATAATCTAATATAATCTTTCCATCTCAGGAACTTTAATCACATATGTCAAGCACAAGTCTTTTGCCATGTAAGATAGTATTTATAGATTCTAGGGATTAGAACTTGAATATCTTTAAGGGGTTGTTCTTCAGCCTACTGTACAAATCAAGAGATCATAAGAGCTTTTAATTAAGTATAATTACTTAGTACTAAATAATAAGTGATAAGAATTTTTTAAAAGTTGATCTATATTTTCTAATAGTAGCTGTATAATTTAGAACGTGTTTTCAGCTACTTGTAACAGAGCATCCCCCACTGACTACACCTTTCAAAAAAGGTGACTTAAAAAAGATAAAATTTTATTTTTCTTTTATGTAAGACCATTAAGAAGTAGGCAGCCCAGGACTGGTATATGCCTCTAAGAAACTATTAAAGACACAGTATCTTTCCATCTTTACGCTCTGCGACACCTGGATTCCGTTCTTAGGATCACTTCATTTTCCAAGATGGCTGCTGGAGCTCCAGGCATTACATCCAGTTGCCAGGCATCAGAAAGCCCTAACCTTCCACTTATATCTTAAAGTCTAGAACATACTAGAGGCACTGAGATGCAAAGTTGGAGCACTTAGTTTTCCCCCAAGCCCATTTACTGATTTATTTTTCTAAGGGAGAAGGAGAGATCAGTGTCAGAAATCAATTAGCAATCTTTTCACAGTAATAAACTTTCTTAAAACCAACTTTTTTGAGCAACTTCTCTATGTAGAAGCAAGGTTTAGGTTTGGGGACACAAAAACATATTACAATGACCTCTGGCCTAATGCAACTTGCAGTCTAGTTAGGATGTACATAAACAAAAGATTAAGAAAATACATACTTTAGAGTATGTATACTTTAGTAGCTAATGGGTGATATGGGCAGTAAATGTATGTGATAGGGTTTCTGAAAAATACGGGGCAAGTGGGATCCAGAGAAATTTAATGAATGAAGGAAAATATTCCAACTGGGGCTCATCATGAGCAAAAATAAAAAGCACGAATGTTTATGCAGTGATCAGTGAATACTGAGTAGACCGACTTAGAGATACATATGGGGAAAAGTAGTTCCCCAAAGTAGCTTGCAGTCATTCCCACAGAGAGGAAGGAAGGAGTCAGATTTGGGGATAATGATAGAAATAATAAGGATGGTTAGCACATTCCAAGAAGTCTGCTAAGTGCTTTATGCATATTTCATATCCTTGTAGCATATTTTGCAAGATGATTATAGCAGTATTTATGTATGTATTTATTTATCACTGATCAGCATACCTTCTTTCTAGAATGGCCCCTTTCCCACTACAAAAATCTGGATCCTGAGTAGAGACACATGGATGGGATGAAATTATTGTCACCTCAATAGGTGGCAGCATCTGGAAAGAAGGTCTATAAGTGGCTGCCACTGTGAATTGGGACGTTTGGTTTCTGGTAGTTAAGCCTATCCTTCAGTATTGGGAGTCATCTGTTGGTCTTCCAAGACATTCCTTCTTAGTGCTTACGTTGGTCAGAGCTAGTATCTATTGCTTACAACAGAAGAACTCTAACTTTGTCAGTCTCGGAGAATGTGTTGCAAGCAGCAGATCCTGAAGGATATGAGGTGGTATTGGGATTGCTTTCCAGTTACAAATTGGATAGAAGGCAGTTAGATTTCCATTCAAATTTCAAGATAGAAAATAGCAGCCCATAATACTCAGCGGTGAAATAAATCAACGAAGTTAGCACTTGTATTGTCTGCAACTGCGTGTCCAGAGCCACGTAGTTCTGGGGAAAGGTGGCTGCCCTAGACCCCAGGGAGAGGGAAATGTCAGGGCTCTATTTTAAAAGACATTAGATAATCTCATGCAAGGGATGGGCATGCTCAAATATTTATAGTCTTTAAGGAATAGGATGAATCTCGAAGTATTCATGTGACCATGATAAAATGATCGCTTCCTGCTTGCAGCTCTAGAATGAGATTCCTGAAAATCAAATCAGACTTTTGAAAATGCTGTCTCACTTACTTTTTCCCACTTATTTTATGTTCAAGTTATGGCACAGATGAGAAAAAAGTAGGATCCCCATGACTGAAACAGAGAAATCTATGAGTATGTAGGAGGCTTGGAGAGTCCCCAGTTCTGAAATCCTTCTGAACTACCCCCCCCACCCCGCTGTCAACAAACACACTTTCCAGCCTCATTAGCTCATTTTCCATTGTCCAGCCCTGCAGTGTTTTCTACTGATAACCACTTTCACTGATAACTCCACATGGTCCCTAAGAGTAGATCGCAAAATCAGAGTGGAAGGAGTTCAGCAGCTATAATCAAAGGAGTAAGAGGAATTAGCAAATTCTATAAAATAGCACAACATTTGTGGGAATGAATTCTGATGATATTTGATCAAGGAGGGCAAAATATGAATTTGGAACAGGCCAATTTGATCAATATGGATCTACCCAGCAGTCATTCTGTATAAAATACATTAGCATGGGCATGATTCTAAGCCAAACTTAGGTTGCCCAAATGCTGGTTCATGCTAGATGATGACAGTTAGGGGCTCCTTGGCATAACATAGATGAAGGGACTGAAGACACAGAAATGCTGAATTTGATCTATCAAATATGTCTCCAGAGGGGCTCAGAATCTCTCAAAGACAATTTACTAATCATTCCAGTGGCTCTGAGTGCTGCTCACAAGAGTCGGCAGCCCTAAAGTGGGCTTTCTGATTTCTGTGGGGCTGGGAGGAATCCTAGATGGATCTCAGGTGGTAGTAATTCATTGCCAAGACCAAAGCAGGAGTTGTTATGGTAATAGGCAGCAGTCCAAACATTATGAACGATCTCAGGGAATGGACTAATTCACAGATAACTCTGGCTATGGTTTCTTGTGGGGCTCCCAGGAGTACATGCAGTGGGCATGCCACTAAGATATATTCCATCCTCCCCATCTAGAAGTTTAGCAAGCAAAGACCTGAATCAGGCCACCATGTTAAGTAGTCATGGTTACAGATAGGACTTAGTTGTCACCATAGAGCTTCCTGATTGAAGAGGAGGCTGGGTTCTTCAGGAAAGATGCTCCAGTATTACCAAATATGGCTATGAACCTACCTTCTGGCTGTCCCTGCAGCCACTCCCCTAGTAACTGTGCCCTGGAGAATGAGAAATACCCAAACTTTTTAGAGACTAATAGAAATACGTCTATTTCTATTTCTATTAGAAATAGAGACTAATAGAAATAGATTCTGATGGTATCTACAGCCTGGTGGAACGCCATTCCTACCTGCCAGAGGGAAGGCTTATGGGAATAGATGATATACGAGCTTCTGATCCCGCTCACCTCGTGGTAGGCGTGGAGGGGCCCCAGCTCATCCTGTGGGTAGCACTCCAGTTCTTGAAAGTATTATGGGAATACGTAACCTTAGCGAGTTGTAGAATCTTCACAGTGACTCCCTTACCTGTGGAGTAATCATTACTGTAGAAGAAAAGACCAAGGAAATGCCATTGATGTTTTCTTTCTCTAACAGAAGTCTAAACATGAAACACAGCTGCTCTTCAAGTGGAACTGCAGGAATCCGTGCCAGTATCAAAGACCAGGAAGACGGAACTGGGGATTGCTGTCATATTCCCTTCCCCACCCCCATCATTTCTATTACTTTCCCCACTAGAATGGAGAATGATGGTGAACTGTGGTAAAGTTAACAAGGTGGTGATTTCAACTTGGCTGACATTCCAGAGATGATCTCCTTACCAAAGCAAATTAGTACATCTCCTGGCATTCAGTATGCAGCTACCGATCTGGTGAAGGTATTTGCTCTGTTCAGACAAACAGGTCTGCCATCACCTGGAGGATAAGCAGCACAAGTCTAAGGTCATGCAAATTCTCCAATTATGGATCATAACATATAACCTGTTAAGATCTTGACCAGGGGTTGCCAAAATTTTCCTGTAGAGAGTCGGATATGAACATCCTGGGTCCATATGGTTTCTGTAATACAAAAAGCAGTCATACACAATACAAAAAACAGTCATGTAATACAAAAGCAGTCATAGACAATATGTAAATGGATGAATGTGGTTAGGTTCCAACAGAACTTTATTTACAAAAGCAAACCGCAGGCTGGATTTGGTCCACGGACTGCAGTGTGCTGACTCCCAATCTTGGCCATCAACATCTATATGACATCATATTAATACCTACAGTGATGACAATGTGCAGACAGGACCTGGAGAGCAGGAAGAGGCAGGGGTCCCGTGACAGAGGATAAGATATATTCTGAGAAATATAGGGGCTTGCCATCCCAGTGAAATTCCTGAGGGGAGTTTGATAATAGAATGAAGATCAAGTTCTTCACCTTGAGCTCCCTATTTCTAAGAATGAGGCATAGGGCACCTGAGTGCCTCAGTTGGTTAAGCAACTGCTTTTTGCTCAGGTCATGATCTCCGGGTCATGGGATGGAACCCCCCACTCTATTTTGGGCTCCTTGCTCAGCAGGGAACCTTCTTCCCCTTCTCTCTCTCTGTGATACCCTGCCCCAACTCAGGCTGTGCTCTCCCCCTCTCTCTCTAATAAATTAAAAAAAAAAAAAAAAGAATGAGGCACAATGTTTGATGAATTTCTTTGGATTTTGGAGCCAATATATACCATATTTAGGTAACCTGCTTTACTAGCAAACCTGAAAAGTGGCATGTGGCCCCATGGTGTGTATATGTCTGTCTGTCTGTAGTGTGTATATATATATATATTGTGTATATATGTATGTATGTATATGTGTGTGTATATATATACACACACATATATATGTATGTGTGTGTGTGTGTATATATATATATATATATATAATTTTTTTTTTTTACTGTGTTTACAACAGGGTTTTCTACACCTGAACGGAGGCCGTGTCTTTTTATGTGCACATGGAAATGGTAAGTGGGCATGAGTAGGGATTATGTCAGATTGGCCTGAAAGGCTGTATGCTATGCCTACCTATCTCTATGAGTAACTCATGAGTCAGGCTTCTGGAAGAACTGTGGTGAGTATTACACATCACAAAACCCAAAAAGATGAACAGGGATCTCAGATTTACTCTCAAACTGATTAACAGTTTACCTAATCTTGACGTTAACAGTTGTTTAAGGAGTTCGTTCATTCCAGTGTGAACCTATCTTCTAGTTACGCAGATTGCCCATAAACCTAACAGAAGAATTGCTTAGTTTTATATATGGGTGGTGAAGAGGACAGTCAAGTTAGAAAGAGGGCAGATGAAAAAGAAATTGACATAAACAGTGGTAGTGTAAAAAGTTAACATCTCTTCTTATTAAGAAAAATAAATGGATAGCTAATGCAAAACATCTAAATAACTCAGAAAAGCACAAACAACTTTGTTTTTCACTTAGAGATAACCACCATTAACATATGGTCTATTCCAATCGAACGTCTTTTCTCTGCTATGACTATGGATATATATGTGTGTGTATGTATTTAAATAGAATATTAGTGTATATGCTCATTTATAACCTGTCCTTGAAGTTTGCATTATAGTGAACATTTTTCCATGTCAATGAATATTCTTGTATCATGTGAGTTTAGATGGTTATACAGAATTTTCTCAAATGGAAAATGTATTACATTTCTTAAGCAGTGACCTATTGTTTTACACTTAATAACCAGTGCTTCCTGCAGAGGCTATCTGCCAGGATAGAGCATTTGAAGGCTGTGTCTCCACAACAAGCTATCACCATATATGGCTTGACTAGATCACTGCACACTATCGGAAGGCATCTGAGGTCAGGAGCTATTCCATTAATTGAAATAGTTAAGGTATCTATTTTCTCTGTAGATTTTCCCAATTTCCCCTTTTGGCATTAGTCACAGCAACATTCATGTCACGTCTTAATGTAACCTGTGTCAGTTCGGGGAACATTTGTGAAACCACGAATTTTACTTAAAAGACACAAACTGACTGCAAAACATATCTATTACAGTGTCACAGATGTGAGTCATTCACTTGCTAGGTACTTATTATTGAGTGCTTAAAATAAACAGAGCAGTACCTTTCTGGGTGGGCAATAGTCCACATTGTGGAAGGATACTAAGAGAATTAGCTTCTTTCAGAGTGTGTTATCTATATAAAGGGAAAAGATATGGAACCCTGACTAATTAAATAACGTACAAAAGACGTCATATGGCAGAAAGCTAAATGCGTACAGGCAACAGGGGCTGGTCTGTATTTAAGATTGGTCCCCAAGGTTTGGAGCCTATATCAGAAAAGGCTTGAAAGGCTTGAGAAGATTGAAATGATAGCAGAGAGCTTTCAACAAGGCTAGGAGACAAGCACATTTATTCTCGGGGACAATATAATTGAGCTTACCAGAAGTAGGTGGGGGATTGAATTCTGAAAGAGTGCCAAGAGCGAGGTCCTTGGATGTGGGCTCACTTCAAAAGACATGCAAGGAGGCTTTTTTTTTTTTTTTTAAGATTTTATTTATTTATTTGACAGAGAGAGAGAGAGATCACAAGTAAGCAGAGCAGCAGGCGGGGGGGGGGGGGCGGGGAGCAGGCTTCCCATTGAGCAGAGAGCCCAATGTGGGGTTCGATCCCAGGACCCTGAGATCAGGACCTGAGTAGAAGGCAGAGGCTTAACACACTGAGCCACCCAGGGGCCCTATGAGGAGGCTTTTGAGCAGCAGAGTGATGTGGTGACCTCAACACTTGATGTGGCAAAAGTTAGTTCTTAGTCTTAGGTCTTCTGACATCTCTTCAGCAAGACTATGGGCTTGTGTTGGAAGTGAGAATTGTTGACCCATCCTCACTTTATTCCTGCTCTTTCCTCAAGGTCTGCATGTAGAAACCCGTCCGTTAGTCAGATTGTCTGGTTGAACTTCACGCAGTGGCAGTGTTGGAGTCAATGAGGTTTCATCTGGAGCACCGTTACTGCTAATTGGAAACTTATTCCAATAAAGTAGTCTTTATGTAGAATTTGCAAAATTTAGTCAAATAGTTCCAGTAATTGAGCCAGATTTTTCCCCCTAAAATGGCATGATGAAGACATTGTTTAAATTCATTCAAGTTTCTCTAACTTTTTGTCTCAATAAGTTTTTGTATTACAGGGGTGCCTGGATAGCTCAGATGATTAAGCCTCTCCCTCTGGCTCAGGTCATAATCTCTGGGTCCTGGGATTGATTACCCCATGGAGCCCCCACATCTGCTCCCAGCTCAGTGGAGAATTTACTTCTCTCCCTCTGCCTCTCACCCTGCTTATGATCTCTCTTTCTCTGTCTCAAATGAATAAATAAATTTTAAAGATCTTTAAAAAAATGCTTTTATTACAAAACAAACATAACATCTTTGAAGAAATTTTGAAAATAGAAACAAAATCTTATAACCAAATTCTAAACATGACCATTTAAATTTTACATATCTTTCCAGTCTTATCAAAATGTATGTTGATTTTTACCCAGCTCAGTATTGTATAAGCATTGTAAGCATGTGAGACTAATACACTACAAACGTGTTAACTGGTTATTGAATTTAGAGTGTTTGCATAATTGAGTTTTAATTATTTTTTAAAGCAACACTTGCACATAATAAAAATGTAAATAGTACAGAAAGGTAAAGACTGGAAGTAGGTTCCTCTGTACTCTCAGGCTTTGTGTTCCTCTCCACAGAGCCTGATTGACATTAGTTTCTTATGTAGTCTTTTAGAGACATCTTAAGTCTAAACACACACACACACACACACACACACACACACACACACAATGTAGCCTCTGTGTGTGTATGTATGTGTGTGTAAATAAATACAATGTTTACCATAGATACAACCAATTGGACAGAACACCTGTGGCATCCTGGGTGTACCAGAGTGCCTTGCATGCATTCCTTGCTTTTACACGTGGATTTTCACTTTGCTTTTCTCATCTATTGGAAATTTCATCTATGGGGAAACTGCTCCACATCAGCTCACACCAGGTGCTTCATTCTTCTTAACAGTGCTATATTTTAACCACTTCCTACACAGGCACTTTCAGGCTATTCCCAGTCTTTTGTTACTATAAACAATGCTCTAACAAGAATCCTTACACAGTGTGAAGTTATCTGTAACATAAATGTCCAGATGAGGACTTGCTGGGGAAACAGTGTGTGCATATAAAATTAAAGTTGATACTGTTACTGTTTACTATTTTTATTCCCACCAACAATATGAAAGCCTATTTCCCATAGGTAGGCCAACTCAACATAATCTTAATCAGTCTAAAGGGTGAAAAACGGTGTCTCGATTTATACTGCATTTAATCTAGAAATATTTTGAACTGTAGGTTTTGAATGTCGTTGAAAAAACTTTTTCTTTGTAATTGGGCAAGCAAGCATCATCGGTGAACCTGAATGTGAGGTGTGCTTGAGCCTTGCTGGACAGGATGAAAATTTAGGAGGGCAGAGCAAGAGAGGGGCTCATCTTCCTACTTCACATCAGATTCTAGGCACCCTTGCCATCTCCCAGAGGAAACCGGCACATCTGCAAAATCAGGCAGAGTTGCAGAGATAATGGGAGGGAGAAAATGATTTTAAAGACAGTCTGATTTGTTTAGGAGAGTCTTATAGAAACCAACAATTTTATTCACTATTTTTTGTCATTACTGCGTTGCATTAATTGGCAGGAATCCGTGGGTACCCTGTCCTTTCCACTGGGTATAGTTAGGAAACCTCAGCGGAACTGAACCTGTGTTTTAAGAATTTTTTTGGAGAAAATGAGAGTACGCTGTGTTGCAAGCTTTGTTCGGCAAATTATTCACCTCCCCCTTACCCCATTCATTGTTTATTTTGAGGAACTGGACCTGCAACACAGGAAATCGTGCGTCTGAATAAGATGCTCAAATCAGGCTGTTCAACGTACGACGTGGAGCCTCGCACAAATCAAGCAAAATACGTTCCAAAGAGAAAAATATAAAGCTACTCCCCGCGCGAAAAAGATCTTGATCCTCCTCACTATACGTAAGAAGGAAATCTGTATTACTGCAAAAATCTACGTCCATCCTCACTGGATCCTATTCTATTCTCTTTTAATAAGCTTTAGATGTTAAAAAAAAAAAAAAGTGGGGAACAAGGTTTAGTGAGGGTAACACCTAAGTGCACAGCGCAAATTTAGATTTGGGCCCGACACTGTGCAATCCAGATTTGCACATCGAGTCCCACCCCTACCCAGGCTGGGGAAGTCCCCGCTTTTATCTGCAGTTGTTTTAAAATCAAGCGGTTTTTAAACCCCCAAATCCTGCTCTTTGTGTTAGCTGCCTCGGAGTTGCCCTTTCGCAACCTATCGATCTAGGGTCGAAAACACCGTGGGGGTGCCCCACCGCAGCCCGCCGTCGGGGGCTAGGGGAGCACCCAGCTCGCTGCCAGCTCCCATGCCGGGGGTGGGGGGCTCGTTCGCCGCCCCCCGCGCCCCCCTCCGAGCCGGATCCCGGCGCAGGGCCCCTCTCCAGCGCCCCCTCCCCGGCGCGCTGCGGCTGGTGCTCCCCAGCGCCCCGCCTGACGCTGCAGCTGGGCCGGCGATTCGCCATTGGATTAAAAATAGCAGCGTCCCCCACACCCCCGCCCGCCCGCCCGCCCCAGGCCCCCGGTGCCCGTTCCCGCCCCGCGGCCCTCTCCGCCCGCCAGCCCCGGCTCGGCTCGCGTCGCCCGCGCAGCCCGCCTCCGCCGCCGCCGCCGCTGCGGGCAGACCCAGCGCTCCGGCCCGACCCGCTCGGCTCCGCTCGGGTGCACGCCGCGGCCATGCAGCGCCGGGGCGCCCTGTTCGGCATGCCGGGCGGCAGCGGCAGCAGGAAGATGGCTGCAGGAGACATCGGCGAGCTGCTGGTGCCTCACATGCCCACGATCCGCGTGCCCAGGTCGGGGGACAGGGTGTACAAGAACGAGTGCGCCTTCTCGTACGACTCCCCCGTAAGTGAGGCTCGGCGGCGTTCGCGGCGCCTCGGGGGAGGGTCGCGGTGCCCGCGGCCTGTGGCTGCCGCGAGCCGCGGCACTGGGCGGCACGTGAAGCCGGGGGAGAAGATGCGCAGTGGCAGCCCGGGACCTCCTCCCCCGGCGGCGGAGTTGGCTCCGGGGCGCTGCAGTTCGGCAGAGGCTTGGGAGCGCCTCCTGCGTGCGGGGCGCTGCTTTCCCCGAGGCTGCTGCAGCTGAAGACCGGGGCGCCGCGGGGTTTGCTCCGCCAGCCTTCCCAGGCTGACAGGGCCCCAGGTCCCAGCTGCCCGGCCCCAGCCCCGCCACCGTTTGAAAGACAGATCCAATGGAAGAGCTCCCCGAGCTCAGCCGCGCGTTGCGGATGGTTTGCGTCCTCCCTGGGGGCGAGAGCGGAGGGCGGCTGGGTGGACCGCATCGATCCCCACCCCCCCGCCCCCGACACACACAGCCCTTCTTTTTCTGGGACCGTTTGCTTTGCCCGGGGACTCCCACTCCTGGGCAATTCTGATGTCCTCGCTGGGCTTTTCTTCCTCCACTTTCCATTGCTCCCCACTCCTGTTCTTCCCGTTAGACTGTCAGAAGAAACCTTCGGGTCCCTCCAGCGGGGCTGCAAATAGGGGGTCTGCTGGATTACTACGGTTTCTTTCCATCGTTCCCCTTACTGCTCTATGTGCATCGCCTGGGCTGAAATGCATTAGTATAAATTATTAAAAGTTTAGCCCCGGGTTGTGACCTGAGACCGGAGGGGGGAAGTTACGACAGATCACCGCCTTCCACCCCGGGCGGTTGGTGGTGTTTTTCACCAGGTGGCATGTATATGTGCGACAAGGAAAAGGAGGGTGAATGTCCCTTTCCAGAGTCAGATGGGCTTCAAAGTGACTCAGCTGTCTGGCGTTTATCATGTCTTTTTGAGGACCAGGTTATTTTTATCCACCCACTTTAGATCTCATGTGTCACCCGGCAGATCTCAATGCAACCGGGAGGTGCATGGATTAGAGGGACTGAGGCAGGTTTCAAACAATAGTCTGTTACATTTTACTCACATTTATGT
The DNA here is from genome assembly GCF_030435805.1 of Mustela lutreola. Classification (NCBI taxonomy): domain Eukaryota; kingdom Metazoa; phylum Chordata; class Mammalia; order Carnivora; family Mustelidae; genus Mustela; species Mustela lutreola. The sequence continues at coordinate 121,868,313 of NC_081291.1, read as the reverse complement.
AGAGTATTGTTGGAGGGGGGAAAAAAAAGCCCAAACGAGAGACAAATTTTCCAAATTCATTGTCTGCTAGATTGATATTGACTGATTTCAAAGCGTTTTTGTTCGTTATATACTAGAGTCCCAGAATTTGTATCCTCCCTCCGATATTCGGCTTTTCTTTTATGTTAATTCCGGATCATTTGGGGGATAAAAATTTAACTTTTTTGATTACTTACTTTCTTTCAAAAGGTCTAAGTGGAATGAGATGGTTGTATTTATATACTTAGTATATTATGATCACACTACTTAAAGTGACTGTCAGGAGTGTCATTGAATTGTATTCTCCACAGAGTATTTGAAAATGCCATTTTCAGATTTTGCGTCCAGTGATGGGCAGGATCCACCCTTAGGAGAGGACTGATGGTCTTAACTAACTTAAGCAAGTCATAGATTGGGAAGTCCAGGAAACAGGAGAAAGAAAGTGGCCTAGTCTTTTAGAATAGTACAACGTGTGGAGTGGGTGAAACTACTTTTTCTATGTTTGATCAGGGCTGCTCTTCAAATTCATCACCAACTTTGTTATTGGAAATCTTTACTGTTTTATAAAATATGTGGTAGGTGTGAAATAAAGCTGATTATTTTAATTCACTTCCACAAATAGTTACTGGGAGTTAATGGTGTGCCAAACACTATTCTAGAAGCATCATGTCCAGCATAAAATGATGATTTCATTCATATCGCAGTAGTTCCTTTGGGAGACTGGGCTTATTTACAAGGCCGATGAATCAGTGTATTTCATTATCTATGAGGAGAAAGAGAAAGAAGGTTTTATAACAAGTTATATTAAAGCACAGTGTGTGATCGTGGGAGATCTTTCCCTATGGTACTTAACACTTCATCATGAATCAGATACAGGTTCTTGAGCACCTACTATGTGCCAGCTCATACACACATGGCTGTAAGAACCATGCAAGAGTAAAATCCAATGGTGCCAAACACCCCAGAGACTTTAGTTTACAGGTGCCATGGAACTGTGGTAGAGGAACGACCAAAGCCATGTGAGTGGGGGAAAAAAAAAACAAACTATTGGATACTTTTGAAAACGGCCATAGATAAAGACGGATAGAAATAAGTCCAGGGACGCCTGGGTGGCTCAGTTGGTTGGACGACTGCCTTCCGCTCAGGTCATGATCCTGGATTCCTGGGATCGAGTCCCGCATCAGGCTCCCAGCTCCATGGGGAGTCTGCTTCTCTCTCTGACCTTCTCCTCGCTCATGCTCTCTCTCACTGTCTCTGTCTCAAATAAATAAATAAAATATTAAAAAAAAAAAAGAAATAAGTCCAACATCTAGAAAGGTAAATCACATGTGGACAAACACATAAAGTGTGAATATTTTCTTATTTACTTGTAATGTACTGGGAAGAAAAACATTGATTTAATGAGTAGTGAGGTCATAACCAAGTGGAGAGTAGATTAGAGCCTTGAATACCTAAAACAGGAACTTGATTTAATATGGTCAGTTATGGAAGACTACTGTAAGTTATGTGACTTAAAGTGGTGTTAGAGGGAGACGGAATTGATCATTTTTTTATTACAGATCGTGTCTAAGGCCTGGTGTGACCAGCTTTGCTCTTCCTTCCCTGTGTGAGTATGAGGATTGAGTGGGAATGTGTAGTAACTCATTTCAGTGTCCCTCTCCTTCCTTCCTACCTTCTAGGGCTTAGCACAGGGCAGATTCTCAGTGACACTTTTGGGATGAGTGAGAATTTGTGCTTTTTGCCTACCAATTCATCCCAATTTCAGCCCAGGCCCACATTCCCACCTTGACCTGTAGGTTCACCTCTCCATGACATGGCTCATCTTGCAAGGTATGTAATGGGACCTTCCTGGAGAGTGAGTCTTTTGCATCTTTATCCCCTGCAGATGGCCCAACATCTGATACATATATATACCAGGAACCCAACTAATGCCTAGGAAATGTATGAATTACCTGTGGTTATAGGTTCCAAAAATGCTAAGGATACAACATATGGGAAACAGTGCGAAAGGAATCATGTGGGCTTTTCATGTGGGATGTGGTGAGTTTATTGACTGTGGGGGACAAAGTATGAGAAAGAGCCAGACTGGTGGGGTTCAGCCCCAGTTCTGTCTCCAACCTGTGTAGCTTCTCTATGTTCCAGGTTCTCCATCTGTGAAGTGGGGGTAATAATAGAACCTATCTCATAAGGTTGTTTTGCAGAATAAATAAATTAATATGTAAAGTATGCCTGGACACATCATAATCACTCTAGGAAGAAAAGAAAGAGATAAAGAGTCAAGCCCAAGTGTTTGATTGTCAGGGGTATGTAGAAAGTTTGGTGTGGTTAAGTGGAAACATTGGTCCATACTTTTTCTCACAAGGCTTCATGGCCCACAATGTAAAATCTACTCATCCCTTGGTTGTTGAACCCCTCGCTCATCTGAACATACTCTGCCCTCCCACATCCCCTCACCTTCTAGGTTGCCAGCTCCAGGAAGGTCAGTCTCTGGGTTTCCAGTAGCAAAGATTCATCTCCTTTTCCAGAAACACCCTCCTGTCTTGATCATCTTCGGCTTGAGACTTCATTTTTTCTCTGAAATCCACATTAGAGTCTGTCATACAACACAGGAGTAAGTTGTAGTCTCTCTTCCACAGCTGGCCATGATTTCATTCTCTTTTTACTTAACTAGTCATTTTAAAACATCTGCTAGATGTGAAGCCTTCTACCAAGTTTTAGGATCAGGGAGGAGCTGGGCCATTCTTGTGCTGACCATGCCCCTTTCCCACCTGGTTGGAGGTGAAGAGCTTATCTTACTCCTTCTCTTAGCTGGGGTCAACTGAAAGACTGAGACAAGGACTTACCATGGGCGCTTTATTTTGGAAAGGTATCCCAGGGAATATAAAAGGAAGAACATCCAAGGGAATAGTGACAAAGGGGAGGAAGGAAAGCCAATTCAAGAGTGAGTTACTGAGCCGGCTGCCATGGTGGACCACTGGTGCTCAGTCAGGCCAGGGACCTCTGGGGAACTGTTGGATGGGCCTTGATATCCTCCACCTGGGACATGGAGAGGAGAGTATTTATCCACTGGTCTGGTGGTCAGGGGTGCTCCAGGGATGAAATGCCCTCTTCCAGGTTTGTATTTGTGCCAGAGGGGATTCCTGAGAAGCCTTTCCACAAGCAGCAGCTGCTGAGAAGAGAGAGATCCCAGTGCAGTGAGCCACGGACATCTGGCCACACCTGCTATGACAAGCAGCTGTACACACCAAAAAGGTGGCCTGAGAGGATATGACACCACCATAAGCGGTCCCTCACACCTCTCCTTCCCTTGCAGCATCAGCATGATTTTGTAAAAACGAGCTTGTTTCCTGTTCTCTGAAGCTCTTGAGATCCCTTGGCAATCCCAAAGGACACATTCCTTTGTAAAACTCTGGGGAGCTGGGGCCTCATGGTACTGGCTGGTTTACATAGCCACTGGGAAAGGCTTTGAGATTATTTACTTGTAGGAGCAGCTCCTGTTAGGGGCTCCCTACTGTAGCGGTGTGCATGCTACCTTCCAGAAGTGAGACTTGCATCTTTGTGCTTATTTGTAGGGGAAAAATAATTTAATTTGGGGGTCTATATGGAAAAATCTTCCTCCTAAGGGATCAACAGATTTAAGATAGTAAAACATTTCCTATTTCTTTTCCCTTTGAAGATATAAACTTAAACTCATTCTAATTAGTTTCACATATTAAAAGTTCCTTTCCAAAAGCAACTAACTGAAATGTTTTATAGCAATGAATCTCAAGATTTTTGGCCCCTATATACTCTTACATAGTTTCAAGGATGCCAGAGAGCTATTTTGTGGTTTCTGTCTATTGATATTTACCCCGTTAGAAATGAAGACTGAAAAAAATTTAAAGCAACTTCCATTCTGTTAGCTGTTAGAGTGGTGGTGTCACCCAGATGTCATACAGTCTCCTAAAAATGCCTCTGTCTGCTCAGGAGAGAGCAGGAGTGGAAAAGGCAGATAAGTTCATGTTATGAAAATAGTTTTTGCCTCGCAGATGACTCCAAGGGATTTGGGTGCACGAGAAGGTTTCCAGGTCATACTTTGAAAACCAGGGTTCGAGAGTTCTACAGTGTGGGCGCAACCAGTTACTCTAGTGACACATCCCTCCTGCACTGTGGCCTTTCTGGGTTCACAGTTTCACATTTGTGGTGATTGAATAATTGGTTGTTAATCTTAGCTCAGCTATCGGTGTCATATGTCTCATGTACATTCTTTTTTTTTTTTTTTTTTCCAAGATTTTATTTATTTATTTGACAGACGGAGATCACAGAGAAGCAGGCAGAGAGAGAGGAGGAAGCAGGCTCCCTGCTGAGCAGAGAGCCCGCTGTGGAGTTAGATCCCAGGACTCTGGGATCATGACTTGAGCTGAAGGCAGAGGCTTTAACTCACTGAGCCACCCAGGCACCCCTCATGTACATTCTTTTTTTTTTTTTTTTTTTTTAAGATTTTTATTTATTTATTTGACAGACAGAGATTACAAGTAGGCAGAGAGACAGTCAGAGAGAGGAGGAAGCAGGCTCCCTGCTGAGCAGAGAGCCTGATGCAGGGCTCCATCCCAGGACCCTGGGATCATGACCCGAGCCAAAGGCAGAGGCTTTAACCCACTGAGCCACCCAGGCGCCCCTCATGTACATTCTTTTTGAAGCAAATTAAAGTTTAGAGAATTTGAGACATTTGAAAAAAAATTGCAGTTACTTTGCTGGGAATCATTGGGCTTTTTGGAGGTGGGAGTTCCGTATTCTATTGACTTGTGAACTTCACTGAAAGGTGATCTGGCTGGTTTGTTTGCTCGAGAACCTTAAATTTTAGCATCCTGATTTTTTCCCTTTGGCGACTAGTTAAGAGACCTTTGTCTTCTGCCTGGAAGGTGAAGGTCTATCGGCCAATACTGGGGGAGCGGGTAACACAGTGGGAGGAGAGGAAGAGGGTGGTCTTGGCATCTGGATATTGGATATGGCTGGATATGGTCTTCTGGTTCTTAATCTTTTTTTTTTTTTTTTTTTTTTTTGGTTCTTAATATTATCCCAGTTTTGTTAGGCCCTCTCCTATGCTGCATGTTGTAGGGGCTGGGAACCTGGATGCTATAGTTGCCTGAATCTTTTGACAGAAGGATTCTTTTTCTTTTTCTTTCTTTCTTTTTTTTTTTTTTTTAAGATTTTATTTATTTATTTGAGAGAGAGAGCATGAGATTGGGGAGCGTCAAGGGGAGAAGCAAACTCCCTGTTGAGAAGGGAGCCTGATGCGGGAGTCGATCCTGGGACTCCAGGATCATGACCTGAGCCGAAGGCAGTCAGTTAAACTACTGAGCCACCCAAGCATGCTTTTTTTTCTTTGAAAGATTTTTATTTATTTGTTTGAGAGAGGAGAGAGAAAGAGAGCCACAAGGGGGGAGGAGCAGAGGGAAAGGGAGAAGCAGACTTCCACTGAGCAGGGAGCTCCATGCGGTACTCAATCCCAGGACTCTGGGATCATGACCTGAGCTGAGGGTAGATGCTTAACCTACTGAGCCACCGAGGCCTCCCAAACAGAAGGATTCGGATTTCTATTCTGCCAGTGAGAATTTCAGAAAGAGAAGCCACATTGTTACTGTAGCAGTAGCCGGTGGCAGATACGGGATTTTCCTGTCAGCTTCAGAGTATCCTTCTGGGACTCAAGGCCACCTCAGCCATGGGGGAACCGGGATCATCTATGCAGTATCTTACGATGCTTGTATGCCTAGATTTCCTGAACATGAATGGTGATTTCTCTGCACTCGGCTTTCACAGCTCTAACCATGAATATGTACCCTCTAATTCCCTGTATTAAATCCCTTCTTGCCTGAAAAACCTATAATGGTTGGCATTTTTGATTCACATCTGGACTGATACACATGCATTACACACACACCTCTAAGTCTCCATGTATTTAGAATGGAACCTCTGTCCCTAACTGAGCTCATTGTCCCACATACCTGAGTCCCATGTTTTTACCTGCTCTAGGTAATAAATCTCCAGTGGTTTGCTCGTGTGGGAGAGTCCACTGTAAGTGCAGGAAGGATTTGGGCTCTAATTGCTACCTAGATGGGTTTTCAAACCTTCCTTCTTGAAAGCGAATTCTCTTTTCACTGCCCTGCATTGCTCTTCAGCCCTTGGTCTCATCCCAGCTTGCAGAGTTACCTAGGGCTACTAATTCTGGAGTCTCTTGGAAGTTCTGGGGCGGACATCAGATCGGATCTTGGTTTTTTCTGCTGCAGGCCTAGCTAGGGTTCCTTTTTGTCATCTTAGTCTTGTACTGCTTCTCCATCTGCAGTCTGGTTTCCAGATTTTGTGGCTCAGGTTGATGTTTTTTAAAAACATAATGTCTTTACTGTTCTTTTCTTTGTGTTTCAGAAAGGAGTGAAATTGACGTATTTGTGTAACCTGCCCCACATACACTGGAATCCCGCTTTTCCAAATGAATAATCAAGAAGTCACTTCCTGTTTCTTTTTGGCTGACATTAATTATCTTTCAAGTTGTATCATTTTTAGAGTCTAGGAATGTAAGAGACAATGCTTGTCCTGTCAGGGAGCATTTCGGGAAAGATTGTGTCCTCAGTTGTATTGAGCCCGGACATCTGCACAGCTCTGAATTCTGTTTTCACTCCCCTGCATTGTTCTTGCTGTGGATTGGAGCACAGTTAAAGGTGCTGCCCTTCATTTAGGGCTACAGGCTGGGAGATGTACAAAATTATCAACTCTGACTCCCTATCCCTCTCTTACTTTAAAAAAAATTGTATGAATTGCTCATAACATAAATTTAATCATCTTAACCATGTTTAAGCGTACTGTTTGGTAGCATTAAAGGACATTCATGTTGTTGCATGACCATCACCTCCATAGGTCTCTGGAGGTCTTCATCTTGCAAAACCGATCTTCTGTCTCCCTTAACCAGTATCTCCCCAGCCCACCAGCCTCCCAGCCCCTGGCAACCACCATTCTGTTGTCTGTCGCTATGAATTTGCTCTAGGTACCTTATGTAAGCAAGCCCATATAGTAGCTACCTTTTTGTGATGGGCTTATTTCACTTACCATGTTTTCAAGTTTTGTCCATGTTGTAGTATGTGTCAGAATTTCCTTCCCTTTTAAAGCTGAGTAACATTCCATAATATGTGTAGACCACCTCTCGTTTATCCATTCATCTGCTTATGGACACTTGGCTTGACTCCGTTTTTGCCTATTGTGAATAACGCTGCTGTGTAGATGCGTGTATCTCCCTCTCTTTTCTTTTCTTCTTCTTTTTTTTTTTTTTAAAGATTTTTTTTGTATTTATTTATTTGACAGACAGAGATCACAAGTAGGCAGAGAGGTAGGCAGAGAGAGCGGGGGAAGCAGGCTCCCCACTGAGCAGAGAGCCCGATGTGGGGCTCAGTCCCAGGACCCTGGGATCATGACCAGAGCTGAAGGCAGAGGCTTTAACCCACTGAACCACCCAGGCACCCCTCTTTTCTTTTTAAAAATATTTTATTTATTTATTTGACAGAGAGAGCACAAGTAGGCAGAGTGGCAGGCAGAGACGGGGGGGAGAAGCAGGTTCCCCACCGAATGGAGAGCCCAATATGGGACTCAATCCCAGGGCCCTGGAACCATGACCTGAGCCAAAGGCATATGCTTAACCAACTGAGCCACACAGGTGCCCCATCTTTTATTTAATTATTTACATTTTGGTCAAATGATCCTTTTTTGAAATATTTTCCTTTGTAGTTAATTAGCTGGACATTCCACAGCATTCCACTGTTGATGTCATCTATAATGTCATGAGGGTGGCAACCATCAACTTGGCAGCCCACAGATTGGGCAATCCCCATGATCTCTTTAATGGTTCCAGAGAGTTCTCTGGCTACAGATTGGTGCTGCATCTGTTGGCCAATACTGACAATCTCATCAAAAGTGATACTTCCACTGTGCTCAGTGTTTTTCTGTTTCTTGCTGTCTCTTGGTGGTTCCTTGAGGGCTTTGATAATCAGGACACAGGCAGAAGGTACCCCTTCAGTCTGGGCTTGTCTGTTCTGAATGGGCCGTTTCACTGTAATCTTTAGATCTTCCAATCACTGGTTACCTTGGTGATGTCATCACCAACGTTTTTTGGAGATACACCCAGCAGGCCGATCTATGGGGCTAGGGCAGACGTGGCTCTGCCTTCACCACCGGTGAGTTTGAACTTAGGCGGCATGGTGGAGGCTGCTGGTGTCGGATGCGCCCGGATTCAGGACCACCTAAGAGAGTCACACATTTGCCGCCTCTGAGCCGAAAGCCAAAAGCTTTCCCTCTCTTTTATATCACATCCGACTAGAAACCAGGTTCCAGGGTAGCCTCCTCTCTCCTTACCCACAGCCCAGGCTCAAGCTGACATCATTTCTTGCTTGGCCTATTGCACAAGAATTTTCTTAACTGACCACCTTGCCCTCCTTCAGTCTGTCACACTGCGTCCTTAGTTTTTCTTTTTCTTTCTTTCTTTTTTTTTTTTTAAAATATTTTATTTATTTATTTGACAGAGAGACAGATCACAAGTAGGCAGAGAGGCAGACAGAGAGAGAGAGGGAAGCAGGTTCCCTGCTGAGCAGAGAGCCCGATGCAGGGCTCCATCCCAGGATGATGCACTCCATCTGCCCGGCTACAAACCCTGAAATCCCCTTTAGCATCTCCCACTCCTTCATCCGCTGCATATTTGGTCATTAAGTTGCTGTGTATCTTTTTTTTTTTTTAAAGATTTAATTTATTTATTTGACAGAGATTACAAGTAGACAGGCAGGCAGAGAGAGAGAGGAAGGGAAGCAGGATCCCTGCTGAGCAGAGAGCCCGATGCGGGGCTCGATCCCAGGACCCTGGAATCATGACCTGAGCTGAAGGCAAAGGCTTTAACCCACTGAGCCACCCAGGTGCCCCGCTGTGTATCTTTCATCAAAATGTCTACTGAGTTTAGTCCCACCACTCTGCTGTCTCTATCCCCACTGTCGTCACCCTCGTGAAAGCACCTCCCTCAATATTTCAAGAGCCCTAGCCTTATTCCTATTCAAGTTCTCCCACCTCCCAACCTTAGTCCTCATTCTCCTTCCAGGACAGCCACAGCAAATAACCACTGTCCTCAAACTGTTCCCTGGCTCCTGACTCGCCAGCCCATAGGTCTAACCTTACCAAGGCTGACCTTTATAACCCGCAGAGGATCCAGCCTCACTTTTCAGTTGCCTGAGTAATCTCTCTTCCTCACGTACGTGCCAACCTTGGTGCCACCTCCGGGTCTCTGTCCCTTCCTACCCCAAGATGCCACTTTTCGGATCCCATCCAGGTATCCAGACCACTAACTTTTCTAGATTTTATTGATTATTCCTATATCTGAAATCTCCATTCATACATGTAAGTGCAACACTGTTTAGAATATAATACTGTGTAAGTGCTTCAGGGTCTAACGCCATGACATCTCAGGGCTCAAGTCCCATCTGTGCCATGCACCAGTCTTTGAACAAGTCCCTGAGCCAACCTCCCTGACTCTCAGTTTCCTCTTTTGTAAAACAAGGTGACAATAGTAATTATAATTTACAAGCCAATTACTACTGAAGTTAAATGAGATAATATATATAAAAGTGCCCAGTACTGTGTTTGACTCCTAGTACACACTCAAAATTGGTGCTCATACTCCATACTATGCTAGAAACATCCACGTCATACTCTTCTTTACTGTGGTCCTCTGTTTCCCTCCTAAATACTCAAACCCTCCCAGGGCAGTGCTGGGTACCTGGTAGGCTCTAAGTAAGTGTGAATACTTCTTAATTAACACAAAACAAATCATTTTATTTTTAATCTCCTCAGAGGAAGCACACATACTGTTGTGCACCTCAAGCACCACCTTTAGTCTGGAGGCATGTTCAGATTCATTACATTCTTGTCATTATTGCATTGACCTGCTGTTCCAGCCCTAAAAATAGGTGCTCTTGTTCCCATCTTCCCTGTGCTTGGGGACAAGAGGAGTCCTGGGCTGACTGCCCATAATACTGAACATGAGCGGCAGCCCAGAGGCCCAGGCTACCTCCACAGAGACCAGCCCTCTTGTCATCTCCCCAAGGGGCACCTTGTGTGATCATGCCCACCAAGATCTTTCCGGCACCCAGAGTCACAACACAAAAAACACCGAGCAAGGACCCAAGACACCTCTCCCTAGCTTGTCAAGGGTCAAGTTTATGACTTTTTAGATTATAACATGACAAAATAAAAATATGGCATTGGTTATTTTTAATAACATTTTTTATTCCAAAATAAATGTTCATGATTTTGAAAAAACAGGGATGCCGGGTGGCTCAGTCAGTTAAAAGTCCAACTCCTGATCTCAGCTCAGGTCTCAATCTCACAGGGAGTTCAAGTCCCCTGTTGGGCTGCATGCTGGGCATGGAGCCTACTTTAAAAAATATAAAAATAAAAAAGATAGAAAAACAGAAAAGAGGCAGCCTTACTAGCACAAGTGCACAAGACCCCAACTGTTCCACGTCCTCAGCAATCAGTATCCCAACCATGACAGAGTTGTACAAAGTGCTTTGTGAGGACAGGAAAATTAGTGTCTAACTCAGCTTCGGGATGGGGGAGTGGTGACAGCTTTACAGAGAACATCTGAGCTGGTTTTTAAGGATCAGCCAGGTTTTCCCTGGAGAAGTAGGGGGTTGGGAGAAGGCATCCCAGGCCAAGGGAAAAGCATATGCCAATGCATGGAGGCTGAAAGCATGGAGCATATAGAACACAACGTCCCTTGGGCCAAAGGGAATGCAAGCAGAGGTTAGGAGCTAAGTGACAACACTGGCAAGGAAAGTTGGATCAACTTGGTAAACTGATTTGAGGTGCTATGTTAGGAAAGCCTGAATGGTGCTTTGAAAATATATAGGCAGCAAAATGACATGATAAGACCATGTTTTAGGAAAACTAAGGATGGGGCGCCTGGGAGGCTCAGTGGGTTAAAGCCTCTGCCTTCGGCTCAGGTCATGATTCCATGGTCCTGGGATCAAGCTCCGCATCGTGCTGTCTGCTCAGCAGGGATCCTGCTTCCCTTCCTCTCTCTCTCTGCCTGCCTGTCTACTTGTAATCTCTGTCTGCCAAATAAATAAATAAAATCTTAAAAAAAAAAAAAGATACACAGTAACTTAATGACCAAATATGCAGCGGATGAAGGAGTGGGAGATGCTAAAGGGGATTTCAGGGTTTGTAGCCGGGCAGATGGAGTGCATCAAGGGCATCAGTGAGGGTCGAACTATCAAATTAGGTGGGCAAGTGCTGTGTAGAGAAACCCAGAGAGGAGTTGGGGCAGTATTTCCTCCAGGAATTAGAAATTTGAACAGATGATCATGTTGCACAAGTAGTTACAGATGGAATGCATGCAGACTTGACTGTTGTTTGAAATGAAATCACTCTAGAGTAAATCTGCCCCATATTGAGTACCTGGGCGATTGGCCCAGAGGCTGATGGCTGTTGTGAGATGCAATTACGAAGACCTTCTTCTAATCCAACCACGTGTCACTTTTTTGGCCCTGGTTAATTCTTTAGGTATTGTTCAAAGTGGTGACCTGGACACAGATGTCTCTGTCCCCAGCAGATCTTAGAAATAGGCTTGGGGGACTATTAGTGGGATCCGTGGATTGACTGGCCAGGAGGAGAGAGGAGTGGGAGGGGACAAGGGTGAAAGTAATTCACATATTGTGTCCTTTAAGTCCAGCTGCTGATTTGCTCCTTTGGACGTGCGCCTTTGGGCATGTTCTCTCATTGAGTCTCAGTCAGAAGCTTTGGAAGGAGCCCCAGCCGATATATGTACTCTGTCTCTAGGCCTGCACCAGGAGAGCAGGCTCACTGACAGATCCAGCCTATGATTGGCATCGGTTGTTGAGGCTGGGTGGGATCTGGGGACATACATGACCATGTCCGCCTGGGGCAGCCACCTCCCAGGGACTCCAGCTGTCCTTTGGAGTTTGTGAAGTGGAGCTGGTCGGTCCTGCTGGAGCCTCTCTCCTCCCGTTCAGGAGATCCTGACAGAGCCCCTGCCACAAGCTTCTTGTGTGGCGTGCTCTCCCTTGCCTTCCTCTTCTGCTTTCCTGGAATGAAACAACCTTAGTAGAAAGGAAGAAACTGCTCTGTTCCCCAAACCTCCATGGTGGCATAGCTGCCCACCTGGCTCCTGCCATCAAAGCAACATGTGCTTCTCAGGTACACCAGGCAGGGTGTGGAGGGCCAGACTGGCCTGGGTTCCGGCCCCTCACCCTACCCGGTTGCTACTTAGTAGCGGTAAGACTTCAACAGGTATCGCAATTTCACTGAATTTCTCTGAGCCTTGGCTTTTACCTCTGTAGTAACCTACCCGGCAGGTTGTTATAATCATGGCTTCCCATTAAAACTACTTAATGCCAGCCATCTCTTTAATGGGATTTAGTTGGCAGGGGGTGGGGTGGGGTGGGGGAGGGAATCCTTTCTTTTTTTTTTAAAGATTTTATTTATTTGTTTATTTGATGAGAGAGAGAGAGAGAGAGAACATAAGCAGGGGGAATGGGAAAGGGATGCGGGGCTCTATCCCAGGACCCTGGAATCATGACCTGAGCTGAAGGCAGACGCCTAACAACCAAGCCACCCAGGAGCCCCAAGTGGGGGGATCCTTCTGAGAAGAATGTGAAATGGGATTTGTAGTGTCTTGGGGTTGCCCAGGAGAGACTGCCTGTCCTGGGCAATTCTGCATGAGGCTCTGCCCTGCAGTAGAACTTCGGGCAGGAGTTTTTGCTGGTCTCCTTGGGGGAGGGGGGCTCTGTTCAGGGCTGTTATTCATATTCAAACCCAGCTTGTGGTGATGGGCGTTTTTCAGGTTAGCTTGGAAACCTAACCCTCATGTTTAATATAGTTTGTCAGGGAAATGCATCCTGAAGAAAACGATCTTTTTTTTTTTTTTTTAAATGAGAAGAAATGACTGTAAAATGTTTTTACCTTTGACAAGGTGGTTTCTCATTCTATTTATATGTAAGCTGGGAACTGCTTATGTGGATTGCAGCTTCAGTCTGGCCCTGCCGAAGGTGCTCACCTCAGTGTCCTCACTCCGATGGGATTTATTTTGCATTTTTGCCCTGTGAACCTTATGATAGCCGCTCTTCATGCCTTTTGCCAAAATCCTTCCCCGGCTGTTTGGGTGACAGCATCCTCACTGCTTCAAATACCCAGAACAAGGATGTGGTTTTATCCTTAGGAAAAAGGTTCCTAAATGACGGGTTGGTGGAACAGTAAATTTATAGTGTGTCAAAACGTAGCTGTTTGGAGTCTGCCCTTAGCTGTCTGGGTTGGCTGTGCAGCTCTAAGTCGTATGTGGGAGTCCTCCGCAGAGAGGAAACTGGCAAACTTGGAGCAAACTGGAAGAATCATTACTGCATCAACACATCTATTTTTTCTTAACACTTTATGGCCACAAGCATGATTTATTGATGTCTAGCAGAGGGGCCTACATTCACTCTTCTGGGATAATATGCCTTTTGTTTTTTCTACTTAGTTTATATAGATAATTTTGTTTCAGTGGATTTGCTGTTGGAGGCAAGGTTTCTGGATTTTGCAAATATTGTATTCTGGAAGTTTTGTTCTACTGGCGAGCTGTTTGAGTGTTTCCTTGCTGTCCAGCCCATTTTTTGATAGTGCTTTTTGCTCATCCCATTTCCCCTTTCTGTGGACTGCATGATTGCCCCCCTTGATCTGGAACCTTGTTTTACTTTCTTACTGCCCCCTGACTTCCCATGTGCCTGTGCTTCATTTTTGCTTTAAAAAACCCTTGTCACTTTGTTTGGCTCTAGAAACCAGACTGTACTGGGGATCTGTCCTCTGGTCATTGGAATATTTATAGGTTCCATTCAGATGTGGAAGTACCTGGGAGGCAGAATTAATAGGCAGGTGGTTGCTTAATGAAAGCAAGAGTTGAGCAGAGAGAGGTGGGTAATCTTAGCAGTCTAACGAGGAGTTGCCCTTGATTCTGTCCTTTTCCACACACCCCTGTGCCTAATCCATCTTTTTTTTTTTAAGTTTTTATTTATTTATTTGACAGAGAAAGAAAGAGAGCACAAGTAGGCAGAATGGCAGGCAGAGGGAGAGGGAGACACAGGCTCCCTGCTGAGCAGGAAGCCCGAGGTGGGGCTCCATCCAAGGATCTCGGGATCGTGACCTGAACCAAAGGCAGACACTTAAATCGACTGAGCCACCAGGCTCCCCTTAATCAACCTTTTAGCTCAGGGGTTCTATCTTAAAATTATAACCTGCATCTGTCAAAGTTTCCCCTTCCCTGACTTCTTGCCACCTCTCCCAGGCTGAGCCACCATCTTGCCTTGTTTAGACAAGGGTTGTCTTAAAGAACTTTCTGTGGTGATGGAATTGTTCTGCATCTGTAGTGTAGTCACCCATAGCCACATGTGATTATTGAGCACTTGCCATGGGTACATTGTATTTGAGAAGCCGAATTTCTAATTTAACTAATTTAAATTAATTTAGAGCTAAATGTTTTCGTGCAGCCAGTGGTTGCATGGGTCTAGACTGCATAATAGCTTCGTGACCATATATTCTCTTGGCTCCCACCCTACAGTTCCCTCCAGTAGCCAGAGTGATCTTGTAGTAAGATGTAAAGGTCATCACAGCACCAACCGTGCTTGTCTTTCTCTCCCTCTGCTGAATCAACTCCTCCTGCCCCCCACACCACCAACTTCTCTAAATCCCCAGAGAAGACATCATTCTCCTTCCTAGCTTTTCATAGCCTCATTCTTCTTCATAGCTTTTCCCACTTCACACAGATGATCTCTCAATCTCCTTTTGTGAACACGGATGTCATCTACCTGGGCTGGGGTACAGTGACCTGACTTTGTATCATTTCTCTCTTGTCATCACTTTCTCATCTGTTTCCCTGAGATTACACTCTTCATCTCCTCTTTTTTTTTTTTTTTTTTTAAAGATTTATTTATTTATTTATTTGACAGAGAGAAATCACAAGTAGGCAGAGAGGCAGGCAGAGAGAGAGAGAGGAGGAAGCAGGCTCCCTGCCGAGCAGAGAGCCCGATGCGGGACTCGATCCCGGGACGAGAGATCATGACCCGAGCCGAAGGCAGCGGCCCAACCACTGAGCCACCCAGGCGCCCTTCATCTCCTCTTTTTACTTGTGTGTTCCCAAATTTCCTGAGCTACACATTTGAGATAATTATTTCAGGTAATCTTAATTACTGTGAGTAACAAGAATATACAGCCTCTTAGAGCTATGAGGTTGGCTGTGAAAGCCTAAAGAAAGTTTGGGTTAAGAAAAGGGAACATTTGGACAACTCTCTAGTTCAATTTCGCATACATATAATTAGTTCTACACACATTCAGTAAGAAACATTCAATTATTTTTTACTATTAAAAAATGAATCAATTTTCCTGAAGAAAAATCAGAAAATGTGAAAGACAACATGAAGAAAACCATCTCGCGTGATGTCTGCATGCAGAGATGATGTCCCACGCCGTGCAGGCTCGGTATGTTGTGTATTTTGTAATGTCACACCTGCTGTTTTGCTACCTGCTTTTTTCACTCAGAAATACCTTGCAGAGCTTTCCCTATCAGTAACTATGCATTACAAATCAATCTTCAATGGCTGAAGGGTGTTACAGTTCACAGATGTGTAAATTACTAAAGAAATCTGTTCTTGAGCATTCAGGTGATTTACTTTCACACTTACAAGTAGTTAATTCAGTTCATTTCTTTTTCTTCCTTTTTTTTTTTTTTTTTTTTTTTTTTTAATCAGTGTTCTAGAAAATACTGTGTTCTTGTCCTTTTCATCTCCCTTTTGCATGAGTGTGTGAGTCACCGCCTTCCTGGGTGTTAGTATGTAATTTGTCCTGGACATGGATTTGTTGTGACTCCATCTACCTACATCATGTTTCTCTTTGTGGCAATGACCGCTTGTTTTCCACACTGTTCTGTGGTTATAAAAACAAGTGTTACGCAGCGACTCTGTTTCCTGAGTGCACTGCTCACACGGGCTCGCTCTCCCTTCCTGTCTTCCAGCGGAGGCCGGTCTCCAAGAACACACCATCGTAAACAAAGTTCTCTGAACACCTACTGATTGACAATGTGGTGTATTTTTATTTAAAATGACTGTTCACTTGCTATTCTGAAAACATGTAACCTTGACCTTTATCTTTGCCTTAGTTTTAATGTTCTTTTAAAAGGCAGCGGTGTAAAAAAAGTTGTCTTTGTCCTTGATGTTACTTCTGAATAGTATGTAGGCCATTCAATGTAAAGTAATAAATGAAAGGCTGTGTGTATATCATATTTATATCAAAATGCTTTGAAGACTGGGTTTAAGCAACACATGAGCTTCCAACGTTGCTTTTCTCTCATGGTTTGATTGTGGGGTGGGAGAAATTGTCGTAGGGGATCATTATAGAGTTTTAGGGAAGCCCTGCATAGTATTTCTTGGCTTTTTGTGATTTCAGGTTTCTTAATCAAGTCTTACATGTTGGTCAAGTTTCTGTTTAGTGCATCATGAAAATGATCACTAGAATCTTATTTAGCTAAGAGCATGCGGAGACGCGCACACTGGCTGTCCTTGCCTGGATGACCCCTGCAAGTAGAAGCCAGATAGGGTCTAAGGTGAGACGGGATGTGGACATGGCAGCCACTGTCCTGAAGACCCAGTGAAGCTGACTTGGTCACAGAAAGTAGGGGAGCTGGGGTCACGGGGTTCAAGTGTCTAAGCTGCTGAGAGCCTGGCTTTAGCTGAACAAACCTGAAAAACTAGTGTTCCTGCAGATGCCAGAGGCTGTTTTCCTAGGCATGGCCATCAGTTTTCTTTTGGTGATCCTCATTTTTTAGTTTTGGCCAAGACTTGAAATGGAGCCGTGGTCTAAAGGGTCTTAATACAGATCAGAAGGGCACTGGACATCAGTTCCAGAGAGGGTCTAAACTCTGTGACTGAATGACAAAGGGCCACACAAGCTTTACCACTCAGTCCATAAATGTTTCTTCAGTTCTGCTCTGTACCAGGTACTGTTGTTGGAATTAAATAATGAACATGACGTGATTTCCCTGCCCTCCAGGATCGAATGTGTGATTCAGGATCTGAACCCGGTGGCCTCAAACCAATAAAGCCTGGGTTTCTCACAGCCATAGATTTCAATGACTGAGATGTTAACCGTCACGAAATACAAAAGTAGATTTGGGGTTCAGAACCAGCAGCACAGGGTGATGAGCCAGGGGACACGGGACTTGGTCATGGGCACAGGCAGGTGGACAAGTGGACAGGCGTGGGATCTGGGAGCTTGTACAGTCTTGGAGGCTTTGGTGTATGTAGCTGGTTTTGGTGTCAGCTGCTCTGAAGGTTTGGAGCCTGACCCAACATCTCTGAAGGTCCTCGGAGCGACGCTTTCTTGACCATGAGGCATTCTTAGAACTGTCCTGTCCTGAGCAGTTCTAAGAATGGGGAGTCGACATGGCAACCAAGTAGCTCTAGACTAGTGCTACTCAGGTGTGGTCAGCTGACTGGTTCGAAGAGATAAGTACAAATATTGAGAGTAAGCATTTAGAAATTTCTATGGCAGCTTGACATTGTAGCCACATCCAAGTGTGTGGGCAGCAGATTAGTTTGTTTGAACAACATATAAACCCATTTGGGTTTTGTGGGACTTACACGTGAGAGTAAGTTCACATCTGACTGGAGCCGGGACTAGTCATGTGCAGTGGAGTCACGTGCCTTTCCTTAATGAGTAGAACCAAAATGAAACACAACACAAAATAATCTGGTCTTTCATGATAGTAGTTTGACAAACACTTCTTTGGACGCAGCACAAAGGTAAAGGGAGATAAGGCTGTGAGCCCCACGGTGAAGAACTTAAATATAAAACCACTGATGACATTCCAGCTTCATTTCAGGTCTTGGTCAGTGCACAGACTTCCCTTCCTCTGTTCCCTTTCCTCGTCATCAGCATGTGTTTTTTCCATGAGCTTTATTTTTCTGTGCATGTTATATACAGTTCTATACTACATCCTATATACACGACATTCAATTCGTAATATTTACTCAGCCATGAAAAAGAATGAAATCTTGCCATTTGCAATGATGTGGCTGGAACTGGAGGGTATTATACTATGCGAAGTAAGTCAATCAGAGAAAGACAATTATATGATCTTACTCATACATGAAATTTAAGAAGCAAAACAGAGGATCATAGGGAAAGGGAGGGAAAAAATTTAAATAAGATGAAAACAGAGAGGTAGACACACCATAAGAGTCTCTTAACCATAGGAAACAAAATGAGGGTTGGCGAGCAGAGGTGGTTGGTCGGGGAGGGATGATCAGGTGATGGACATTAAGGAGGGCACATGATGTAATGAGCATGGGCTGTTATATGCAACTGATGAATCACTAAATTCTACGCCTGAAACTGATACTACACTGTATGTGAACTAACTTGAATTTAAGAAAATCTTAAAAAAAAGAAAAACAAGAAAAATAACATTATAATATTTTGTTGTGCCACAAGTTCTTAGCTCCTCTGTTTGGGAGATTTTTTCCTCTTATAAATAGTGCATCTGTGAATATTTTCGTGCACATTAGATTTTTTCCCTCTTTCTTCTGGGTTCCTACAGTCTTGTACTCAAAGGAGAACTACTGTGTTAAAGGGTCGTAGTTGTATTGATCTCTAGAAAGATGAAGCCAATTTATATAGTGAGAGTATATATACAGGTTTTCTCTGTGGCTTCAGGCCTTGTAATTTCAATACTTTTTGCTAGTTTAGTAATCTTACACTTGCCTTGAGATTGTTTTAATATGCTTATTACTTCAGGAGGTAGTGAGAATGTGATGATTTGATTGTAATATTTTCTCACAATTAAAACTAAACAAACTTAAAAACTTACCAAGTTGAATCTGAATGCTGACATCTTGTAATTTTATCAATTTTTACATAATTTGGATATGAACTTTTCTTCATTGTACTTTACATATTTCCTCATTGTGTTATGATTGGTTTTCTATTTGTTTCATTTTTTTCTCCCCTGTGGTGTAAAACTTGTTCATTAGTGTTTACATTTTTATACTCAACCATATCATCTCTGTATCCTATATTTTCTTGGCCAGAAATGATTTTCCCCTTCATAAGTGGGATAGATATGCCCTTCTCTTCTTTTTTAGTTTTTTAAATGCGTATCTCTTGGAGCTCTCTGGACTTTATTCCAGTGTTTGGCATAAGATGTGGATTGAGGTTAATTTTATTGTATACTGATGGCTAACTCTCCCATTAACTTTTATCAGTGATTTCCCCCCATTTTTCTGCTTCTTGTGGTTTGACATATATTAAGCAGTTAACGTAGAATGAATATATTTTTGGAATCTTTATGGATATGAAAAAAATCTATTTAAAAAAACTACTGCAATATATCTTGAATTTCATTTGTAACCTGTTTTAATTTAATAAAGTGCTCTACTATTATCACTGGAGAAAAGCATTATTTTGTATTTATGCTCTTATTCTTTGAGTTGTGTTTCACTGTCAGTTGGTAGTTTTCTAACCTGCATGATTTCTTTCTTTAAATTTCTTTATTTTTTTAGAGAGGAAGAGAGAAAGTGTGGTGAGGGTGGGGGAGGGGCAGAGAGAAAAGGAGAGAGAGAATCTCAAGCCAGACTCTGAACTGAACTCCCCGAGCTTGACATGGGGCTTGATTTCAGGACCTGAGATCATGACCTGAGCTGTATCAAGAGTTGGATGCTCAAACTACTGAGCCACTCAGGCGCCCCCTAATTTTATTTTTTTCTAAAAATGTAGTGCATCCTACCTTAAGACAAAGATACTGGGCATTAAGAGAGAGGCTCACCCTAGTCTTTACACTCTAGTGCAGTTCCTGTTCTTCTTGTATGTACTTTGCTAGCATCATTACAAAACCCAAGATGTGATCTAGTTTCCGCAATTTTAGCCCAGTACTTCTACAAATAAAGTTCTGTCCGATTTCGTGGCTGCACTTTTGGACACGGAAAGGCAAGTGCTTTACGGTATTTCCCGGGACACTAATCTTAGTGGGGGTGTGGCTGGTTAAATAGAGCAGGAGATAGTGGGTTTGAAAACCCAAAGTTGGCTCAGCTCTGATCCAAGGCTAGCAACCAAAGGAATTGGGAGAGAGAGACTTGTCAGCATGGTCTTGTCATCACTTGTGGAAGAAGCTGTTCAAAGCACATGGCATGGAATACTGCCTTTGGACACGAAAGAGTCTTATAGGACCAATACGTAGACATTAAGTTGGGAAGAGGGAAGAAAGCATGGATCATTAGACAGAAGCGTTTGTTCTTTATAGGGTAGCTTTCGAAGGGATCTGTGTTTCAGTGTGTCCTGAAGTTTTAGCACCGCTGACACATCCTATGGTAGCACCTCCATCTCAGAGTTGCTGGTGGACATGGTGTGTGGGATGGAGGAGACCCCAGGATGTTTGTCATAGAATCCTTCCCTGTGTGGGGCTAACGCATTTTCCTCTCAGGTTATAGACGTTTTGACAATATCAGGTGACTCCAGAAATTGCGAATGAATGTTTAGGGTTATATTAAATTTTTTATCAATTGCCCTAATAAGTCAAAAACTCTTGGCAATGAAATTAGCAAAGACTCTATGACTGTTTTAGAGATTACTTTATAAACTCTTGTATTTATAGCTATTCTGTATTTTTCTCCAGAAAAATGCTGTACTTGAATATTTTTCATCTTCCACTGGCTAATTCCTTGGTTCACCTAGTAGTTGCTTAATATATTTTTTTCTGATAGATTAGTGTTTTTTGCCTCCAGCCAGTGTGGCTGTCAGACTCACTGTTTTCTTCCTTCTGCTTATTTCCCCCAATTATACAATAATTGAGATAATAGGAGATACATGTGGCACACAAACTGTAGCTCATAATAAATAATTGCTCTTGTTTATGTAATGCTTTACAGCATGGAATGTATGTCACCCCCTTTGAACTTAATGAAACCTGTCAGATGGGAATTATTGCTGCAGACATGCTTATGAAGGAAAATACTGAGGCTCAGAGACTGAATGACAACCTTTAGGTCACAGAGCTATTAGTGGCAGTTCAGGACCCTGGTTCCAAATCTCATATTTTCCCCGGTATATCTTTTGGTTTGAATTCTTTTTGACTAAATTACATTTTTGACTGAATTACATTTTGTTGGAAGAGAATGGAAATGTTATTTTTCAAAATCACAATATGTGGTGCTCAATTTAATGGGCTTAATGAATAACTGACCATTATAATGATGACAAGTTTTTTAAGGGTTATGACTATACAAAAAGCATGTCTGTTGAAAACTTCTGAAAGGATTTAATCTATTGATCAAGTGAATATAATATGTTGCCTCTAGTTGAGAAACTTTCTAGTTTTATTCAAATGATCTCATTCAAAGAGAAAAAGTTATCCAGAAGCACAAGCTTTTCTGAATGCTATTTTATAGTCAAGTTTTAAAAATTTCATTTGCGAGATGTTTGTTGCCAGAGTATAAAATTGAAATTGATTTTTGCCTATAAACTTATATTCCAAGACCCTGGCTAAATTCATTGATTAGATTTACTAGTTAGTAGTTTGTAGATTTTTAAGGATTTTCCATATAGACTATAATGTTATCAACAAATTGAGACTATTTTACCTCTTTCTTTGTTATCTCTATACTTTTTTCGTTTTCTTCCCTCATGCAATTTATTTGTTCCAATAATAGGCACGTATCTGAACTAATGCTGCTATAATATCTTCATTGTGATAAAACTCATTTATATCTGGCTTATTAACCATAGATACAGTGTTGGAGAATTTTATTAGAAATTTAAAAAAGATGCAATCTTGAATTATTGGAACTTAAAAATTATTTTTCATATATTTGTAGGAACATCAGTGTCTGTTTTGATATTGAATTTGTGTTCTACTGAATATAATGTAAGGAATTTTGATAGGTATTTGTTGGTAATTCTGATAGATTTTTAAAAAATTGTTTTAAAAAATTATTTGGTTAAGTGAGACTGACAAGTGCTTAATAAAAATCTACTTTCATCGAGGAAAGGATGGCTGATTTTATAGTATTTATTTATTTGTTTAAATGAAGGGGGGGAAAGGGAGGGGCAGAGGGGAGAACCTCATGTAGACTCTGCGCTGAGCCCAGAGTCCAATGTGGGGCTCTCTCTCACGACCCAGAGATTATGACCAGTTGAAACCAAGAGTCACATGCTCAACCAACTGAGCCAGCCAGGTGTCCCAAGGATGGTTAATTTTATAGGCAAAATTTACACAGAAGCATATTAAATGAAGTGAGAAAAAGAGGAGAGGTGAAATTGGGATAGAAACTCAAGCATCTAAAATGTGAACAATATGGGGCACCTGGGTGGCTCAGCAGGTTAAAGCCTCTGCCTTTGGCTCAGGTCATGATCCCAGAGTTCTGGGATCGAGCCCCGCATCGGGCTCTCTGCTCAGCAGAGAGCCTGCTTCCTGCTCTTTCTCTCTGCCTCTCTGCCTGCTTGTGATTTCTGTCAAATAAATAAATAAAATCTTTTAAAAAAATGTGAACAATATCCTTGACTGTTCATTGTGCCAGGATGTCTGTAATTAAATAATATTTGAAATGTGGCCTAGAAGGATAAAAAGAGAAACGGCTTTAGTTTAACTGACACTTTCAAGCCTTGTGAACTTGGGCAAGTAACTTATTTACCCTTAGTTTTTTAAACTGTAAAATGGAAATGATAATATTGTCAGACTCTGAAATAATGTATGAGAAGTACCAGACACACAATAGCATGCAAAAATACATAGCTAGGATTATGATAGGACTCCATCCTTTATAATTTACTCATTAAGTTATTATTGGCTTATTAAATCGTCCTAGTTTATGAATGGTACCATCAAATATCATGTGTCACCGAAGGAAGGGAAGAATATCTTTGAGTTGAATTGTCCTGCTAAAAGAGTATAGAACTTTCTGTTCCTGGAGACTTACCTTGATCAGTGAAGAAGAATGATGGCTCTGCTGGTAGTTGGATCAATTGCCAAGCTGCTTCTTCCCTTATTGTCCTTTACACCAGTTTGGAGAGTCAGACAAGCATGTTTATTTCCCGGGGCCTCTGAGGCTCTCCTGAGGGGGAGACTGTGCGCAACTGTCCAGGAGCACCTGGAACTCAGGGTTGGGACAGGAACTCCTGCTGTGGGTGGAGGGTCATCGCAGAGGACTGCGACGGCCAGGTGGCCTTTTGCTGGGTCTTGTCTTCACCGTTCGCCCTTCTTCCCTTCACCTATCTCGTATCTAAACGACTTGACAAGGTATCTTTGGTTAATTTTGTCGCCTGTCTCTTTCTCCTAGAACTCTGAAGGTGGACTCTATGTATGCATGAATACATTTTTGGCCTTTGGAAGGGAACATGTTGAAAGACATTTTCGAAAAACCGGACAGAGTGTATACATGCACCTGAAAAGACACGTGCGAGAGGTGAGACACACGCTGGGAGAACTGGCCTTGGTATCTTCCCCGGAACGTCGTCATGCGGTTCATTATCACCTGGAGGGTTTTCTCTGCCCACGTGATTTCTGATGCCCTTTGGTGATGGGAAACAGGAGCATGACCCTTGGCAGAAATTCATAGATTTTCCCCCAAACTCTACCTTACCCAGTTTAATTTTCTCTTCCTCTGAATTTCTCATTAGTGTTAACCAGACATGAGTCAAGTGAAGGAAAAAAAAAATTAAGTAAAAAATACAGACAAGTACACAAAATAATTTCAGAAATCTCCAAATCAGAAATAAAAAAAATTTTGCATATTTTGGCTTCAGACTTCTTATTTATTATATATTTCTTTTGAGCAAGAGAAAGTGCTTTCCTGAAAGCTCAAGTCCCTTTTGATTCC
Organism: Mustela lutreola; assembly: GCF_030435805.1. Taxonomy (NCBI): domain Eukaryota; kingdom Metazoa; phylum Chordata; class Mammalia; order Carnivora; family Mustelidae; genus Mustela; species Mustela lutreola. Next base: position 121,844,377 of record NC_081291.1, on the reverse strand, counting down.
CTCCCGAGTAGTAACCATGGCTGCAAATTTGTTCTCATTCCTATGTACATCGTTATATTTTATTTATGTACGGATAGTCATGAACAATATGTGGAAGGACTTTACGTGTTTTTAGGGTGTAGATAAAGACTATCATGCTGTTGCATATAATTCTGTGTAGAGCGTTCCCTTTTCAGATTGTTCTTGAAAGCTGTTCATGTTCCAGTGCGTCAGAACATACTTAATTCATTTTATGGTTTGTTTGTTATTCCCTCTTATGAGTGCCTTGTCATTTATTATCCTGCTGTCCTACAGAAGAACATTTAGACTGTCCACCCCCCCTTTTTTTATTTTTGCTTCTACAAATGATGCAACCATTAACTATTTGGAAGTGGTAATGCTGACGTGTGGGTGTGCTTATGTTCGTTTTGGCGAGGTACTGCCAAAAACCCCAGTGTGGTTACCCCAATTTATACTCCTATCTGCACTGATTACCAATTACTGTTTTCTCACATCATCACAAACACTTGGTCAGACAAATATCATTTGTCAATCTAATGGTGCAAAGTAGCATGTAAATAATTGGCATTTCCTTCCTCAAGGGTCAAACATCTTCATATAGGTCTACTGGCCATCCTGGTTTTCTCTTCTCTGATATTTTTTCCTTATGGTCTGTAGCTTCACTTTTTGTTTCATTTATGAGTTATTGTTTATAGAAGTTTTGAATTTGATGTTAGATTTATTAAACGTTTCCCTTATGAATTGTGCCTTTTGTATCTTATCTATGAAGTTGTTTCTCAACTCAAGGTCATAATGATACTTCTTTTAATAGTTTTGTTTTTGAAGTGCACGTGTGTTTGCATGAGCATTTGTGTGTTTTGACGTTTTTTGGACTTTAATCCACCTATAGTTTATTGTATTTGTATGAAGTATGGGAATCTGTTCTTTATTTTCCTTAGGGGTAACCAGTTGTCCTGCTCTTACTAGAGTATTGCAGTCTTTCTCAATGATTTATAGCACCATCTTTTTTTTACATTTTAACTGGGCATTCATACTCGGGTCTGTTTTGGGGCTCTTGGTTCTTTTCTGTTGATCTTATTTTTCTGTCTCTGCACTGGTGCAGCAAGCCTGGGTATCTGGTAGAGCAAGCACTTTTACCAGAACTTTTCTGGGTTTAGACATTTGTTTTTCTATGTAGATTTTAGAATCAGTTCAACTAGTATAAAAATTCCTATTGAGATTTTGAGGATATCACAGTGAATTTGGAGATTACTCTATAATCCACAACAGCGGGTAAACTCCACGAGGGCAGGGATTTTTGTCTGTTTCGTTCAGTTCCATGTCTTCAGCCCTTAACAATCCCAGGACATAGTAGGTGTTTCAGAAATATTTATTGAATGTGAGTATTCAAAATGACATACCTCTCTGTTTATTCAGTTCTCTTTTGTCTCCTTCAATACTGTTTTGTAATTTTCAATAAAAGAGCTTGTATTTTGTGAGGTTTTTTTTTTAGGTTATCTGTAATTTTTGTAACTATTGTTACTGCTAATTTTTACTTCTTCATGTATTTTAATTGGTTATTGATAATGTTTGGGGATGTTATTAAAATTCAGATATTGATTTTTATAGTTAGCAATACTCTTCAGCTTTCACTTCAGTCCTAATAGTCTGTAGACTGTGTTGGAACTTCTAAATAGTAAATGCTGATTTGAAGTTCATCTGATCATTCACCTTAGCCCACCTAATATGTTCTCTGTTTAAGTTCCAGACAAAGGAGAGATCCCCAAATTGGACAGTGGGCAGAGTAGGAGGAAGAGGAGGAAGAAAGGCCAGGAGGTCAGATAAACCATCGACTCAATGATTGGCTTTAAAACAATCTAATGTTGGCCTGATAGTACATGATTTACATTCACTGCTCCTGTTATGTGGGACTTAGCAATTCTTATGAGGTACGCTTTGTCCCGGACATATATCTTAGTGTAAAATGATGAAGTTTTAGGAAACTGGGAGTTGGGGGGAAGGAAATGAAACCAAGGCCCAGAGGCTTGAGATAACTTGGTCCCAAAGCTGGTGGTAGAATTGCAGAGTGCTGGTAATCTTGTGCAGTTAGCTGTGCCTCTGAAATTTTCAGTTAAATATTTCATTCTGTGACCACAACCCTCTCTCAGTTTAGCTCTCATTTATTCCGATTTCACTCTGTTGTTTTCCCTCCTTGCAGTCTGCAGTCCTGTGACTGGTCCAGGTGGCCACTTCCCCTGTTTGTTGGGACTGCTTCTCAGGGCTTAAAATGTACTGTTACCACTGGTGCCCTCAAGGGACCCTTATCCCCTTGTCTTGCCTCCTTAACTGTCCCGAGAGCTCTGGTTAGTCATGCTGTCAGTCTCATCCTGCCTTCTGGGAGCACATTATGAGCAATCCTGCACCACCATGGTCTGGGCCATGTCAGACTCCTGGCCTCCCCCTTCCGCTAGGCTGACTCACTGCCCAGCAAACCTGGCCTGTCGCTTCTTCCACTCCAGACTCCAGATGTCATCCTCAGTGCTCTACCAGGGCCTCCCCTCATCATCCTCAGAGAACGACTTGACTTGTATGTCCCTGAGAAAACAGGGACCTTGGACAGGAACTTCCTGAACATCTGTCTTGCCTCCTGGGAACTCCTTGCCTCTGGTTCCCATATCCCAGCAGAAAGCTATGTTCTCTCTGTCCTCACAGCTCTGTTTCCTCCCCAGAAACTTGCTTCTTCCTTAATTCCCTTTTCTTCAACATCTCCCTCTTCCGGCTTTTTTCTCCCACCTTAAATAAGAACATACCACAAAACTGTCCCTATAATTTGTGTCCTCCTCTGGTCATCCTGTCCCTCAGATAAAGTGTCTTTAACAGCTTTCCTGTTCCCTTGCTGGAGGTTCAGCATTGCCATCGGGTAAGTCTTCCGGCTAAACCAGCTGGAACTATTGGGGCTATAGTGACCATGCATGGTCACACTTGGTGGATACATTTCAACCCTGATTTTACTTGACTTTTTGAGTATTTGAACTTGTTCCCATCTTAGAACGGCTCTTCTGCTTTCTTTGGCACCATTCTTTCCTGGCTTCCTCCTGTTTTTCAGGCTGCCTTTTCTGACTTTGACTCACTAGCATCTCTTCATTCATTCACTCCTTAGCGCACTTCCCAAGGTGCCTTTTTTTGTTTTTTAAAGGTTTTATTTATTTATTTATTTGACAGACAGAGATCACAAGTAGGCAGAAAGGCAGGCAGAGAGAGGAAAGGAAGCAGGCACCCTGCTGAGCAGAGAACCCGATTTGGGGCTCGACCCCAGGACCCTGGGGTCATGACGTGAGCTGAAGGCAGAGGCTTTAACCCACTGAGTCACCCAGGTGACCCCCTAGGGTACCATCTTTCTCTGGAGCTGCTCTTCCTCATCAGTGTTGTCCATTGGCTTGTTTAATCACTCTCTCTGAACTGATGACTTCCTAATCAGTGTCTCTCTAGAGCCAAAGACCTGATCATCTGACTGATGGGGCTTCTCCTACTAACACCTCATAGGTACTTCAAGCCAGTGTGCTCACACTCAATGAATAATCCTCTTTCTCAGAGTTGTCCTTCATCTTGAATTCTAGAGACCTGGAAATCTTTTGGATTCTTCTTTCATTCCATGGCTGGTTAGTGACCCAAATCTAGTTATTTGGACTCCCAAATGGCTCTGAAGTCCATCCGGTCCTCTTCATCCTGTTGTTTTTGCCTAAAAGCTCCTTATCCCTTAAAAGGACTAATGCTTTTGCTTCCTGACTTATCTTTCCTTCAAACTTGACGCCTTTCTTCCCACCTAATGTGCATGCTGCACTCCGAGTGATGTTTTCAAATGCACATGTCTGTGTATCTGTGGGACTCAGAATCTTAAATTTCTGGTATCTCCCTTTGTTGCAGGATGAAGACTTTTTTAAAATTAAAAAAATTTTTTTTTTGCATGAGATTATAAGGCCTTCCATAATCTGGCTCCTTCTAGCCTTACTGACTCTACTTTTACTCCACCAGCTTTGTGCAGTAGGTATATCAAACCACCTCTTCCTGAAATATACTATGATTCATACCTTTGTACATGTTGTTTATTTTTTCCTCTCTGGGATGTCTGATTCCTCTCATACCTGTTGTATTCTCTGTGATCAGCATATCCATCTGTCTATCCATCATCTATCTATCTATCTGTCATCCATCCATCCATCCATCCATCCATTTATCCTTCCATTTATCTGTCTATTCCTCCCTCTTTCCCTCCATCCCTTCTTTCCTTCCTTCCTTAACTTCCTTCCTCCATTAATCATTCATCCATCCATCCATCCATCCATCCATTGAACAAATATTTGCTAAGCAGCTGCTAAATGCCAAACATGCTGCCCTTCTTACCTGCCCACAATTTCCACCACCAGAAATGTCATTTCCTCCTTATGTCCTGCTTTTTTCACATATCTCTTAATACTCACCAAAATCTGTTGTGCTATTTGTTTGCATAAATGTTCCCCTGCTTTGCTGGTGGAGTTCTCAAGGGATGGACCGTCTGTCTCTTCATTCACTTTGCAGTCTCAGGGGCCTCACAGAGCCTGACCCATGGGCCCAGTCATGTTTGATGACTGAGGAGTTCCTGTTTCTCAAACCCTGTTGATTTCTAGTGGAGACTGAGGCAGGCACAGAGGTGATGGTCTTTGGAAGGAAAACCTAGTGGATTTTTTTGGTTTTGTTTTTCCTGAAAGGAAGTAGATCTAATCCACGTCTCAGGTGTGGACGGCAGAATCAGGGAGAGCCTTGTGTTCTAACAGGTGCTCGGGGGGCCCCTGTCCTTCTTTCTCCGTCCACCATCCTGCAGGAGTGGAGGAGACAGTGAGGTCGGGACGATTAAAAGCTGCCATACACGTTGGTAGAGAGATTCCAAGTGACCTCCAGGATTGGTTTATTTCATCCCTTTTTTGAGGCAGGCATGTGGTGGGGAGAGGAAGAGCGTCTCGGAGACCTTGGAGGAGAGGGATTCCAAGAGAGGGGACATGAAATTTGGCATGAGTATTTGGAGAGACGGGGTTTTGAACTAAAGTGTTCAATCATTTTCACATGCTAAGATGTGAACTATAAATGTAGAGTAGAATCTATAAAAACTTAATGTGAGAATCACAAAGATGAGTCGGCCTTCAATGCCAAGTAATAAAATGTGGCAAAGGAGACTTAAGACTGATAAGGGAACAGACTAAAGCAGTACTAAGGGCTTGATGTTGCCAAAACTCGTGGCTAACTGGAAAGATGCCGGCCTTTGACCCTCACACCATGGTATGCTGGAAATGTATTCTTTTCTAATAACAGAGGACAGAAAAGGTGGAAATAAGATTTTGGCCATTTGAAACAAAAAAATAAAATTAGAAAAAAAATTTTATTTATTTGAGAGAGAGAGAGTGCATGATCCGGGGGGAGGGGCAGAGAGAAAGGGAGAAGCAGACTTCCTTCCGTGCAGGGAGCTCGATGCAGGGCTCGAACCTGGGACCCTCGGACCGTGCCCGGAGCTGAAGGCAGACGCCTAACTGACTGAGGCACCCAAAACAAAAATTTTTATAATCCTATTTGAGGGTAAAATTTTGTGTGTGTCAGAAGGGTAATGAATGATTTCTTTAGCTTAACCACTTGGTGGGCATTTATTTCATTGCTGTCAGGGACTTCCACCAGAGGTAGAAAATACACGAAGTCTTGGATGGCAGCTAGCCATTAGCTGGTGCTCCAGAAATGTTCAAGGAGGTTAGACTGAGATTTAATATGACCAGACTATCAGTGACTGATTATCCGAATTTATTAGCTCTTTCAACAGTGATTGTTGTGCATGCCCAGGACAGAGCACAGGGACCTAATGGGTAGCAGAGCCTTCCCTCCAGGAGCCAATATGATCTCTCCAGCATAATTCCAGCATTGGGCATGGACTTCAGTCTCTTGGAAGCATGTGCCAATTGGAAGTTGAAATGTCTAGTTCACCTTGATCCCTGGTTCCATTTCCTTTTCCAGAGGTGCTGTCTTGATAACTTGGTGAAAATAATCAGGTAGAACAATAGCATTGCCCTTCACCTGCCTCCAGTGACCTGGTCAAGTTCTGGTTTAGTCTGGAATCTAGTCCAGGTTGAGAATTTCCTCTTGGCCTTTTGTAAAATTCAAGAACCTGTGAGATGTACTCTCCCACCCCTTCCCCATTGTCTATTTTATAGGCTGCATTTTAACAATCTCTTGTTTTCTTTTCAGAAGGTAAGAGGGGCATCTGGTGGAGCGTTACCAAAAAGGAGGAATTCCAAGATTTTTTTAGGTAATGTAAATAGTTATCAATAGTGTGCCGAGATTTTGTGTGTGTGTGTGTGTGTGTGTGTGTGCGTGCACGCGCGTGTGTGCACGTGCTTGTTTGATTTGGAATACTATTTATTGCTCTACAATTTAATGATAAGAGGAAACCATTTACCTTGTGATGACCTGCCTTTGTTTTGTGTTTACCTAGTGGCGAAGGATGCTTCTAGCACTCTAAGAGTTGGGTTTAGTGTTCTAAAGCAATTATACTTACAGTGACTGGAGAGTAATTATGATTCTGCTTCTGCTCTCTTTTTTTACTGCCTTGAAAGTAGAGACTTTTAAAAAAAATATTAATTCAACTACAGACTTTATTCAGATTTCACCATTTTCCCCCCACTAATGTCCTTTTTTAAGGATCCCATGTTGTATTTAGTTGTCATTTTTAAAAATCATATCTAATCTTTGATAGTTCCTCCGTCTTTGTTTTTCTTTTTGTCTTTAATAATTGTGAACACTCTTCAAGACTACTGGCTAGTTATTCTGTAGAATGTTCCTCAATTTGGATTTGTCTGATGTGTCCTCCAAAGTCTGAGGTAATGCATTTTTGGTAGGAGCACCACAGATGATATTGGGGATCATGTAATGCTGAGATGTCTTCCCATTGGTGTGTAGCCTTGATCCCTTGTTGAGGTGATTTCAGCTGAGTTTCTCCACTGTGATGATACAGTGTAATTAATAAATACTTTGGGAGTAATACGTTGAGTCTATGCTAGTATCCGGTTTCTCCTCAAAGTTTTGCACATGACTTATATCATCCGTCCATGGATCTTGCCTGCAGCAATGATTACTGTGGTGTGTGCCTCACAGTGATTTTCTTCTCCCTCATTCAGAAAAGCCAGTTTTGTTCATGCAAATGAGTACCAGTTTCTGTACCATGTCATCATGCTCATTTTTCATATTAAACTTCTGACATGCTTTTGCCAGGAGAAAAAGGGACTTAATAATTTTTGACCAAGTAAGTTTATATTCCTAAATGCCTAGGATTATTGTTTGAAAGAAATTTCAAAATCATTTGCATGTTATGATTTCATTTTGGTAAAAAAAATTATACACACAATATGTGTGTGTATGTGTATTTGTGTATGTATGTGTGTGTTTATATGTACATGTGTGGGTATATACACACATGAATACATATATAACTGAGAGTCCAGAAGAGTCTGGCAAAATACATTGCAGATTGTCGATATGGTAACTCTTTCCTCGTGGCAAGATTGAGGTGATTTTTATTTTCTTCTTTTTGCTTATCTGATATTTTAAAAAATATATCTATTTATTTATTTATTTTAAAAAATATTTTATTTATTTATTTGACAGAGAGATCACAAGTAGGCAGAGAGGCAGGCAGAGAGAGGAGGGAGCAGGCTCCCCGCTGAGCAGAGAGCCCGATGTGGGGCTTGATCCCAGGACCCTGAGACCATGATCTCAGCTGAAGGCAGAGGCTTAACCCACAGAGTCACCCAGGCACCCCATGCTTATCTGGTGTTTAAATTTTTTTGTAGCAAACATGTGTTACTGTTATAATGAAAAGACACATTAATTATTTGAAAAGTAAAGCCATTGGAAACAGTCATGGAGCTGAGTGTCCTTCCTGCTCTGATCCTCCATTTTTCTACACCAGGCTCATGTTTGCGGTATTTTGTCCTGATTTTCAGTCATGGATTTCTTTAAGAGGTTTATTTGTAGCTGGTTTTTCTACCCTGGCCAATCTTTCTCACCTCTCTGTGGTCTTTCAACCACAACCTAAATCAACCAACAAAACCCAAACCAGCTCAGAATGGACCTCAAAGCTGAAATGATTGGGTGCATTCTGATGCTTTAGTTATTAGTCTTGGGCTCCCAACCACTGATAAAGATGCTGCAACTTCTGAATTTGGTGGCATTTTTGAAGGTGGAAATAATTAAACATTTTGAATTACTGTTGCTATTTTCCATTATTTTCTTTGGCTGAATGGAGAAGTCAGCTGCCCCCCTTCCCTTTAACCTTTGTGTCTTTTGCTTGAAAGACCTTGCAGTTTGATTTCTCTACTGATCATTTTGGTGGCATAGGATGTGGTAAAATAACTATTTTAAGAATTAATCCAGGGACGCCTGGGTGGCTCAGTGGGTTAAGCCGCTGCCTTCGGCTCAGGTCATGATCTCAGGGTCCTGGGATCGAGTCCCGCATCGGGCTCTCTGCTCAGCCAGGAGCCTGCTTCCCTCTCTCTCTGCCTGCCTCTCCGACTGCTTGTGATTTCTCTCTGTCAAATAAATAAATAAATAAAAAAAAAAAAATCTTAAAAAAAAAAAAAAAAAAAAAGAATTAATCCAAAAGTGAACACTAAGATTTTGTGCCTTGTACTGTGTGGACCTCTTCCACTGCTTCTTGGGAATACTAACCTACCATTCCATTTCAGCGGGTCTGTTTTTGCAGGCTGCTGTCTGTATTCACTCAGCATTCCATATCTTAGAAAACCACAGAAAATACTGAAAAGTCACAGTCCAGCAAATAGATTCTAATTGGATTCCACCGGTTTTTTAAAAACTTTAAATGTAAACGTCATTGACACTTCGGGGCTTGCCTCAGGCCCTCTTTCTCTCTAATGTTTGTTTACCCAGAATCGTCACAAATTGATGTTGGCTGCCTCATCCCACTAAGAATTTGGTTTTGCAAGCCCAGATTTACAGTTGCCTTGAGAAGATGCTTCATGGCCCTTGGAGCAGTCGCTTTTCTCTTGTTACACTGATCACAGCTGTTTTCAAGCTGATGAGGCTGGTGCATACAAGTGAAGGACCATATTAGGGTTAGATCTGGCTTATGTAACAGAAAGCTTAAAATATTGGTGATTTTAAATAAAGGAGTTGTTTATTTCTCTCCCGTGTAGAGGATATTGGGAAGCAGCAAGTCTGGGCTGATGTGATTGGCCTCATGTTCATCAGGATCTAGACTCTTCCCCTATCTCTGCTTCACTCTCCATCCTGCTCTGTGATTCCAACCTCATGGTCACTACAAGGTCCAAAATGCCTTCTGGAACTCCTGCCATTACATCCCCATCCCAGAAAGAGCAAAGAGGAAGGACAAAAAAAAAAAAAAAAAATCTCTTCTCCCAGTGGAGTCATCAGCTTCCTTTCGTCAGTCTTCTCTCAGATCCCTAAGCAACACCTCAATTTACACCTCTCTGGTCAGGAGTTGGTCATGTGGCCATACCACGTGCTGTGCAGGGAACTGGAAGATACATTCAGTTTACTAACTGGCTTCATGGAGTAAAGCCTGTTTGAAGAAGAAGGGGAGAGTGGCTACTGGGAGGCAGCTAGTAGTCTCTGCCACATACTTTTTACTAGAAGGGACTTTAGGGTTGTCTCTTCTTGGAGAGGAAGAGAACTCAGAACTCCCTTGCAGTCTCTTTGTTTCTCTGACTAGGAAGATGTTTCTTTTTTTTTATTGCTCTTGAAAGGTCATCATGATGCCTGTCTTCTTCTCACAAAATAGATGTATTTGATTAATGCTTTCTCTTGGATAGAAGCTTCTTTTTCTCCAGCCACTTCATGATTTCATGACCAATATGTTTTTCACGGGCTCAACCGTGACATTGAGCCCATTGAATCATTCAATTATGACCTTCAATATTGATTATATTAGGGAAGCTGAGACCATTAGATGGTGCTGAATGGCTTACTCAAGTCTCTGGATCACCATTTTGCCCCTCAGCATTTAAGTCACTCTTCCCGACTACCTTGATGTGCATTCAGGTAAAGTCACAGTTAAGGATTTTTCCCTCAGCTCTAGCTCTTGCTGGTGTGTGTGTGTGTGTGTGTGTGTGTGTGTGTGTGTGTGTTTAAATCAACAATGACCATTACTAATTTTTGAATCACTTAAATTTTATGCTTTTTATACTTAGGATATAAAAAACATTTTTAGAACAATGTTTTTTGGACAAAGCTTAAAATTGAAAAGTTATAAGGGGCTCTATAATGAAAAGAAAGCCTTTGCCACTTCTCGGTCTCTTAGCTTACTTGGTTACTCTCCCCAGAGACAAATATTATTTTCTATTTGCACATTCTTATGTATCTTGTATATTCTTCCAGCAATAGTATGGATATATATCATGCTTTTAGACTTTTTTCCTGGAGGCAGTTGGGAACCATTAACACTTAGTTTCCAAACTGTGCCCTGAGGCACCTGAGGGTGCTACAGTGAACTCACAGGTCCAACATGGATATTTTAACACTTCAAGGGAAGACCAGTGATGCTGGAACATTGCATGAACTATTAGCCTGGTGTAGTTTTACTATTGGAGTACCTTAAATTCCTTTCAGTGACTTCACCTCTGTGGAGCTGGTTTTTTGGTGGTTTCTATGGTAAAAGGCAAGTACCATGTGAAAAATAAATGTGGAACAGGAAATGAGGGAAGCTGTGTTCCATTTGATTCAGAAAGAAGCTGTGCAGAGCCCAATAGGGGCACACATCCTGTTAGCAAGGGATTATGGTGAATTATGAGTGAAGTAAGACATTTCTGCCTTTCCATTTATGTATATTATTTTTTCAATTGGTTACTAAGTCATCAGAACGTTAATACTTACTAAATTGTTTGGACCCAACTACTAAATAAACAGAACTATTTGGCAGTTCTTTTGGCTTAGGGCTGCTATGCACCTAGAAAGTGGGTAGCTCTGTGTCAATGTTTTTAAGCTAGAGAGGGACACTGTTAGCTTGTCTTTTAAATGATAACTTACAACAGTAGGGGAGATTGGAATTTGTGGACTCAACTACTATAAAACTTAACTGTTTTATGAGATGGAAGGAGAGTAGGAGGAATATAAGGGAGTCCAGGATCTTCCAAGAAACATCCCAGGACTTATGAGGTGGTTCTGGCCTAATCTTACATATGTTTTACAGTCAAGCTACAAATGTATATAGATGTGTAAATACCTTCTAAGGCATTCAGTGCAGATCTTCAGTATGTCATTAAAACAGTGTTAAATATTCACATTTTTATTGACTTCCCCACCTTCCTACCAATTTTCAGAAATAGGAGTAAAGGAGTCAAGTTCTTTTTTGTCTGAAGTCTGAGACATTGAAGAACTACTTCTAAATCTCAGGGAGCTTAAATTTCCACTTTTTTGTTTTTAGCCCAAGCATTCATACTTGATGAGAAAGAGCTTAAAAAGAGAGCATTTGTGGAAGGTTCTTGGAATGGGCCCATTCAGAAAACTCAACTGTATCTATAATGGTCAGAAGGTTCTAGTAAACTCCATTTTGCCTCTTGCTTCTGAAGTAGGTCCCAGAACAAGGTCTGTGTTCAAGGAGGTTTCCCCTGTACTTTCTTGTGAGGGTGAATTGTTGGTTCTCACCTCGAGCACAGTCTGGTCAGGTAGGGAGGACTCTGAGCTGGGTGTTGGAGTCTTGGTTTGCATTAAGGATCTTTTTTTCTGTGGTGTTGCTTCACAGCTTAAGCAAGTCACTTCTTGGAAATGGCTGGAGTCCCAGCCACTTCTCCCAAGGATCGGAGAAAATCATTGAAGTGGAATTGGGAAGAGATATTAAAAACATTTTTTTTTTTTTAAGTTTAGAAAAAGAGTCCATTCATGTATTGCCAGTTAATAACCATAGTGGAAGGTAGTTGCTGTGAGAAGTTGGGGGTCCTAGTCCTACTGGTCCATAGGGTATAATTTCTCTGCAGGTTCCTCAACTAGATACTGTTGGGGTAGTAAGACTCTAATTAGGGAACTTTGGAACTTAGGATTAGAAATCTTAGATTTGTCCCTTAAAACCAGAGTGTAGGTTACTTCTGCTGACTTTTCCTTAATTTGGATAAAGACGTTTGGGAAAGGTCATGGTCCCCTTCTATCCCACAGAATTAAAAATAAAAATAAAAGCAACTACAGACAAAAAGTTTGTGCAAAAATTTATTTTTTAAATTTAAAAATTAAATTAAAAAATTAATTATTGTGCAAAAAGTTTTGCATAATAGCAGTTGTGCTTAGTTCTAAGCACAGACCTGTTACCAACTAAAAAACCCCCAAACCCACAACTACCCTTCTGAGGCTCCTGCTTTGCTCTTGTTCTTAACATATTGGTGTATTTAAACTTCTTGGAGTCTCCTTTCATAGACATTTAGTGCATGTGTGGTGTGGGCGGGGTACTGTGCAGGGGCTGGGCATATAGGCAAGGTGAATAAGATGCATTTCCTGCTCACAGTCTCTAAGCTGTTGAAGCTCACATGTTCTGCATACTGAGATCACAGAGGAGGAGCCCCACATGGTACACGCTCTTCCTGGGACGAGCCAAAGGGAGGGGAAGGCACTTTTGATTATGTTGGCTGTCAGGAGCCTAGAGAAGGTGGTGATAGTGACGGTGGTGGGTGCTCTCTGTGGAGCCCCTAAAACATGCGAGATCCTATACTAGATGCCTTAAAACCTTAACTTGTTTGGGGTGCCTGGGTGGCTCAGTGGGTTAAGCCTCTGCCTTCAGCTCAGGTCATGGTCCCAGGGTCCTGGGATAGAGCCCTGCATCGGGCTCTCTGCTCAGCAGGGAGCCTGCTTCCCCTCCCCCTCTACCTGCCTTTCTGCCTACTTGTGATCTCTCTTTCTCTCTGTTAAAGGAAAAAAAAAAAAAAAAAACAACCAAAAAACCTTAACTTGTTTAATGCTCTCAGCAATCTTTTTTTTTTTTTTTTAAAAGATTTTATTTATTTATTTGACAGAGAGAGATCACAAATAGGCAGAGAGGCAGGCAGAGAGAGAGGAAGGGAAGCAGGCTCCCTGCTGAGCAGAGAGCCAGATGTGGGGCTTGATCCCAGGACCCTGGGATCATGACCTGAGCTGAAGGCAGAGGCTTAACCCACTGAGCCACCCCTGCTCTCAGCAATCTTGTGGGGACAGACATTATTCATAGCTTACTCCTTTGGAAAATGAACTCGTCCCAGGGTTACATAGCAAATGACAGAGCAGGATTTTTTAGACTTAGTATATCATTGTGTTTGTCCAGGTAAGATCTGACTTAGTATTAAGTGAGTGTGTCTTCTGTGGACAAGAGATGCTTAGATAATATGTAAGATGAGCTGAATCTGTACACAGAAACAAAAGAGTTCTAATTCCATCCCTTAAAATTGTTATAAAAGATATAATAAAGATTTAAGAATAGAAAAATGCTCACCCACTCACTGTTTTCATTTGTTTGGATTTCCTTCTGTTTCTCATCTATGAGCATAAATTTTACAAAGTTGTGTTTTTTTAAAAATAGATTTTATTTATTAATTTGACAGAGAGAGACAGTGAGAGAGGGAACACAAGCCACAGGAGTGGGAGAGGGAGAAGCAGGCTTCCTGCTGAGCAGAGAACCTGATGCGGGGCTAGATTCCAGGACTCTGGGATCATGACCTGAGCCGAAGGCAGAGGCTTAACTGACTGAGCCACCCAGGCAACCTACAAAGTTGTCTTTACAGTGAAGATGAATTTTGTATTTTTAACATTGACATAGCATAAATATTTCCATATTTCTACATAGTCTAAATAAATATCATTTAAATAATATTCTACTGGGTTGAACACCATTCTCACTGAACATTTAGATTCTAATTTTTAAAATTATAGATATTGAGCCATTTAAATTTTTATAACATATAGAATGCCCGTCTTTGTTTGAATGATTTCCTGTAAGTAAATACCTTTCGTTACTTTTTTTTTTTTTTTTAAATTGAAGCTCTAATTCCTTTTGTTACAAGATTCATGAATTGAGCAGCATCCCATCTAGCAAATCTTAATGACTTCTTAAACTCTTAGAATCATCTTTAACATTGCATTTTGTCACACTTAGCTTTTATGGCTATCTGATAATGTTGGCTATTTCTTTATTTTGTCATTTTTGATTCATATTATTTGGAATATTTTATTAAATTGTTGAGACCATGTTTTCACTCTATCTTATTTTCCACTTAAAACTGCCTCCTTTTGAGAATTTGGAAACAGAGCTGTCCCAAAACCATACTAGGTTTTTGACTGGAGGCAAACAACAAGGTAATAACAGAACCCAGATCTTTTAGTTCTCAGGTTGTTACTTTGTCTAGGAAAATAAGTTTTTTCTGTCTACAGACCTGTGTTTGTGCACCTGCTTAATGTGTGATGTGAGTGGAATAAGGTTCAGTAGCTCCCTGTCACCATAGTTCCAAACATCTAAATATACAAACCTGATCTGGGATGCTGGCATCCATGTGAATGTAAGGATGAAATGTCCATGTAAATATTGTGACAAGACATTTCCTTGAGCCTTCACTTAACCTTCACCAGAGATTAGCCAAGCAAGCAGGTGATGACTTGATAACATAGCAGGCTAGAGGAGCTCAGTTCTGTTACTGAAAGTTCTGTACAGCCTGAGGACAACAGGACTACTATATTAGGGGGTTCCCCCATCCCCTACAGTATCTTAATAACTCCTGGAGGGGGATGGGGAGGGAGAGACAGAGACACAGAGAGGGAAATAGAGATTTCACTTTTAAATAATAGCTGTCACTTACTGACTAGTTATTATGTGCCAGGTCCCTTGTCTACAATTTCTTATTTATCCCTCGTATAAACTTTGTGAGATAGGAGCTATTATCTTCATTCTACAAATAAGAAAACTAAGGATTAGAGACTTTGTGGCTTGCTCAAAGTTATGTTAACTTTTGGAGCTGGAATTGAATTGGTTTGTACTATCTTCCAGATTACAGTGTTGTGAAAAACATCCCAATCCATTCTTACGCAATCAGGAGCCAGGTACCCAACAGATCATAATGAACAATTCATACCTTTAAAAGTCTTTACAAATTGAATATCTAGCACATGTGTCTATTTTATTGCAAAGCTGTATGGTAGGTCTCAGTCTTTATACATCTGTCACTTATTAATAGGTATTTCTAACTTAGGAAAGATGGTCGGCCTTTTACTCCTGGTTTGGGTCGCCAGAGGAGGGCATCATAAATGTCCTGCTCTTGTTTGTTATTTCTGGCTTTCCCAGTGAGTGCTGCCTTGGTGTAGAATGTTCTCTCTTCACTTCTTGTTCTTTGTTTTTGTTTTTTCCTCAGATCTAGATACTGATGACGATTTAAATAGCGACGATTATGAATATGAAGACGAAGCCAAACTTGTTATATTCCCAGACCACTATGAAATAGCACTACCAAATATTGAGGAGTTACCAGCCCTGGTCAGTGAGTGTGCACGGCTGCTAGCTAGATGCGCGTGACTCTCTGTGTCAGGTGTGTGTGCGTGTGTGGTGTGTGTGCACGCGGGGGGTGGGCGGGGGAGACAGGTTGAATGAGCAAAGAGGAGAAGAATGAGCACAAACATGAGCGTGTAGCTTCTTCTCTGTGAAAGGGTCTTGCAGGGTGAGGTTTTAGTAGCGTTTGGCCAGATACCCTCTGCTGCAAGGTATTTCCATTGCTCTGTGGGCCTCTAAGTGTATAAACATTGGGCTGGTCTCTCCCCTGTGACCTGCCCCCCCACCCCACGGCAGGCTGCCCGCCACCCCTCCCCCCGTCCTTGGTGATCTGGTTTCTTGCCACCATAATTCACAGTCTGTTGTGTAGATTTTCACACTGTGCCCCTGAGATGTACAGGGCTCATTGGAGAGGGGTGTTTTCTGATCAGAGGAATGGCTATATTTTTATCTCTTCTGTGTGTTAGCCTTCCACGTGAGATTTTGTTTGGGAAAAATAAGGATTTCTCTGCTGAAGCAACAGCAACACGACTATAAAAATAACCAAACGCTTACAAATCACAGGTCTGCGGGAGCTCCGTGGTAATGTGAGACTCCTTGAAAGTTTTGTTCCTCATGAAGGCTAAGGCTACTTTCTAGGTTTTGGCGTTTAGATTTCGTGGTGAATTTTTTCCCTTTCTCTTCCCTGCCCTTGTTTTTTGTGGTGCAACATTCACCTTCCTGAACAGCACGAAGCTGGGGGCGGCAGGGGTGGTGTGAGGAAGCCACGTTGTGTTTGTTGTACTTGGAGCCCGTAAGGAGGCGTGGAGCTCCTGCAAGGACGTCAAGCGTTTTTCCTGTTCTTTCCTCCTTTCCTATGTCATCTCTACCACCCCATCTTCTCTCCTTTGTTCTCTTCCCTTTCTTTCCTTCCTTCCCTCTCTGCGAACACCTGGGGAGCAGGGAGGTCAGGGTCCCTGGAGTTTACACATGCTAGCTCGCTGCTTCTCTCCTGGCACTCCCCCAGAACAAAAGCCAGGTGTTTAGGTCTGGGAATCTTCAGGACATTGTGTGACTTTGTATTTACGGCCACCTGCTCACTTGCCTCTGCCAGTACGGGGAGGGAGGGGGTGTTTGTGCTTGGGGTTCCCATGTCATTAGAGACCAGGTTTCTACCATTCCACCTCTTCTGCCCCTGACCTACTTTCTACCTAAATAGAAGACCATAGAAATGAAAATGTTGTTGATTTAGCTACTGTACCTCTTTCCTCTAATTACTAGATGTGACATACCCTTTTTAGTGCTAAGTGCACAGTGTTCAGCAGTGCATAGAGAATTAAATTACCTTTCCTTTCTCCAGTTCCCTGTGTTGACTCATGTGGCTGTTACCAAGGATAAAATATATGAGTGGGCCAAATGGTTTTACCTCATCCCATTACCTGAAATTATATTCTAAACCTTGTATCTGCACGATACTGAGAGTTCTTACTGTCTGCCCTCATTTCATGTAACTCTTACGTCTGCCGTCAGAAAAGAGATCAAGAAGCACACGATGAATAAAGATCATGAGAAATGATTTTTCTCTCACTCACTTATGAAGAAAAAGTCTTTATGTGAAAAATTTAGTGAAGGAGCCTTTAAGTGTTTTTTCATTAATCCTATATTTAGAATATAATTTGAAGTGTGAATACTTTTATTTAAGTAAAGGTGAAGGGTCATAGAAATCTGAATCCCAAGAATATATGTTATAATTTTTAATATAGTGTCTTCTAGAATCAAGAAATAACGTAAACATTTTCTAAAAAGGAGAGGGAGCGTTATTCAAAAGCTGGGGTGGGAGCGATTGAAGGAAAAGTCTGGGTTTATCTGATGGTAGCTGATGGGATTTATTTATGTAACAGGTGCTAGTTCCTATCTTTTTGTGCTTCTGCTACATTTTTTGGTGTTTGATATTCTTGTTTGAAGCTTTGAAAGATTTTATTTATTTATTTATTTGAGAGAGAGAGAGCAAGTGTGTGTGTGTGTGTGTGAGAGAGAGAGAGAGAGAGTGAGAGAGAGAGCGCACCAGAGTGAGCTAGAGACTAGCAGGGGGAGTGGGAAAAGACTCCCGACTGAGCAAGGAGCTCGAACTGGGGCTTGATCCCAGGACCCTGGGATCATGACCTGAGCCAAAGGCAAACTTTTTTTTTTTTTTAAATATTTTATTTATTTATTTGACAGAGAGAGAGATCACAAGTAGGCAGAGAGGCAGGCAGAGAAAGAGAGAGAGAGGGAAGCAGGCTCCCCGCCGAGCAGAGAGCCCTGAGCCGAAGGCGGAGGCTTAGCCCACTGAGCCACCCAGGTGTCCCGCAAAATTTTTTTTTAAGCTCTTGAATAACAAAAATTATTGAGCTGAAAATCACCCAACCAGATGACTCTTCCTTCATCTTTTGAGCGTCTCAGCTCAGAAAAAATTCTGTTTCAGATAGGAACATTGTGGAGTCTACCAGAAGGTTAAACTACCTCTCAGTGATGTGAAGTTCGCAGAGACAGCATTTGGAGCTCAGTAGGGATCTTGTAGCCTGAAATCCAGTGCCTCATTTTAGACTTCAGAAACTGCTTGTAAATATTTAGCATCCAGCTCCCTGGGGGAAAGGCTCGCTTTGTAATGTTTGATGATTTCCATGGTGTCAATATTCCCACCATGGCTGATTTCAGGCTAACAGGATGTCTCCGGAAACAGGGTTGAAAAGAGAGTGTGTAGCAGCACCCCATTGTATGAAATTCCCACCGGTCACATAATGTACATGTAAATAACCTCAAGAACACACCGAAAATCGTAAGATACAGTAGAACAGGAAGAGAAGAGTTTTGAATGTCTGTTACTTTTTTAAAAATAAGTATTTTACCTGATTGTGTTTTTATAATTTGATTTTCAACAATGTCTGTGTTTCACAACCATCTTGCAGAATTTTAAAAAATTTAACCATCAGTTCTGTGAGCCAGTTTGAGTCGATTCCAGAACACTACTGAATTTGAGGACTGTGAGGCCTGGGATGGAGCCAGGACTAGTACCAAGTTTTTTTTCTCTTCGCTCAAGACAACCAATCCAGGGAAAGATAATTCATGGCCTAATTATAGGATAACAGATCCTGATCTTCAGCTGTGATCCATACGAAGGGCTGCTAAGCAGTTTCAGCTGAAAACACTAGATCAGTGTTTGGTCGTGGCCTGGAAGTTTGAGGAAATTTTGTTGAGTGTCACCAACATGTTCTTCAAAGAAAAGAGAGAATATTGTATTCAAATCTTTTTTTTTTTTTTAAGATTTTATTTATTTATTTGACAGACAGAGATCACAAGTAGGCAGAGAGGCAGGCAGAGAGAGAGGGGGAAGCAGCTCCCTGCTGAGCAGAGAGCCCAATGTGGGGCTCGATCCTAGGACCCTGGGATCATGACCTGAGCTGAAGGCAGAGGCTTTAACCCACTGAACCACCCAGGCGCCCCTGTTGTATTCATATCTTGATCAACGTTTTTGTGCATCGTGGAGAAGATTCAGAGGAGGACAGGGAAGGGATTGAGACAGTCGTAGCAACCAAGAGATTGTAATAACAGACCAGACTGAAAAGCTTAGGATGTGCAGCCCAAGTGCTAAGGCAGCACGGAATGGTTCAGGTAGCCCAAACCTGGAGCATCAGGAAGGATTTGAGGTGACCTGAACCCTGTTTTCCAGCAGCATTCCTGGAAGGAAGTGGGAGATGAATTTTGATAATTGAAAAGAAAGGCTAATTGTATAAAAGTGGTTTTGGTGAGAGGTGAGTGGGACTCTCTTTTTAAAAAGGTTAGATATATTTATGGATATTTGGCGTGTCATGGAGTATAACGTTTTTTGAGGGTGGAGACCTCTTCCTTACTCCTGATGGTGCCTTGCTCCGTGTCACCCATCGGTAGTAGCGTGGAGAATTTTAAGCAGGAGCAGGAGAGGATCTGATATTCCCAGCAGACCAGTCTGGCTGCCGTGTAGTGGAGAGGGCGGGTGTGGGGGAAAGGAACCGTGGGAGGCTGCTCTGTGGCTGTCTGAGTGAGCTGTGTTAGCGGCTGGGGCCAAACGAGTGTGACGGAAGTTGAGAAGAGAAAGGTTCCGAATAGCTTCTTGATGTAGCAGTGAGAGGAGTTGCTCAGGGGTTGGGGGGGGCAAGGAAGGAAACTGAGGGAGCAGCCCTCACTGTCTCTTAAAGAGTTCTAGGGCTACCCAGGGGGAAATCACTCTGCATGAAATTCAGCTAATTGTGGGGGGGGGGTTAGTGAGGTAGAATACAAACCTTGGTTTAAAAACCTTTTTAAACCATCCAGTGGCTTTTCTTGTGTTGGGAGTTGGACATCCATGGCCATTATCTCCCGTGGAATACTCTCATCACCCCTCCAGCTGTCATCCCTCCCAGCCTCTGGCCATCACTAATCTACTTTCTGTCTCGTTGGATTTGCCTGTTCCAGACATTGCATATAAATGGAATCATACAACATATGTACATCTTGGTGGTTGGCCTTTTTTACTTAGCATGTATTTTCTTTTTTTTGGAATGAAGTATTTTCCATCCCAGTGGATTCTTTTTTTTTTTTTTTTTAAAGATTTTATTTATTTATTTGACAGATAGAGATCACAAGTAGGCAGAGAGAGAGAGAGAGAGAGAGGAGGAAGCGGGCTCCCTGCTGAGCAGAAAGCCCAAATGCGGGGCTCCATCCCAGGATCCTGAGATCATGACCCGAGATGAAGGTAGAGGCTTAAGCCACTGAGCCACCCAAGGCGCCCCTAGCATGGATTTTCAAGATTCATTCATGTTGTAGCATGGATCAGGCCTTCATTCCTTCTTATTGCTGAATAACATTTCATTGTGTGGACATACGACATTTTATTTATCCATTTGTCGTTAGTGGGCATCAGGGTAGTTTCTTCTTTCTGGGTATTTTAAATAATGCTTCTATGAAGATTTGTGTAAGTTTAGCATGGACACATGTTTTCATTTTTCTTGGATATATACCTAGGAGTTGAATTGCTCAGTTTAACTATTTGTGGAACTGCCAAACTGTTTGCCAAAGTCACTGCCCCATTTTACATTCCCACCAGAATATGATTTTAAAGACAGTTAGGAATAGTTGTTACAGCATTAGGCAAATAGCAAATGTAGTGATAGGCATAAGTGCTGGATTAATTGGGTTTAGGAGAAAGCAGAGAATTTGCACCCTCTTCCCCTGTGGTCAGTTGGTGCCAAGCTGGACATCACAGATTTGCTCATGATGTTGACTGATCTGGCCAGAGACACCTAGGCATGTCCCTGTCCAAGGTCACATTTGCACCAGATTAAGAAATGGAGCCATGCTGCTTGCATTCCACTCAAATGCCCTTGACCGCATGCTGTTGTGTGATGAGTTGAGGATATTGGATATCTGGGTGTATATTTGTTAGAGGAAAACACTCACTTGGGTAAATCCTAGGCATTTCTGTAGCTAATTTCAGTCTTGTAAATCCTTCACCGAATACTTTTCACTGTGCTTGCTAAGAAATAGTTAAATCTGACTCCTGTGCTTGGCTTTACAAACTGGATTAGGTTCCTTGCTATCTTCGATCCTTGTCAATACTACACACTCCAGGTTAGGGACAAAATTGAGCTGGATTCATGGAGAAAGTCCTGGAATCTGCTAACTGGGATCTTGCTCTTATGGTCACTGCTGTCTGAATTTTTTTGGATGAGGCTGTATTTATTAATAATAATAATAAACTTTTAAACTTGCTTTCTAGAAGTTGCTTTTCTCTCAAGCTGTTTTTACACATAACATCTGGGTTTGTATTACAGGTAACAATTGCTTGTGATGCGGTTCTCAGCTCAAAATCTCCATATAGAAAGCAGGACCCAGACACATGGGAAAATGAATTGCCAGTATCCAAATATGCCAATAATCTTACCCAGTTGGACAATGGAGTCAGGATTCCTCCAAGGTGAGTGTCAGATAGCGAAATGGAACTTCACCCCTTAAAACTGACCAAAGGAATATTTATGTTTTTACCTCTTCTCTGAACTGGCAGTTATGTATATTTTTACCAGATGCCGCTGATTAAAACTAAGCTCAAAATTCTTTCTAAAAAGATCTCTACCTTTGTAGAGGCTGAGCATGGCCAGTCCATACTGCTGAGCTCAGTCCCCACCCCTCGGCTCTCAGCAGCAAGCACCCGCTTGAAGGTGCTCTTTGCTTGAGGGCTTTCTCTGCCTGCTGAGGCCAGGTAGGCCTGTGCATGGGACAATGAGAAATGCCACGGAGTTAATGCTCCCTCCTGTCCTCCTGGAACAGCCCTCAACCGGTGACTGGTGTGGATGGATGAATATCCTGGATCCTGACTCCTCGAGCGGCGGCCTCCTGGAGCTCCCAACTATACGGAGTCCGAGTTTCCCATGGTGGTCATCTGCTTGTTGACATACCTGGACTGGCTTCCTGCCCTTTCCAGTCTTCCTTCCCTCCATTTCTTCCTGGGATCACCTCCTATACGAGCCATTTATATTCAGACCTTTGTTTCAGACTCTGCTTCTAGGGGAACCCAACATTTACATTTGTGACAACATTTGGTTGTCACGCTTGTGGCTGGAATACTCTTTGGGCATATTAGCATCTCCTGTTAGGTCTGTTGTGTGGACAGAGGCGGGTGCTCTTGTCTTGTGGAACCCTGACTGTGCTGCCTTCACGTTCTGTGTGGTCGTAGGGGAAGGCAGCCTACTTCTGGGCCTCAGTTTCTCCCTTTGACAGCGTGGCTGGGGATACTGATTCTGAAGGGTGTTAAGTAGAATTAGATGATCAGACTTCTGTAGGGTACTTGGCATGTACCTGACACTAAACTTCAGTGAAGTTGACATTTTTTCTACTTCATTCAGATCTGCTGTGTAGCAGGATTTTGTTTAAATGAGCTTTACTAGGTGTGGTTAATGCTTTAGAACTTTAGGTGTTTATGCATGTGGGATCCTGCATGTTTTTGACTTATTTGAGCTCCATTGTCCCTCATGTAGGAATTTGAAGGAAATGACCTCACCTCCTGACTGCAGGTTCTGTGTTTTTTTAAGATTATTTGCTTGGTCATTTTTTTTTTTTTTTTCTTTAGAAAGATTATTTATTTACTTGAGAGAAAGTGAGAGCAAGAGAGAGACAGAGGGAGAAAAAGGCTCCCGGATGAGCTCGGGGCTTGATGTGGGCTTCATTCCAGGACTCTGGGATCATGACCTGAGCCGAAGGCAGACACCTAACCATCTGAACCACCCAGGCACCCCCACTGTGTCAGTTTTCTAAAGTAGAAGAGCCTCGTGGAGGCAGGCAGTGTACTGATTGGTACTGATTGGTTAGTGGCGACACTAACATTCTGAAGGGTGAAGGAGGGAAGGAAGCGGCGGTTTCCATTGTTTTACTCACTGCTGCCTGCAACCCCCAGCTCGAGACCGTCCATTCTCTTGGATGTTTGTTTTCTTTCTTTCTTTCTTTCTTCTTTTTTTTTTTAACCTGAGGCTTTTTTTGAAAAGAATTTATTTATTTATTTGACAGAGATCACAAGTAGGCAGAGAGGCAGGCAGAGAGAGAGGAGGAAGCAGGCTCCTTGCTGAGCAGAGAGCCCCATGCGGGGCTCGATCTCAGGACCTTGAGATTATGACCTGAGCCAAAGTCAGAGGCTCTAACCCACTGAGCCACCCAGGTGCCCCTTGGATGTTAGTTTTCTAGCTATACCTCGCGTTCCAGTGATCCTAACTGCTCTTCTCTGACCTTTCAGTGGTTGGAAGTGTGCCAGGTGTGACCTGCGGGAAAACCTCTGGTTGAATCTGACCGATGGCTCCGTGCTGTGTGGGAAGTGGTTCTTTGACAGCTCTGGAGGCAACGGCCATGCATTGGAGCATTACAGAGACATGGGCTATCCTCTGGCTGTGAAGCTGGGAACCATTACTCCTGATGGGGCAGGTGAGTGTGCCTTTATTGGCTTTGGGAACTTGTGGTGGCTCCTCTTAACTGAAATGGTGCCTTCATTCCTGGTTGGAGGGTGTAGGCTCTGGGAACTTGTGGTGGCTCCTCTTAACTGAAATGGTGCCTTCATTCCTGGTTGGAGGGTGTAGGCTCTGGATGCAGCTCAGGTCTGAATCCTGATTCTGCCTCCTACTGGCAAGTCTTCAAATCCTTCTCCACCTCACGTTCTGCATCTGGAGGATGATTGTGGTAGCTCCTTCATAGGTCTGTTGAGGCACCAAAAGCATTTAGCCCAGTGCACACAGTAAGGCCTTAATACGAGTAGGTTGCTACTGTTACCTGTTATTACTGTCTTTCTGTATATCTCTTGGCTAAGAGGACAGAGGGGTAGGAACCAGGACTTGTGAAATGAGCAGGGATAATCAAGTCCAGCATTAAAACAGTAGAGGGAAGCCCTAGAATTCATGATGGGAGTTAGCATCATTTTAGAAATGGAGTCATAAAGGAGGGGGATTCTAAATGATATTGTGTGTCAGAGTCCTTGACAGTGGCTGGTGGCCAAGGACTAGCCTTGGTTCCTACTTGTACTGCCAGCTTCAGAATTCGTTCTTTTTCTTTATGTTCTCACACCATATGCTCTCAAATGTTAATTTTTGGCCATGTTTGCACAATTCTTTCCATCTACCATTTTGTGATGGAAAAGGGAAATAATACCAGGATCAATAATGAGAAACTTAAATGCTGAGCAAGGGCCATAAGAATCCATCATCTAAGCATCATTAAAAACATTTATCAAGTAAACATAGATCTACACCAACACCTTAGGTTAGTCTTCTTCATCTTTCCAAGTTTTAGTCTCTATTTTTTCTTTATTCTAAGGTCAGATGATTTTTTTTAGGAGACGTACCAAGACATTCTTCTTTTCTTCTGTTCTCTTTCTCGGACTGAATTAGCCTGCTTCAGAGTTAATTGGCTAGGATGTTTCTCTAACGATGGCACACTTCTTGTCTACCATGCCTTTCCACCGAACTGGTTTTGTTTTTCGTCTATTTTGTAATTGAGGGCTGACCGTTTGTCCACGTAAAGATTCTCTTGACTCACATTTTGGATAATCTTCCTGTTTCTGGAGTCAGTGGGCTGATTTTGAGCTCCTTAGAGAAAAGTAGCGGCAAGAGGATAACCCTCCGCCCAGTCCAGGGTGAACCCTATGAGTACCACGATCGGAGGAGGAAAAGTCGGGACATGCTGCTGGGTTGAGGGTTACAGCAAGTTGCTTACAGGTCGTTATGTTGAATGCTGTACCAGGCAGCCATCCTAAGGCTACAGAGGGAAGGGTTTGTAATATAGGAGTTCTAGTCGGTAGCATTGTAGGGGTGGGAATCATTTGAATGTGTGTGTGTGTTTTAAGATATATTCATTTAGAGAGAGAGAGGGAGCATGTGCGCATGTATTTGTGACCATGTGGTTGTGGGGTGCGAGGTGAGGTGCAGGCAGAGGGAGGAGGAGAGAGAATCCCAAGCAGACTCTACCCTGAGTATGGAACCAGATGCAGGGCTTGATCCCATGACCCTGAGATTCACAACCTGAGTGGAAACCAAGAGTCGGACGCCTGACTGCACTACCCATGTGCCCTGCACGTATCTCCTTTCTGTTTTGGTTTTTGTAGTGGTTTGATAAGACCAATTATTAGAAGTCCAGTTCCCAGAACAACCTAAGACTACCATTATTTGTATACATGGTTTGGTTTTAAAATTTCGGTTGTTTGAAGGCAGAGAGCTATGTCTCACTCATCTTTAGGTTCCATATAAAATCTTACACGTGGTAGGCATGAATACTTTTGTTAAATAAACAGACTGGTATGTAAGTATTTAAATAATTAGATTACATTTAAATGTATGCAAATAATAAAGGCAAGGGTTAATTCTGTTCTCTACATGTCTTTAATTTTCCAGAAGCTTTCTTTCGAACATGAAACTAATTTTCAAACTATGATTTAGACTTTTTTCTTTTTCTCATCTAAAGTTTTTTTCCTTTCAGCTCGAGGAAGGAACATGTTATTTTTGCCCCTCGATTACACAAGGAGCCGATATTCAGTGTAACATATTAAGAAAACAGAAAAATTTAGAGATATAAATAAAAATCACCAGTAATATCATTTGTCAAATCACTTCTCACAATTTGGATATTTCCTTTCCTTGGCCTTGGTCAATTCTTATACAACCACCCAGACTGCCCCTGCCCCACATTTTTACAAAAATGGAATCACACTGTGTAAAGTTCTATTCCTTGTTTTCTTCTACTTAACATTAAATATACATGCATATACATATTTTCCATGTTATTAAATACTCTTTAGTATCCCATGATAGTTCCATAAATCATTTAATTTTTCTCCTGTTAGTTGTTATAATTTTTTTGCTCTTCTGATGAGCATCCTTGTATATATGGAAATCTTTGGATGTTTGTCTGACAATATATTTAAGATCAGTTTTTCTGAACAAAGGGTTGAACCTTTTAAATTTTCAGTTGCCAGATGAACCATGAGGGACTATGGACTTTAGGAAACAAACAGAGGGTTTTAGAGGGGAGGGAAGTGGGGGGATGAGTTAGCCCGATGATGGGTATTAAGGGGGCACAGATTGCATGGAGCACTGGGTGTTATACACAAACAATGAATCATGGAACACTACATCAAAAACTAATAGTGTACCATATGGTGACTAACATAGCACAATAAAAAAATAAATTATCAATTGCTGAATTTCTCTTTTAAGCAGTTACAGTAATTTACATTCCCATTAACAGTGTATGAGAATACCCATTTCAGCAAATCTTTGACAACTTTGGGTATTTGTTGTTTTTAAAAACCCTCGCTATTCTGGTATCTTGGTTTCATTTGCTTTACTAGTGAGAATGAACATTTTTCATAGTATTTTTGGCCAGTTTGTAGTTCTATTTTCGAATTTCTTAGGTTGATTTTCTAGTAGGCTTATGTGTAGGTGTTCTTTCTTGATTAAAATAAAAAACTCTTCAGCTGCTAAGAATATTAATTCATTATCAGCTATAGTTAAGGTTTTTTTGTTTGTTTGTTTGTTTGTTTTGCTTGTTTGTTTGTAGAGGAGGGAGAACTTTTCCTTATATAATTGAGATTTTTTAATAAATCCTGTTTTGATCATAGAAGGTGTAAAACCAACAGCAATGTAGATCATCTAGCCTGTGATGAGAGTTCTTGGAATTCATTTACCTGAAGTAATTTTCACTTTTTGAAGAAAGATCTGGATTTGATTTCTGCTTGTCTTGTGCAGAGTTGGTTTTAATGATTATTTTCAGTCTAATTACCATATTAGTTTATGGGATACATCAATTTTATTTTACTTTTTTAAAGTCTGTTTAATAGATGGCTAGCTATAACTCATTTGTTTTAAAGCCAAATAAGTTTATGAAAACATGCCTGTAGTTTCCCTTAATGTCTGAGGATGAGCCTGGTGGAGATTGAGGCACAGGAGCGCAGGGTGCCCTCTGTCCAGGGGCGGGTGGCCACCTCCTGGTGAAGATACCAGTGCCAACGGTCTCATTTCCATATTTGCTCAGCTCACTGAGGCTAGTTCAACTCGCAAGAGAGAAAGTGTTTATTTTTTAGGTTATAGTGAGAACCACAACTGCCTGTAAATGGGATGTTGATGTTGGCTTGACCAGTACATTCCTTTCCTGCAGGGAGCTGACTTATATTTAGAGTACCGCTTAGTGAACATGGAATCCAAGCAGGTTGTGGACTCAACTATTTAATGGTAATGTGATCTGATCATCCTGGTTTCCTTCTCCCCAGTAAGGATATACCTGTTCGGTGAGGACCTCCTACTTACCTTGAGGTTGCAACTTAGAATTGGTTCTTCCAAGAAGTCTGGACCACCTAGGCGAGGTCATGGTGGTGGCCTGGGTCATAAAAATGGCCCCCATATCAAATTCCATTCCGGGTCTCCATGAGCACAGTGACAAACAAACCAAGAAACAGATCGCGAGACAAACAAACAAATAAAAACTTTCCTCTGTGGGAGGAGACATTGATTTGGCAAAAGCAAGGATGAGGTTCTTGGTAGGAAGGGGGTGAGGAGGGACAGAGAGAGGAGAGGGTGTTTTGCTCTTCTGTTGTGAAACTAGGTTACCTAAGAAGAAGCCTAAGTGCCTTGGTGATTGCGGGAGAAGCTTCTGGAGATGCCCACAGCATCTGTGAAACTGCCTGGCCCTAGGGGCCCCTGTACCAGCTCAGTAGCATCTTATGGCGCTCTTTCTTGAGTCCACTTCACATTTTTTTTTCCTGTGACTACATGTCATTTGTAAGTTCTTCATCCTTGCCAAATTTGAGGATCACAGTTCATTTTTAGATTTCTTGTATGTTACTCATTCAACTGTTGTCATTGGAGTAAAAAAAATAACTGTGTGTCTGACCAAATCATGTCACATCTTTGGAGCAGTTAATGACTGGAGGGAGGAAACATTAATTTCTCAATATGGCATGAGTCTAACAAATTAAGAATTATAGAGTGTTGTGTGGTTTTCACTTATTTCAAAATCCTAGGCCAATGCCAACTGTTCAGCTCTGGCAACTTTGTTATTTTCTAATGAAGCTCAAATAATTAGAGGCTTAAAGTCTTAAGTCTTCAAAACTATTTCACTCGTTAATAAGAACTGAAGTTAAAGTGCCTAGGGAATGTCATTTTCACATTTAGTCAGTATCTGAGTGGTATTTTTTTTGTCACTTGCCATAGATTAAAAAATATTATTTATGTATTTCAAGTTATTAAAGATTTTTGTTGGTGGTTTTAGCATTTAAACTTTTTCTTAATTTCTTAAGAAATTCTTAATTTTTCTTAATTGGGCTGGGGATTTTGTCTTTTGTTTTGCTTTTGAGAGCCCTGAATTATACTAAAAAAGACTATAAATGAAGGCTGCCTATCTACAAGTTAAAATGGGCCCCTGGAGGAAGAGGGACAGCCAAGAAAGCTATACAACATCTAATCTATTAATAATAGAAAGACTAACTTCCTTTGGTGGCAGTGAGTCTCCACAGATCTGGGTTTGGGTCAGAAGATCACCATAGGTTGTGTGTGTATGTGTGTGTATTTCTTTTTTCCTCCTGGTGCTATTCTAAAGAGGAGGAAAATCATTGGACAATCTATCTTTTAGTGTCCCCAAGAATTGCTATTTTTTCTTTTTAAAAAATTACTTACTTATTTTATTTTATTTTTAAAAAATATTTTATTTATTTAGTTGGGAGAGAGAGAGAAAGAGAGAGCAGGAGCAGGGGAAGGGGCAGAGGGAGAGGGAGAAACAGACTCCCTCCTGAGCAGGGAGCCTGATGCAGGACTTGATCCAGGGACCCCAGGATAATGACCTGAGCTGAAGGTAGACATTTAACTGACTTAGCCATCCAGGTGCCCTTATTTACTTATTCTAGAGAGAGAGAGAGAGAGAGAGAGAGAGAGAACATAAGTGGGAGGGGCAGAGGAAGAGAGAATTTCAAACAGACTTCATACCCAGCGTGGAGCCCAACATGGGGCCCAGTCCCACCACCGAGATCATGACCTGAGCCAAAATCAAGGATGGGACACTCAACTGACTGAGACATCCAGGAGCCCCTGCTATCTTGATATCTATTTTCCCTGTAATAGATTTTGTTTTTCCAATTTAGGAGTGAAGAAATTGGGGTTTTTGACTCTCCCTTCCAATTAAGGACTTGGAATGGTGCTTCATCAAGTCTCTGAGTCTTCTGAGAGAGCTAAAGAAATAGTCGGGTGTAGAAGAAAAAGGACTGGGTGAGGGGCCTGGATACCTAAGTTCTGGGCCACCTTTGGGGTTTGAGGCAAATGACTGAACCTTGTGAGCCTCTTTTCCTCATCTGCAAAATGGGCCTGAAGATATCTGTCCCCTCCCCCACATTGCACTACTGTGTAAGGACATACAAGGTGATGGACTCCAGAGCTTCTGGGGAGATTTGCCAAGAAGGCCAAGATGCCAATCCCTCAGGCACTGGGACTGGTGGGCCCGGAACTGCCTGAGTTACCCCGCTGGGCCATGCGCACCCTCATTGGCTGTGTGTGCTACGGGGTGGACACATTGGGGATGTACTGAACAGTCTTCACTGAGTCCACTGGGGGTGGACACTAGTGTTGGAAAGAAGGGATGAAGGGGCAGGTGGGAGGTGGGAGCTGGCCAGCTGACAGGTCTGAGGCTGTGGAGGATTCCACAGGAGGAATTTTGTTTTGTCTTGGACCTAACACCTCACTCCAGCTATTCAGGTGCTCCTGAGGGCCTGTGTGTCCCCTCTGCCCCCTGGCAAGCTCTCCCTCCCACGGTAGGTGGTGCCACTCTCTCCTCCCCCACCCTTCTCTCCTCCTGCACTGTTGTTATGTCAGTGTGGTTTTGGTTACAAAATCAATTGTTAGGCATGGACACTGGTCTAATTTCAATTATTTTAACTTTAGACACTGCTTTCTCAAAAAAAATTTTTTTTTTTTTGTTTCAGAAAACCTTTAAAAAATCAACTTTCTGAAAGTAAAAAAATTGATATATGGGTATAATTACAAAATAGACCTATTAATTTTGTTTGTTGTTGATCATCTGTCTTTCCTCCAATTGAGTGTAACTCAGAGGAGGTTTCTGTTGGCTTTATTCACCAGAGTATCCCAAGCCTGGTGCACAGTGAGAGCTCAACAGATACATGTTGAATATTGAAGGACTTGATTAAAGATCTCGTTCCTTGTTTTCTCTTCACCTTGTAGATGTTTATTCTTTTCAAGAAGAGGAACCCGTTTTGGATCCTCATTTGGCCAAGCACTTAGCACATTTTGGAATCGATATGCTTCATATGCATGGGGTAAGAAGGTCTACTTTGTCTGTATTCCTACCTTGCAGGGAAGGAACCCTTTAGTTTCTTTAATATGTAATTGCTGAACAGGAATCTTACTTTTGTAGGTTTTAGGTTTTAATGTTTGCCTTCACTTCTTGAATTTAATTAATTAGCATTTTCTTTTGGTTACCAGCTTAAATTTTTTTTATGTTATAATAAAAATGGCACCTCGTCAAAAGTACCATTTGTTTTAGTTGGAGTTTGCTTGTGAAATTTCTGTCTATTTTGATGGAGAGTTGCATGAATCACTCCTTGTTCACTGAAGCGAGAAGGTACTGGAAGATGACCTTTAAAATTATCTGTGACCGACATCACTTTAATTAATTTCAGGAGGGGAAGCTGAGCTTGCGGGTGGAAAGAATAAGCCAACATGTTGTTTGTTGTTGATGGGGAAAGCTTTGCTTCATTTAATATTGTGTTTTCAAGCTGGTATCATGACTATGTAATGCCAGTTCCTGTGAGGAGCTGCTGCGGTGCGCGTGCTGTGCTCGGGCCCTGCCCTCCCAGCCCTTCTCCTCGGGCTCTCCTCCCCTCTGTCTCCTCGTCCTCACTCATGTTCCCCTTTAATTTATGTTCTCTGCTCCTCTTTAAGCCTCCCTCCTATTTCAAGGCACTTCCAAGGCAGAGGATTTTCCTTCACTTTCCTGTCCAGTGGCCTTGCTTTTCTGTTTGCTGGATTGAACTGTATTTTCCCTTGAAATTACTAGCTTCTTTCCATTCCTGTTTGTCTTTCTTCCTCCTATCTCCTTTCCTCTCAGTCTCTTTCCCTTTCATTTTTAAATCTTTAAAGAGTGTGTGTGTGTGTGTGTGTGTGTGTGTGTGTGTATTTGCTGTGGAAAGACATACATAACATAAAATTTGCCAATTTAACTATTCTTTTTTCAAAGATTTTATTTATTTATTTGAGAGGCAGGCAGAGAGGCAGGAGGAAGCAGGCTCCCTGCTGAGCAGAAAGCCCGATGCGGGGCTCGATCCCACAACCCTGAGATCATGACTCTGAGATCATGACCCGAGCCAAAGGCAGATGCTTTAACCCACTGAGCCACCCAGGCGCTCTGCCAATTTAACTATTTTTAAGTGTGTGGTCTGTGGCATTAAGTACATTGACAGTTGTATGCATCATCACTACATCAATCTCTTTAACTAGATGATTTTTCTGCTTAGCTTGGGGAACAAAGGGGCAGGAATATCCATTGCTGTTAGAAGTAATTCTTGAGATGTGAGCTTTGGGTGGTAATTATATAACTAAAGTTGGTTTCTTTCAATGACTTTGTCCCAGACGGAGAACGGGCTTCGGGACAATGACATCAAGCCGCGGGTCAGCGAGTGGGAAGTGATCCAGGAGACCGGGACAAAGCTGAAGCCCATGTATGGCCCCGGGTACACGGGTCTCAAGAACCTGGGCAACAGCTGCTACCTGAGTTCTGTCATGCAGGCCATCTTCAGCATCCCAGAATTCCAGAGAGCGTAAGTGTCCCCCCCAACGGACCTGGGCACACAGTGCTGTCCTTGTCCGTCACAGTATGTGCCAGGGAAGCCTGTCTTCAGCTGCAGGACATGTCGCCATAACTGCGTGGTGTGGCTTCTTGCATTGAAGCTGGGTGAGAACTATTGTCAAGTGTTACAGGAATCAGGTGACATATCTGAAAGCAATTTGAAAGGGGCTGTCGCAGAGAAGTGGGCTCTGTTAATTTTGACATAGGTACATAATCTGGAGTACAAATTCAGAGTTTGCAGACAGCAGGTACCTGCAGGTGTCCAGTAGTAGAGGTCATTGTTAACTACTAGTGTGTTGTGGTTCTTTTCTAGGGCTTTGTCACAATAATCCCTTTTCTGTTGGTTTATAGGTAGTCAATTATGGAATTGGTTATATGATTACATTGTATTTGTTCAACGAATGTTTTTTGGGTGCCTTTTACATGTCCTATGCTATTCTAGAGCTGGAGATGCAGTGATTTAGAAAATGTATCTGCCTTCATTGAGATTATACTCCAGTATATAATCTCTAGAGAGATAATAAACAAGGAGATAAGTTATAAAATTGCAAGTACTGATGCATGCCAAGAAGAAAGTCAGGCAGGGTCAGGTGTTGGGGATTTAGGAGAGGTGGGGAGGTGCCTTTTAAACAGACCTGAGATGGAGCAAAGGTCTGTGGAGAGAACATTCTGGGAGAGAGATCGCAGATGGCACGACCTTGAAGCAGGTGTGAGCTTGGCACGTCCTGGCAAAGAAGGGCACGTGGCTGGGGTGCTGTGGGCTAGGGAGAGGGATGGGAATGAGGTCAGATAAGTGGGCAGAGCTGGGTGCATGAAGTGCCAGGGAAAGGGATCTGCTTCTAGATTCTTCTCTCTAGAGCTTTCACGCTTAGAGAGTCAAAGCCTGAAGATGGAAAGATGGACAGCACAAAGCAGAGGGTGTGCAATAGGAAATGAACTTAAGAAGTGAAAGAAATGAGATTAGATATGGGTGGTGGAAGTTGGCACTGCTTTGTCCAAGTAAGCTGGTCAGAAGGTGGCGGCTGGGGCCTGCTCAAGGAAGCATGGACAGGGCAGAGTGTTTCAGAGCAGGGGTTTGGAGCCAGGCTGCCTGGGTGCACTGTGGGTTTCATCTCTCCTTTCCTGAGTAACTTTGGAAGCATCCTGATTTCTCATCTCTCCCATGTCTTCCTTGTATGATTGTAATGAAAACCCAACCAGGTTATACAGAGAGCCCCCAACAAGTGGCATTTGTCACTGCTATTATCATTGTTCACTTTGATACGATTGACATAATTCCTAGCCTTACCATTTTTTAAAAAATTTAATTGACAGAGAGAGAGAGAGACAGAGACAGAGACAGACAGAGAGAGCATAAGCAGGCAGAGTGGTGGGCAGAGGGAGAGGGAGAAGCAGACTCCCCACAGAGCACAGAGCCCGACAGGGGGCTCGATCCCAGGAGCCTGGGATCATGACCTAAACTGAAGGGAAATACTTAACCGACAGAGCCACCCAGGTGCTCCTTACCATTTGTTTTTGAGATAGTAATTGTGATGGCATAAACTGGTGGCTCTTGATCCTGGCTACATGTTATAATCACTTGGGGGACTTTGAAAAGATGGCAGATCCCAGGCCTCAGTCTCAGGCAGTGTCGTTTGAACATCTGGGGGTGGCTCTGGCTTTGGTATTTTCTGAAAAAACTCTCTAGGTGACTCTAACCTGCACCCAGGGTTGAGACCCACTGCTAGAAGCATGGGCATTTTAGGGAGGCCCATGAATATGGCTGCAGAGGTGGGATCTCAGAAAAAGTTTTCTGTGCGTGGATGAAAGGCAAGAAGGTCTTTTCTAGGATGGCGCTTATTTTGTTTCTGTTCTTTCAGTTCCTATGTTTTGACTCTCCCTTCTCATTTTCTAGGTATGTAGGAAATCTTCCAAGAATATTTGACTACTCTCCTTTAGATCCAACACAGGACTTCAACACACAGATGTAAGGACTGATTGAAAAGTATCTAAAAGTGTTTTAGGAAAATACCCATTGATTGAGCATAATGGTTATTGCTGGGTTGCAGAATTAAAGGCAGTTCTCTCTCTTTTAAAAAATTTTTCTGTAATAAAAGTGTTCTAAAATGAGCATGTGCTATTTTTATAAGAAGAAAGATATTAATAGTTATTTATAAAGTACCGAGGATGGTTTGAAATGGCATCATTTATCGAGAAAAATCAAATAAATAAGTTATTTTTGAGTCATCAAGCTAAAATGTTCCACCTAAAAGCATTCATAGGTAATGCTAATGTCTTTATGAGGAAACAACAATGACCTTTTTGTTTTTCTTTCTCCCTCCTGTCCAGGACTAAGTTAGGACATGGCCTTCTCTCGGGCCAGTATTCAAAACCTCCAGTGAAATCTGAGCTCATTGAACAGGTGATGAAGGAGGAACACAAGGTATGTGTCCCAGGGTTTGCCATGTTGAGATGCAGGTAGGAGGGGCCTTTGCCAGCTAGAATGTGGATTTCCTATGATTTGGCACATGGTGGCTATAAATTTAGCAAGCTGTCAGAATAACTGTTTCATTTTGGAGTCTAGGGTGTCTGTGTGCTCTTAAAACTTATGGTAAGAAATCGCTAGGGTTGGTGTTTCTACTGACAGTTGCTTTATGAATTATAAGTGAGTGTCATCATAAACGGTTTTCAGAACACTGTTCTACATAACATAGAGCTGAGATGGGAGGAATAAGCTTTATACAAATATAAACATTTTCTCCTTGGTAACATAATCTTGGCCCTTGTAATATCTGTCTCCTCCTAAGCCTCGACTTTGTTTGCTAGGATTTTTCCAGAAGCTGGTTGTTAAAAAACAGCACACACATTCCTATTCTTCCCCCTTCTCTACCCCACTCCCACTGAGGAGCTGAGGATTCTGAAGTTCTGGAGAGGTCTGGGCAGTCCCCATTTTTGGTAAGCTCCCAGGGGTTTTGTCAACACACTCAGGTATGAGAAACTCAGTTGGCCACTCAGTCACTGTTTATGGTAGGATAACTTAAAGATGTACTCCGTCTCCTAATAGCCAGACTTGCATTTCCATGTGCCTGCGAATAGGCTGTTGACCTTTCCCTGGGTGGCTCTGCTCACAACCTGGTTTTGTTGAGGGGGTGCCCTTGAAATTCTGCTGGGCACAGCTTACCTGGCTGTGCATTTGGCAGCCTGGTTCGGAGCATTGCCTGTGGCCTCGTGGAGGGCATGCCCTTTTCCCCACCACCTGCTCTGACTTCAGAGGGCGTTGTCTTGACTTAGTGGGCAAGTCTGTTTCTCAAGTGTTGGCTTCCGTGCTCCCACCTGAAGTCAGTCATCCTGAACTAGATTGACAGCAGGAATTGAAAGGGAATAGATTCTTGTTCATAATGAACGCAGCTAGTTGGGGAAATAGAGTGACTGAGAGAAGGGAGAGTATGCAGGGAGCATCTAGAGGTGGTGTTTGGAGATGGGGAGGAGGAAGGGGTTGAAGAGGATAGAGTGGCATGGGGACTGGAAGATGGATTGCTGTCCAGCATGGCAAGATGCCAAGTTCCTTATCCATTGAAGACTGGAAGGCCCTCATCTGGGATGCAGCTGGAGGGATGTTTGGTTGTACGGCTGGGGGCTGGGGGTCATCCAGGCTTCTTCTAACTCTGAGACCCTGTGAAGCATGGAAGAGGTGTTGGTGAAAACAACTTGGTCCAACATTTTCTTTTCATGACATTTATCCTGAGTTTTCATCCCTGCTGTGCCACTTCTTGGGCTGCTTTTGGGTCAGAGCCCACCTTCCTTGGTGATGGAGAAGGAGCCTGGACTGGGTCTTGGGCACTCTGACTTCCTTTCTGGGCTCTGTCAGGAGTCACATAAACTTCCAGTCCCAGCAGGCAGAATTAGTCCAGGTGGTGGTTGTGAATGTTGCAAGTGTGAAGGTTCTCTCTCCAGTGTAAATAAAATCTCGGTATATTACACACCTGCGGTTGTGTTTTTGGAATCTACTCATTTAAGAAAATATGGAATGGAAAATCATCAATTTGGTGATGTTTGCAAGTAAAGTTTGGTTTTGTTAATATTAAAATGTCCTTTTATATTAGAGTAAGAATAGTTCTTCTATGAGCAAGGAAGGCACATTCTTCATTCTATGAACAATGACTGCTTAGGCCCTTGCCCCCTCCTCACCACTGGGCTTAGTGATCGTTGTGCAGTAGCTCTGTGATCTCCTGGGGTCTGAAGCCTACATGTGGTCTGAACTCCTGCTTTGTGTGGTCCAACGTGGGTAATATGGCAGCATTTGGGCCATATTTGGTCTGTAGGTATGTTTTGCTTGGCCTGCACATAAACATCTAAATTTCCAGCTTCTCTCTCTTTTTCTCTTTGAGAGAGAGTGCAAGTTGGTGGGCGGGTCGGGGGGGGGGGGAGGAGGGCAGAGGGGCAGGGAAAGAGAGAATCTTAAGCAGGCTCCATGCCCAGTGTGGAGTCTGATACAGAGCTCAATCTCATGGTCCTGAGACCATCACCTGAGCTGAAACCAAGAGTTGGATGCTTAACTGACTGAGCCACCCAGGTGCCCCAGAACTTCCAGGTTCTCTTAAACAGTCAGACCCTGTAGCAGTTCCAGGCCCATGACAGCAGATGGCTGGAGCTGAGTAGCAGCCCTCCTTCAAACAGGACACACAGTCCCCAGCTGGCTCCAGTCCCTTTGTGATTCATGACTTGGCAGGTATGCTGCTGTATTTCGGTGTGCGACCTTTGATCTAGATGATCTGTAAAATCCTTTCCTGCTCTGTGGTGCCATGATCTAGTGGTCTTCAATGAAGAACCTTGAATGTGACCAGTAGTATGGTGTGCATCTTGGGAGTGGTGGGGAAGACCCATCTAGCTGGGTGGAATATACATCTTTGGTTCAGGCACCAATAGGGTACCTTTAGTGTTTAAAATGAGCTTGACTTGACCATATGATATTCTTTGTGGCTCTGGAGGAATCACTTTTAATCTGTTACTTGAACAGGCAAGTAATTCACAGTAAAATCTCCATTCCCCTTGACAGCGGAGGGAATTACTTTCTGAGGCATCAGGATTTTCACTGGCAGTTGATTTCAGAGAAACCGGTTTGTGGGCCTCTTTCTTCGGCAGTTGATTTCAGAGAAACCGGTTTGTGGGCCTCTTTCTTCTCTCAGGGGTCAGGAGCCCTTTGGTCAGGTGACTTTGTCTCAGGTCTGTGGCATTTGTGATTGGTAATGTGCCTGAAATACCCCAAGAGAAGAAAGAAGGTACACAAGACCAGAGAAGGGGATGGATCACAAGAGGAATATGGGTTGGAAGGGAGAGAGAGCAAGAGAGGAGTCAGAGCCATGTGGCGGGAGTGGCTTTTTATAGGGCCCCCCGCCAGCTGTGGTACTAATAACTAAGATTGCTTATGAAGGGCCAGGCTCTTTCTGTATGCTCACTAATGCAAAGAAAACCTGCATGAGGTTACACAGCCAGAGAGTGACAGGGCTGGGATTCATACCTAGCGGGCTGGCCCCTGCGTCTGCTTTTGGCCTCTACATGATCCTGCTTACCCCACAGTTGTTCCAGCATTTACTTCAGGTGTCGAAGTGCCTCAGTGTGTGGATGGTATAGGCGCATGACAAAAGGGGGTCCTTAAAGTCTGCAGAATTACCAGATGGCCCGTCATCTTGTTTCCCAATGCCTCTGCCTTGCATTTCTAGGTTACATGCTTCCTGGTATTAAATTGGTCTTCTACAGACCAAGGTGAAATCTAGTTTTTATATGTGCATGCTTACTTCACATTTTCATCTATAAAAAGATTTGTGGTATTTTTTTTGGGCACTGCCGTTTCTACATAAATGTGTTGAATTGATTTTTAAAATTAAGTTGCATCCGCAGTAGATAAAACCTCTCACTAGAGGGACACTTTTATTTCTTCAAAAAATTTACTCCTGATCTTATGCAGTCTGAGACCATGCTTTCACACATTTTTAATGCTGAATATTCTGTTATTTATTTCTCCTTCCAAAGAGAACATGTTTAAAACAATTCTATGTTTCAAACAAACTGCATTTCTTTTTCTTTATAAAGATTTTATTTATTTATTTGACAGGGATCACAAGTAGACAGAGAGGCAGACAGAGAGAGGTTTTGGGAATGCAGACACCCTGCTAAGCAAAGAGCCCCGATGCGGGACTCAATCCCAGGACCCTGGGATCATGACCTGAGCGGAAGGCAGAGGCTTAACCCATTGAGCCACCCAGGTGCCCCAAATGTAACGTTTCTAACTCACTTTTTGAAATATGAAAAACAGCTGGGGGAAGGCACTCTGTTCCTTTAGCTGGATCTGGTTAGGAACTGGGTTAGATCCAAGGTTTATGATTTAAGGTTAAAAGTTGGAACGAACAGATGCCATACACCTGTGTATTAGGGGCAGGCTGGGATGTGTCTATCTTTCTTTTAATTCCTTGAGTTTTACTGTGTGAATGTCTGTGCAGGTGTTGCTCTATGTGATACAAAGCCCCACTCTTGCTGTGTGCGTATTAATTAAAGCATTAGGCTCAGAGGAATGTGAGTGAGGAGTGTCCGGCTACCTTCTTAGTGCAGAGCTAAACAGAAAGTCTTGTGTAAGCATTTGGGAAAGATTCTGAACACTGTAGTCCTCTTGCTAATTTTAGCTGATCTGTTTTGCAATTGCTGATGGAGGAAGTAAGTACAGTATCCTATAAATATGACAGGTTCCTTAGGTGGTTGCTATTTTAGAGACTCCTGGGGCTCCCTCCTAATAGAGTTAGTTGTTGGGACTAGCCATGGCTACAGCTGTGTAAGAGCCATCTCGTGGGTGAGAGTGCCTGCTTCCTGAAGGCAGGTCTGACTCTTGGTCAAGTCTGGTCATTCCCTCTCCTTGTGTGCGGTGATAGACCCATAGGGGACTTTGGGATGATATCAGTGATACTTTGATAACTGGGAAATGTGGTTTCTTTGACTTAGTTCTTTGGTTCTTATTTAGACTTTTGGTTTCTTATGCAGAGCCTGGTCTTCAAATTTTTTTTCTTTTTTTAAAATTTTCCAATATGCATACAAGTAGCATTGTGTAGCTTTAGCAATTGCCATTCTGCCAGTCTGGTTTCAGCAATCCCCTCTAGGCTCAACTTTTCTTCCCCTTCTTCTGTCCTCCCCTTCCCTGCAGCGTATTACACAAAACCCAAGCATCCTTCTTGTCACCTGTAAATGTTAGCACACATCTGTGACTAGAATACCTTCTTTTGTTTTTCCACATAAAAATCATGTTAAAAGTTGCTTCAAGTGTTAGAAGCACACCCACAAAATTAGTAACTATTCCTCAGCATCATCTAATACCCAGTTCAGGTCTGGATTTTCCCCTGCAGTGTCAAAAATGACTTTTATAATTCCCCCTCCTTTTCTTTCTACAAGCTGTTGATTTGTGGAAGGAGCTGAATCATTTGCCCCAGCATCACTTTAAAGATTGTTGCCTTGTTCAGCTTGTGTCTCTGATAAGCTAGAAGCTAGATCTGGAAGATTTTCTACTATACTAGGTATGAAGAGAAGGTACTCTTAGTTGAGTGAGGGAATTAGGGGGGACTTCTCCTCTGCAATCAGGTAGAATAGGCGTGGAACAGCAGCCAGCCCAGCTGATGATCAAGGCATTAACTATGGAGTAGTCTAATTGGAATTAAAAGGCTCAAACCCAGCTGTGAAAGTCAGGAGTTGGTCTGCAGTGTGACGTGGAGAGGGAGACATAGCTTCTCTCTGGTTAGGAAGCCTTTTCAAATAGCTTTCCAGTGATCAACAGTTCTCAAGCTATAGCTGGCGGAGGATGGGGCGCCTGGGTGGCTCAGTGGATTAAGCTGCTGTCTTCGGCTCAGGTCATGATCTCAGGGTCCTGGGATTGAGTCCCGCATCGGGCTCTCCACTCGGTGGGGAGCCTGCTTCCCTCTCTCTCTCTCTCTGCCTGCTTGTGATCTTTCTCTGTCAAATAAAAAAAAAAAAAAAAAAAAAAAAAGGCCAGTCGAGAGAAAACAAGGAAACGAAATTGGTAGAGAAAGAGTAGAGGTATGGCTCGTGAAGTTTGCTGGACCACGGTCCAGGTGCAGGGCCAAGGTTCTGGGGGTTTCACCACAGTCCTGCTTGAGACTCCTTCCAGTTACACGACCACACAATGGTGAAGTGCGACAGCCAGATTTTCTGAATTTCCTGACTTGTTGAACTTCCCAAGGCAGCTGCTTTGATGGGGACAGGCAATCCCATCAAGTGGAAACCCAGATGGCAGGAGAAATGCCATCTGCAGTAGGCAGTGAGTGCGTGCTTATGGGAAGACCTAAAGAGAGATGCCCAAGGTGAAAAGATGGATTCCAAGCAGTGCCCCTGAGAAGTACTTGCTGGACTGACCTGTAATGTGAGGTGTGTGTGTTTGAAGAGGGCTTATTCAGAGCCGAGACATACTGTCTTCCTTTCTTAGCAACTGGTAAGATGGACTCAGGGCCACC
Organism: Mustela lutreola; assembly: GCF_030435805.1. NCBI lineage: Eukaryota > Metazoa > Chordata > Mammalia > Carnivora > Mustelidae > Mustela > Mustela lutreola. The sequence continues at coordinate 121,804,030 of NC_081291.1, read as the reverse complement.
AGAGATGAGAACTAGTATGTGAAGGTGATATTAAGACATGGGATAAAGGGAGACCGACAGACAGACATACAGACAGAGAGATGGAGGGACAGCAAGTGACTGACTTTTGTAGCTGTGTGGTGCTAAGCCAGTTACTCAACGCTGCTTTGCCTCAGTTTCCTCATCTGTCAAGTGGAGAGAATCTTCTCCCTTCTCCTCCTCTTCCTCCCCCCCCCTCCTCCTCATTAGGTTAAGTGAGTTAAGCAAGATACATGTATAAGGTCCTCGGAACTATGCCTGGCACCTAGTACGTGTTCATCCAAGTTCCTAGAATAATGTCTGATATGTTAGAGCACTTCATAAATTTCTGTTAAACGGAATAAATGTTAGCCATTATGCAAAGATCAGGCATGACTTTTGCTTGCTCGTGTTGGCTGCTGCGAAGCTTATAGACATCAGCAGTGTGAGTAAAGAGAGTTGTAGTTGTTACATCTTTTTCAGGAGGTATATATATACAGGAATATTTAATTGCCAGGTAAATAGCAGTCTTTACCTAGCACTGGAAGCTCATCAGAAGCCAGGGGTGTGTGCAGGATGGGCATTTATGTATGGTTTCCACATCCTCAGAAGCCCACACGCTGTCACTTCGGGGCGTTCTCCTCTAAGAGCCGCTGGCACTGTTCCAGGTCCTGGGCAGTGTCCCTCAGCGTTTGTCATAGATGCATGTGTTGTCTCTCATTTCCCCATGGTCTCTCAGCTCTCTGAAGGCAGAATCCCCAGGGGTCTGTGCGAAGTAGGTGGTTAGTAAATACAGGATGACAAGATCAGGTATATATTCAGCAAGACAGGACACTTCACCCTAGTTTTCTTAGAACATGTGGTGGGGAGCTGCAGGGAGGTGGATAAGGGAGCTTTCCCATCCCCTGTTTCATCTGACTGTGTGATTGTGCATACCTAGGCACTGCCTAGATGTCCAGGAGATCTCGAAGGACTGTGAGATGTAGCCTCCACCTGCCAAGGCCCACTGTCAAGCTGAGGAGATGGGCCAGGGCAGACTGAAAGTTGAAGGAAGTGGGGGGCACTTTGTGCTGTGTGCCCGGTGATGGCCCAGGGAGCAGGCTTCCTGGATCTAGATGGGAATGTGGTCCAGAACTGAGCAAGTGGAGGTCTTGAGAAGATGTGTGTGGGCAGCAGCTACATACTTTGTGGGGTACACGAACTTCTTCCTTTGCTTGTTTGCCAAGGTGGGGTGTGTCTCACTGAGACCTACTAGAGGCTCCAGCTGCCATTCCCGTCTTTGTGTGGGAGAGCCTGGAATTGGAATCAGAACCTGGACTTCATTCTGGTTCTGCTGTGTTAGCTGCATGGTAATCTGTCTGCCGGACCTCCTTGAGTTGGAAGACCTTTCTGGCACTTCTTTGCCTGTTTCCATTCCCCTAGCTGTAAAATGAGGATAACGGCAGTACCTTCTCCACATGGTGATTGTTGAGTATGAAATGAATGACAGGTAACACCATTGTTAGCTGCATGAACTTGGAAGGAACTCAGGAATCAGCTTTTTCATGAGCCCATCTCTGGCCTCAGTGGCCCTGTGGACTCATCCCACTCTGCCTCTTCAGGGCATTGCAGGCGGATCGCCTAGATTTCCAGGAGATTACCAGTTTTAAAAAATTCCAGTTCACATCAAAGGCAGTTGAAAGCTTTTCCCCACTCCCTAGCTTGGGAGTCTTGGAAACCAGTGGTGTGCAAGGGTTAGCACCGGCATTCTCTGGTCATTTTTCGTCCTTGCTTCCTCCGACTCTGGCCCCACCAGAGTCAAGCAAGTTCTGTGGGATGGAGACATTAGACAAGAGGCAGAGCCTTTTGCTGAGCTAGTGCATTTGGCTCTCTCCTGGCTGCCATGTCTAGCCTTTTTGTAGGGGCACATTAGTGGCTCTTTAGAGAGCCCTCTTCCGTGCTTGTCCACGTAGGGACCTCCCCTGGGACCTCTCCCTGATGCTCTGTGCAGCTGACCTCTGTAACTCCCACCTCGGCTCCATCCTCAAGTCTTCTGTGCCGGCCTGCCTTCCATCGTCTTAGGCAGTGTGCTTTCTGAAGGAGCCTGACGATCTTCTGAGCTAAGCTTCTGGTCCCCAGGAAGTTCACATATCCTTGTCCTCCAGAGTTGTCCTTGCCACCCACTCTTCCCACTCTGTCATCCTGGTCATTGCTGCCAGGCTTCTCCAGTGTCTGCTGGCGAAGGGCAAGCTCCTGGGAACAACCATGCTCTGATCCAGAAAGAGCCCAGGGCAGAGGTGGGCACCTACATACCTCTACGACAGTTACTAGGGTGTCATTTCCTGCTCTTGCAAGAAAAGACATACCTCGGAGAGAATGTGGGTTCCGTTCCAAGGCCACCGTAACAAAGGGACTGTTGCAGTCATGTGAGCCAAATGAGTTTTTTGGTTTCCCAGTGCATATCAAAGTGATGTTTACATGATACTCTGGTTTATTGAGTGTGTAACAGCATTATGTCTAAAAAAAACAATGTATATACCTTAATTAAAAACACCTTATTGCTGAAAATTGCTAACCATCATCTGGGTTTCCAGTGAGTTGTAATTACTGACTACAGATCACCATAACAAATACAATAATAATGAAGTTCAAAATATTTCCAGAATAACCAAAATTGGACACGCAGGCACAAAATGAGCAAATGCCATTGGAAAAATGGCACCAGTAGACTTGCTAGATGCAGGGCTGCCACGAACCTTCAATTTGTAAAAAACACCATATGGTCAAATCACAATAAAGCAAAGCACGATCTAATGAGGTATGCCCGTACCCCGTCTCTATCAGGGCTTCTCTCCTGCCCTCTTGTGGGGAGGGAAGGAAGGTGTAGAGAGTGCTCCTCTCCATTGACTTCCTTCCCAGGACCCCCACTCAGGCCTCTCTAGCCTGCTCTGAAGGGGGCTGTCACAGACTGCCTTGGCCACTGTGGAGTAAACCTTGTGAAGCCGGACCTTAGAAAGTGGGGATGTTTATCATGTCTTGTTAGTGTGGTGCCTGCTCCACAGAAAACATCCAGTGAATGTTGGCTCTTAACAGTGTTTAACCTTTGTTGTTTAGCTTCAGTTGTATCATCTGAAAATTGGGGTTTATGGTAATCCCTACTCTGCTGGCCGCTTCGTGCCGTGAACGCGTAGGAAAGTGTGATGAGTTGATTTTACTTTTATATTTCAGCCTCAACAGAATGGGATCTCTCCACGCATGTTTAAGGCCTTTGTAAGCAAGAGCCACCCGGAATTCTCCTCTAACCGACAGCAGGATGCCCAGGAGTTTTTCTTGCACCTGGTGAATCTAGTAGAGGTGAGTAAGTCCGTCTTCAGAAATGCTCAAAAGGTTGTAAGAAGGGTGCCCAGCGCCTGGAGGCGGTCCCCTCTGGTGGTCCCCTCTGCTGGGGCCGGGATGCCCATCCCCAGCCCCTTTCCTGAATCTGTCACAGTCCCAGCTGGTGCTGCATCAGCGTGAGGCTTTCTCTTCTCAGCCCACCTAGGGTGATCGCTGCACATGTTCTCCTTTCTAGCACTTCTGGATCTCCCCGTCCTTTTAATTTGTGCTTAAAGGAATGTTTGTCCATTATTTAATTCAAAAGCTTTTTTTTTGGTCTCCATGACAAAGCCCCTTAAGAGTCCAGCATGGTATTTGGTGTCCTTGTGCCACCACTCAGAGATGGTCACACTTTGGTCCCAGCAGAGCCGAGTCACATTCCGTGCTCTAGTTCTTAAAAGCTACTGAGAATTTGTGATTAAAAGCTTTCTTCTCCCTCTTAAAAAGCAACTTCTTTTTTTTTCTGATTACAAAAATGTTCTCTGTGGAAGATTAAAAAGGCACAAAGGAGAAAATCAAACTAGCCAGTGGTAACAGCCCCTACAATTAAGCAGTGCTAACATTTCGGTGTCTGACCCACTAGACACTTTCTCGGTGCATTTATTGATTTTCTCCATGCTGTTTTATAAGCTTCGGTTTCCACTTACTGTGTTGTGAATGTTTTGCCATATCATGACATATTTGAATGTAGCATGATTTATTTTTTGTGTATAGTTTATACCAGTGCATTTCTATGATCATATCATACGTGCCTTAATTTCTACAGGGCAACCCCCCCCCAAAACTGTTAGTGGCTGCATCATGTTCATTCACATGGTCAGCTATAGTTTATTTAACCAATCCCCTGTTTTTGGATATATGCCCGTGCCTTGTTATTAAAGTACTCTGGTGAACGGCCATGCCAGAGGGAACACTTAGTAACGCCAGATCCTTACTCCAGATTTACATATTTGCTTCTGTGCCAATTTTATTCATGAGTTACTATTCATGCATTTACTGACCTGATCTCATCGAATCTGCAGAGGAACCGCATTGGCTCAGAAAACCCAAGTGATGTTTTTCGGTTTTTGGTGGAAGAACGCATCCAGTGCTGTCAGACACGAAAAGTCCGCTACACGGAGAGGGTGGATTACCTGATGCAGTTACCTGTGGCCATGGAGGCAGCAACGAACAAGGGTAATGGTCCCAAACTGGGAACTTGGCAATGTGCTTCCACATAGGTGTAAACAAACCCTCGAATCGGAGATAACGCGGTGTACTCACTGCTCAGTGGAGTCAGGAGGAGACTCAGCCCAGATGGTGTCTGGTTCGCACCTCTCTTTTCCTCTTTTCCCCAGTCCTCCTGTGCCTTTCTTGTGAGAAGAGTCAGACACATCATGGGTTTTTGTTGGAGGGATTATGGACAGAACCTGTTTTAGAGCCTATAAATTTGATCAGCTGGTTGGCTTGGAGTCAGCTTACTCTGGGGGAACATTATTTGTACTTATAGATGTGGAAGATTCTTTAATGCTAGCACTCATGAGTTGTGCCATAAATTCTGGGGGAAATGATCAGAACGGCATTTTTCGAGGTGAGATGTTCTAGCAGCGACCTCCTGAAATAATCGGACTTTGGCATGTGAGTATTGAGACGCCCCTAGTGGGAGATGCAGCCGGCAGGGCTCCTGTAGGAGCGAGGCCCATTAGAAGGGTCTTTGGACTTCGGAAACAGGAAGGAGGTGCAGGAACTGCTAGGATCTGAGGGGAAGTCCTGCAGTCAGTCTGTCTGGTTCTTCCCTGGCAAAATAGGTGAATGGTATTTCTTAGAATTAACATTTAAAAGCAGAAAAAAGGTAAAATGTATGCTATATTGCTTATGTCTGTGAACTGTTCATTTCTGTAAAGGTCAGTAACTCACTGGGTGGCCTTCCTTCCTCTTTTTTTGGAGGGGGGTCAGTTTGTTGTGCTAATAGATAAGAAATGATTATGATGATTTTAAGGTGAAATGATTTCTATTTTCTACATGCTCTTGCAGCTTTTGGCCAGTTTCTAAATTCTTATCCATTATGTATGGTAGAAATGAGGGTAGGGGACTGTGGTTTGTTTCCTTTCTAGAATTAGGCTTAATTGCTTTCTCTTGCCAGCCTTGGGGATGTTCTGCTCAGTTCTGTGATCCTCTCTAACCCACTGTTTATAATTTATGAATAGTAACTATCCTTTTTCAGAGAGATTTATAATGTAGGCCCTGGAAATTGATTGTTGGGATGCCTAATACTGGCATCCTAGATATAAGTACGTCATAAACTGGTTGTGGACTGCACAATGAATTTTAAACCCATATTCAGATGTTCTTAAGAAAATACATAGGTGCATAAGGGTGCCCCAAAACGGATAAATCAGGAGTGATTTTTTTTTTTTTTTGGTAAACAAAATTAATTCCCAGAAAGACCCCATCAAAACTATATAAAATTTTGACTTATAGGCAGTTTCCAAGAGCAAATCTGCTGACTCCTTGGAGGCTGATGGTGTGCTGTCTTCTTTTTCCGTTGGTATTTAATCGTTTGAGCAGGAATTCTGTAGAAAGTCCTTTTAGGTTGGTAGCTTTGCTATCTGAACTTGTTTGTAACCTCAACCTGAAGTTATCTGGGCAGTGTTGGTTAGAATCATGGCCTGGCCCAGACATCTTTAGGAAGATTGACCAAACTGGGTGTTTTCTACTTCAGGAAGATAGAGTGAGTCATTCATTTGCTCTTTTACTCAGATGAACTGATTGCCTATGAGTTAACGAGAAGGGAAGCAGAAGCAAACAGAAGACCCCTTCCCGAGTTGGTTCGCGCCAAGATACCATTTAGTGCCTGCCTTCAGGCCTTTTCTGAACCGGAAAACGTAGATGATTTCTGGAGCAGCGCCCTACAAGCAAAATCTGCGGGTGTGAAGTAAGTACACATATGTGTGCGCTTGTGTGTTTGTGCTTGTGTGGCAGTAGTGGGGTAAAGAGGGGCGCTTGAGAAGTTGGGACTGGGTCAGGGCGAGGTGGCGGGCGTTGTATGAGTCTGCCCACGCTTTCTCAGGTGTGGTGATATGGGGTTATGATTTGTGCAACCTTAATTTTCAGAGCTCACTTGTGTGAGGCCTGTCCAAGAAACCAGGCTTATAATCTATGTTGTGTGCTAGCAAGGGAATGTCTTCTCTTCTCTTTTCTTTTTTTTTTTTAAGGAAGGTTGTGGTTTATCCTTTATTAGGAATTTGCTTTTTTTTTTTTCTTTTTTGCCAAGGACCTCCTAACCACTCCTCCCCCACCACATGGCAAGAGTCTATTAATGAAGAGAGTATAGAAATACTTATGGTAGTCTTCAATATTTAAACTCCCCTATGATAGATTTTAATTCCATAATTAAAGATTTGGCTTAGCATTTGGTGACCGGGGCTCTCGGGACATCTCGAAGTGGGCATACAGTTCCTGATCGTTCCGATGAGCTGCTTGGGACGTAGAAAATGCTGTTGCCCATCTTGTGCCTCATTGTCAGGCACATAAAACATTTTTTCCTGCACTTGATTAACTGATTTTATACAGTCAAGTCCTAGCCAATGCACATCATACAATTAGAAAAAGAGTTACTCACAGAGGCATAAAATGAAGGTAGATCTGAAAGTATGGCTCTGGAAATCTTACTTTTTTTGGGTATTCTTTGGCTGTCTGTCCTTCTAGCTAAAATTGAGCTCGACTTTGATGCACAGGGTCGTGAAGGCAGAAGAGCTACTGCTGGATGTTTTTATCACCTCAAGTCGCAGTCAGACTTAAATCAGTTATTCCCAGCAATAGCCATCGCTTGGGATTCTTCTTTGTTTCAGATGATCGATTTCCTATGGTAAAAATGGGAAAACGAAAGAATTTATTTTAGAAGTTAAAAAAGGCCATGTTTTCTTAAAATAATTTTTATAAAAATGTTCATATCCAAATGAGATTAATAATAGTCCATTCAGTTATTAATTATCCATTGTGGAATAAGTTTTCATCCTAGGGTTGCTCATTTATGGGATGTGTGTGTGTGTGTGTGTCCTCACAGAGAAGAGTTAGTGAGTTGGTGTGTTCAATGCATGAGACTCACTTCACTGAAACCTGGAGCCATCATTGGGCAGTTAGACATCTATGCACTATCTCAGTGGTAGACCCAATTTCTCTCATTATTCCCCCTCCCCAGCTTTACTGAATATCATTGACACTATTGAGATATTGACATATACTGATACATATTGAGAGAAAATACTATTGTTGTACGATTAAGGTGTACAACATTTTTTTTTACTTTAATTATTGACCATAGGTAGGTTTCTCAAACCTGGATTCTTCTCTCTTTGCACTTGAATTCTGATTCCAAGTGGGGCATAGAAGTGATCAGGGGACCTGACCTCCTAGAAAGTGACCAGCAGCAGGTGTAAACTGCAGTGTTCTTCATTTCCCTGTCTACTTACCCGCCCTTTTCTGCTCTTCAGAAAAGTAGCCTCATGTCTTAGAAAGCAGGTTCTGACATACTCTCTGGGCCTGTGGGAAGGAGTCTTCTCATCACTAACAGAAGGCCCATCATTAAAATGGAGTAGGGAGACATTGGCTTTGTAGAGACGGAGGCTCTCGCCCTGGGGCAAGTGGCCGGGAGATCTGGATTCATCTCCTGTGTCCCCTTCCCAGTGTATGTTCTATCCTAGGGCAAAGTTACCACACAATGTTCTTCTTCTATCCGTATTGGAGGAATGATGTTTGCTTACCTGGTTTTCGCCTCAAATGCTATGAAATATTTAGTTGTAGGCAGTGCTAATGTAACTGTCTAGGAGAGGGGTTTCTGCTTTCTCTAATCCTTAACAGTAGATATTCAATGGATTTTTCCTTTTCCTCTTTCATATGTATATGTGTCCTCATGGTTTTATGTATATGAAAAAAATGAATATTGGATATATCCAATTGTTAATTGAAAACTGGTCTTTGTGGAAAAGGAGAAAACATGTTTTAGGTTAATAAAGCAACTACCATATTTGTCCATTTATCATTCCAGGTCATGTGTTAAGCACTTACCATCAATTAACCTTTAATCCTCTTGGTATTACTAAGGGGTAGGTGCTACTATTCTCCCCATTTTATGGATAAGAAAATAAAAAGGGAAGTAATAGGCCAGTAGGTGGCAGACCTGGAATTCATTCAAATCGATTGAATTCAACGTTTAAACCCTTAATCCCTCTTATATGTATTATCCCATATTTTTGATTATGCTTGCTTATTCTCATATCCTTGTAATCCTTATGTAGCCTTGCATATTCCTTATTAGTTCTTATCATGTTTCAGATATTAGTTTTGGGGAAACCACTTCAGTGAGTTCCTAAAAATTTTTTTTTCTTTTTCTTATTTCCAGCAATATAGATCTCTTCACTATGTTAGTTTGGGGTCTTGAATTTTTCTTGTGTTAGACCCAGAGCCTGAAAGGCCAGGAAGAGGCAAAAGATGTCCTTTTCATAGAGTTTTGGCTAGTATGGACCAGACATAAAGGCTCTTGCCTAAATAGTCCTGAACGGACTGTTTCTGGGAACAATATTAGTGTTTGGAAATTTCATTCACCCAGCAACTATTATTGTTCACCAGGAATATCCTAGGCAATGAGCCGAATAAGACCTAGGTCCTGCTGTCAAGCAACTCATGTGTTAAAGGTCAATAGGGAGAGATTTTGTCTTGACTTTTATCATTTATAAAGAGGAGAGCACAGTGTGGGGTTCCAGAGCACAAGCTTTAGGTGGGCACAAGCTTTGAATCCCCAGTGTAGAACTTACTGAAACGTGATCTTGGCCAAGTGATCCCAAGCCACTGTTTCCTTAACTGTAAGCGGGATAATAGTACTTTCTTCATAGGGTCGGAGTGAAGAGTAAGGAGAGAGAAACTTTGCAAAGTGCTTTGTATACTGCCTTGTGCAGAGCAAGCGTGTGCTGTGATTGTTATAGCCATTGTTTTTATCTTTCCTTTCCTTTTTTTGGCCTTGGGTTGTACAGTTTATGGTTAATTAATTTTCATATTTTCAACATATTTAATGGAAAGGATAGAACTGTGCTCTATTTTTTTAGTTGCCAGGTCTTCAAGACAATAGACAATCTTAATTTCATGGGGAGGGACAGCTTATGTATTTTTCTTATTAAAACATTTGTGGTGTTTTTGCCTCAATTATAATTAGTGAACAATTGATAGGATAATGATAATGGGTTGTCAATAGACAGCATAATAGTATTGTTAAGCACTATTTTAAGCACTTTGTGTCCTGACTCATTTAGTTCCAATAGCAGTTTTTGGAGGCAAATTTGTTGTGTGTCTACCTAGATCTTTTGAATGATTTATGCTCCAGTGGTCTTAATTAAATACAGAAATTTTCAAGAAAAATTTTAATTTCCAGGAATGAATTTTAGGAATAAAAGAGTAAGTGGTGCATCATTTACAACTTTGTTAGATTTCAGGAGTTAATGTCCCAAGCCTGCAATTAATGAACACTAATTACTACTTTTGACATTATTTTGAACAAATATATATTGAGCAGTTACTACCTGTGTGATTCAATTTGAGACCCTGTAGAGGCTATGGAAATGAATGAAGCATGTTTACCCAACAGGGCGGATGTAAATGTGGGTGTCCTCTAACCTGAAGTCTGGTACTCTCAGGTTGGGAGTTACCCATAACAAAGGGGTGTGTTAAATTATCCACCTCTCTCCCATTCAACCTCACCTCCAGTTCCCTGCACTTCCCCTTGCCCCATGCTGTCACCAGTTGTTTTACTCACCCAGTTACGGACCACAGAGCAACTGCAAGAATCTTAGGGTTTCTGAACCACATTTTGGAGATCATTGATTTACTGATGACTTTTGGTTGGTCTCACTGTTCTATATTTTCCAGCTTTTAAGCTGATGTGGTAAGAGGAAGAGGTCAATCAGAAAGGTGGTATTTTTATGTTAGTTGAAAACACTGGATGGAGTTTGTTGGGTTTCAGGGAAATTAGGACTTGGCTATATTTAAGTAAGAATGATGTTTATTATTGCCTCTCAGAAGGTAGGAAAACCTAGTTAGAGATAGTATGATAATTTCCAAAGAATGAACCAGGATAATGATAGATGAATTCCTTAGGATGGTTAAGCTCCTTTATTTATTTATTTATTTTGAAAAAAACTCCCTCACATTATTGCCTATACCCTCCTACTGTCCTTGTGATGGAGAATTTGAGATCCAGAGAGGTTAAGTGACTTGCCTGGGGCAAAAAACAGGTCATTGACAGCTCAAGTCCGTGTCCAACACCTGATGGATTGTAGTTCTTTTATGACCAGATCATCATACTAATTCCCTAGGAATTCATAGTGTATATTCTAGAGTGTGCCAAGTGGTTTCACATCATTTCACATCGCATTGCCCTGGCAGGTAGCTATTATTAGTAAATCTGTTTTGTAGATGTGATCCTCATGGAGGGTCAGTGATTTGTTCGCATTTGGAGTGAATCATGTAGCATATCTTAGACCCAAATCCACATCCTTTGGCCCTTTTTCTGCATAGTGCTCTGTCCCTGTACTATGGCTGCTCTTGTACACTAGGGGGCAGCAATGCACTTGTAGTTGCTTTCTGAATTCTGGGCGGATACATTCCAAGTAGAAGGCAATGATTTATAGAGTTCGTGTGGATGGTGTTCTAGAATCTATTATTTTAGAAGATACATATAGTATTTGCCTGCAGCTTATTTTCTTTCTTACATGTACTTACTCTATCCACATTGACACTGACACAGAAATGGTTGTTATAAACGTGGAGAAAATGAACTGGAACCAGGCATGACTTTGGTGTCCTAGGTGAATAGTCTGCATAAAATCGTCAAACCAAAGTCCAGGCAATTCCTGAACATTTGAAGGGGAAACTCGAGATATTGACCATATGTATTAATTTAAAAATTTAAGGCTCAGATTTAGATATTTTAGATACTTAGCTAAAATATCTAAATCTGAACCTTAAATTATTAAATATATATGTATGTGTATGTATGTATATGTATATACACATATGTACACACACACACACAAACACACCCCTTTAGGATCCATAGATTTTAGATACAGTAATATTTTCCTGAAGCTTTGGCATTTCCAATAGTCAATCTCAACCAAAGTTCCAATGAACCCTCCTCATGCCAACTTTGTGGTTTAGGATAGTGTTTCTCTGTGGGATGGGAGATTGGGGGTATGTCAGGATCACTTGGGGGCTTTTCAAACCACACGTATAAAAACAGAGTGCATGCCTGCACACTCCTGCAAATGTAATGTGTATGTATACACACATACACAGTTGACCCTTGAACAACACAGGTTTGAGCTGTGTGGATCCAGTGGGCTTTTTACAGTATAATGCTATATTTTCTCTAGCTTATATTATTGTAAAAATACAGTATATAATACATATAACCTAAAAATGTGTTAATTGACTATATTATTGGTAAGGCTTCTGGTCAGCAGTAGACTATAAGTAATTAAGTTCTTGGGGAGTCAAAAGTTACATATGGATTTCTGACTGCATGGTGGGGGGTCAGTACCTCTAACCTCTGCATTGTTCAAGGGCCCACTGTACTAAATTCTAGCTAGGATTTTGGAGAAAAACAGATGACTATGGTTGAAGAGGACTTTTCTCAGAGATACAAAGTGCCACAGCAAAGTGAAAGTGTAATTTTGTAACATGCCCCAGATCCTTCTCAAAGGACACCATTGTCCTCTGTTAAAAAATTTGTCCTTGTGAGAAGGCCAGGGCGAGTGACTGGGAGTGGGTGCGTGGGTCAGCTGATGGTGTTTGCCTGTCCTTCCTCTTCAGTGCAGTCGCCGGAACTGCCAGGTATGCGTCGGGCAAAGCTTGTGATGCTTCATGAACTGTAGTCACGATTCTTACTGCCTTGTTTCATTGATCTAATCCCCTTGTGTTTCCCAGAACATCTCGCTTTGCCTCATTCCCTGAATACTTGGTAGTGCAGATAAAGAAGTTCACTTTTGGTCTTGACTGGGTTCCCAAAAAATTTGGTAGGTATCTTTTGCATGCTTTCGCTTAACACATCAAATTGGCCATTGGAAAAAAATGGCATGTGAAGGGGGCCCGTGTGATTGGCTGTCAGAAATCGTTCGATTTCATTCTTTTACCATCGTCTCCACCTTTCTCTTTCAAGTCAAGAGTATATGATATGCATTGACAATAAAAATCACCCCGTGTTCCCCACCCCTCTAAAAATGCGTTCTGGAATGGCTGGATTCTAAGAGTCAAAATGGGATCCCCACATTATCAAATCAACAATACTTTCCAAATTTTAACATGCATACAAATCACCTGGGATCTTGGCAGAATGCAGGTGTTAATTCAGCAGGTCGGGGGCGGGGGGCAGGGATTCTTTATTTCTTACAAGCTCCCCGGTGATACTGATGCTGCTGGTGCTGCTGGTCCAAAGCCCACACGTGGAGGTGCAGGTAACTGAAGATACATGCTCCTCTTATTAGCTCTCCTTGGCCTCTGAAGCAGGTGGGTGTGGCTAATGGCAGTCACTTACATCACGCAGATTTTATTAATAATGAGTACAGCCAGGTGCTTTAAATCGTCAAAAAAGGAATTTGATTTTTGGCTTCCTTTGGCTTTTTTCTTGCGAATTATAAAGGCCCTCGACCCTTGTTAGAGGTTTGAGTTTTCCAGAGGATGTACAAGAACCTTTTCACCACCATCAGGATCCAACGTCAAAGTTGTTTTTAGGCTGTCCTCCGTGCCACGGCAGGACACGTTTCTCAAGCTAGTGTACCTCAGGCTGTTTGCCAGGCTTTTAAACATTTTGTGTTTCTGAGTGCTTGAAAAACAACTCAGGCCTTACACTGGTTAATTAAGCACTCACCGGGTCTTCTGGAGAGTGTAGGTGAAAAGAATGTGAAATCAGGCTGGTTTCCCCGGGAACCTCAGCCGCTCAGTTGTCAGGGCACTTGTTTGCCACGTGACAGGATGGAGGGTGCTGACTGCTTCTGCAGTAGACCTTTGAGTTCCTGGTGGAATGATTTTGCGGCCAGCATGCTCCGCACTCAGCCTTTCCTCTGTGGACCTAGGAAGGACCTGAGAGAAAACTGCTTTCTCCTAAAGGCTTTCACCTGCTTTGGAAGCAGCATTCTTATTTTTCTCTGTCCTTGGAATTTCCGTAAAGGATAAAAACTCCAGATCAGATTTCATAGACTTGCTGAATTTAAAGGAGCCTCGAAGCCTGCTTTAATGAACCTGAATTTCTCTGTGGAGAACAGTTGTATTGATTTTGTGGGTCAGACAGTATGTTTGTTTTTGCTGCTCCCTGAGATTGAAAAAAAAAATTTTTTTTAACTAAGCTTTTTCTTCGGGTTGTTGTTTTAAAATAAGATTTACGTACCTGGCATCATAACTGGTTTTGGGGGTAGTATTTTCAAGCTCTGTTTGCTAGCCTGGAAGACCTATCCCACACCAACATTTGGACCCATTTTTCATTATTATTGTATCTGAATATAACACTAAATTTCAACAGGCACTTAGACTGTTAAATTTTGTATTTGAGTAAGTCAGCACAGTAACAACTGACCCGAGAAGTTAGAAAAAAATTCCCCAAGACTAATACACTTAAGATTGGATTTATTTCTTTAAAACTTCATTCTTTATTACCTTGGTGAGAATGATCACAGGGTCCTTCATGATCTGAGAAAAGGTGTAATCTAGGGGTTGCAAACGCCACTGCCTCATATGGCTTGGGGGATAAGGTAAATGACAGAGTACATTGGATATAAGAAACGTGTAGTCTAGCTATCTTAACCTTTCTTGGGTATTTCCACTTTGGATAAAGACGTGGCTTAGAAAGACATTTTCTTACCAGAACAATCAGAATTGCAAATATGATGTCAGGGCCATGGGGGCAATCGGGAGCAGTGGGGTCTGTGCCCTACAATCTTGTAGGGCACATATTGTCTGGAGTGGAAACTGAAGATCAGCCCCAGGGCAGTTGTTACCATATGAGAATATTTGTTTTTCAAAATAAGCTGGAAATATGGATCTTTAAATGAAATCTTCTGATTTTAAAATTGGAATTTGTCACCAACATTTTAGATACATCAGACATTCTGTTTGCTACAACTGGTCTTTGGGCTCCCAGTTTGCAACCTCTGGCTTGTTCAGTGTGAAATGCTCTGTATCTTCCCCCTGCTTCTCCATTAAATGTAACTAATCTCAGTGAGTCTCCTGGTCTAGGGATTTACTCCAGGGGACTGAAAAGCATCCCTTAGCTCTGCCTAGACACATGCACATAAGAGCTAGAGGTGCTGGTTTTAGGGGGCAATTGTGGGTTTTGGGGGAGTCTGGTGAATGTAATCTCTCTCACTTTGTAGATGTTTCTATTGATATGCCAGACCTACTTGATATCAATCATCTCCGAGCCAGGGGGTTACAGCCAGGAGAAGAGGAACTTCCGGACATCAGCCCCCCTATAGTCATTCCTGATGACTCAAAAGGTACCATTGTCTGCCAGGAGGTTGCTCTCTTACCCCTCTACCCACCCCACCCCCAGTGGAAGAGTCTCTTATCTTTCTCCACTCTGTTGTCCCTTGGCCATCTTCCTGTGTTGTAACCCACTGTAGACGCACAGTAGGGAGGCCTGGCTGCAACTGTAAACCTCAGGTAGACATGGGAAAAGGCACAGACCCGTCGCGGGTAATTGAAACGGACCTGCAGAAATCACTGGCAATAGAGGGCAGCAAATCTCCAAAATAGTCTTTAGGTTATGCAGCCTTTGGCTTCCCCTCCCTTCCCCCCTCTCCTTCCCTCAAATAAATTGGCCCGTGGGGAAGAGAAGGAGCGTGTTTTCAGTAGGCTCTCAATCTTGAGGAGCTGTGTCATATTGGGAGTCCTCTGGACAACCCAAAGGGGAAATTCAGTAGTGTGTGCTGGTTTTAAACATCTTGACCCCGTTTCACCTCCCCAGCTTTGTCACTGCTTCATAGCGAGGGAGCGAGATTTTTGTTCAGAATATTTAACTTTTTAAGGAAAAAGGACAAGCAGATAATAATTGTTTCACTTTTGTGGATCCAAGGACAGTGTCAAAAAATCTTGGTTTTATTTTAGCTCAGTTACTGATGAAATCAGTTTCATTGTTTCCATTTGCTTACCTATTTACTTACTGTTCACCTTTTTAATCAGTTAATTAGGTCAGTTAAAAGTGCTAGAGCACACTGGGCCCCTCTTCCAAAGGTTTCTTATCAGTTGAGCACTGAATATTCTTGGTGACCATGTTCAGGTGCAGAAGAAGGGTAAGGTGAATCCAGGAGACTCAAGATAGGATTCGAGATTGGCACCTATGTTCCATTATTCTCGGACGCTAAGTCAGATGTTAAACTGTAGAGTACGGAGAGTAGAGAAGGGACCTGTACGTGGTACACTCTGGGTTATGTGGTAAGAGTGGTCCACTGAAGGGGCCAGAGAGCAGAGATAAGGAGTATCAGAGGAGTACAGGATGGTTTATTAGCCCTGTTCCTGCTTTCTCTGATGTTCTTAACAGAATCCTTGGTTTGTAATTATACGGAGTCCTTAGAAATACAGGAAGATAAATTATTTAGTTTACTAAGATGATAACCAGAGCATCATGTTTTATCTGCTTGAAACCTGTTTATTTTTACTCCCTACTGTAATGATTTCATGTTGTACAGGCTGGGTGGTGTGTGTGGTGGGGTGCTGGCGGGTTGACCACAACATGGGATCCTTAGGGGTGAGGGATTAGGGATTGCCCTGCAGGGACTCTTTTTCTTTCTCTAAAACTCTTTGCTGTGCATTGATCTCATTCTCTGCCTCTCCATTAATTTCCAGATCGCCTGATGAACCAACTGATAGACCGTATGTACCTTTTGAAATTTTTCTTAGTGTCCTACACCAGTGTCATTGGTCTGACATTTATCTGTGGGAATTCAATAAAGGGGCATTGTTCTTGCCCTGTGGTTGTGCACAGCTTTTCCCGGGTGGGAGGGATTCTTTGTCTGCAAGTTCAGTTAGCAGCACACGTAAACCAGTGACATGGTGATTAGTGACTCCGTAGCTCAGGAGGAAGATCATCAGCCTGAAAGCCAACCGGCCCTGGGCTGGAAACTTGGCCCTGACGTTTATGACTACAAGCTAGAAAAATTTACTTAACTTCTCTGAGCCTTAGTCTCTGAGCCATAGCCCACTTGTATGAAGGTGGGCTCATGATGCCATTTCTTCCCACTCTGGCCAGGAGTAGGGCTCTTGATGCAGTGATGGCACAGTGGCCAGGCACTTTTTTCCATTCCTGCTGATGGACATGTAGAGATGACTCATGACTGATGGGACATGGTAGCATTAATTAATACTCTCAACGTTAGTAGTGTCATTGGATTGTGTGTTAATTTTATAGATTTTTAGTTCCTTAATCTTATAGGAGTTGATACTCTCCGTTTTCTGAAAAGAATGCAATAAACCATTTCTGATGAGTATTTAGATATAATTAGGAGGAAGGGGGAATGTTTAACACTAAATACTCCAAATTTTTCTGTCTACAAAGACCTTCCAGAGATAAACTATTGTTAGTTTACAAGTTCATGTGTTTTACATTGCAAATGACTGATCATGTGCCTTAGACCTCAACATTTCCTCTCCTTGGTCAATTATGATTTGCTCATTGCTATAAGCTGTCAGGGTTAGCGAGGGTCTTGGGAAAACCATTGCCTTTGTGAATAATTTAATTATAATAATAACAATGGTTGGTATTGCTCTGGAATGGTTACCATGAGTCATACTGTGTTTATTATTTTACAAATCCTTCTGATCCTATATAACTTTACTGTTCATACAAAATCCAGCTTCTCATTTGATTATCACAGTAAGAAGGACAGGGCAGGTAACCTTTGAAGAGTATAAAACTGAGACTCAGGAAACTTCAGAGACCTCAGAGCTGGGAGCAGAATCTGGGCCGGGAGTCAAGTGTGCTTTTCGGGCCACGTGACCTTTTCTGGAATGTGAGAGGTCTGCGGGCTGCTTTTGCTTCTGCAGAGAGCCCTTCTGTAAGGCTTTTGCCCCAGGGGAAGGGATGGGGTTTTATCACTGACTGAGCGGGAGGAGTCTGTCTCTGACCCAGAGCACTCAGCCAGTCTCTAGTGTTTAGGGCTTGGCCATTGATTTCCTCCCAGATCTAAGCCTGCTGTCTTATCAGCAGCCACCTGTACTCTCAACAGGGAGAAAATAGAATTATCTGGGATTGTTTAACATTTGCACCCCACCTTTCTCAGATTTTTAAAGAATAACTTTAATTGTTTTCTTATTATGGGAGTAAAAAGATATTTACAAACTGTGGGTTAACCATTAAGTGTCCTTTATGGTTTCATCACTCATCCATAACCATTGTTAACACTTGGTGTATATCCTTCTGCTGGCCTGTGCTTTACTTACTTTATTTTTCACAAAAATGGAATTATACATTTTCAGTCTGTTATTAGAGACCCCCATAACCATTTATTGAGCTGCACTTCCTAAATTACATTGTAGGGAACATTAGAGTCTCTCAAGATGTTGGAAGGTGTTCTGTAGAAAGAGTTTCCTAGTTTCCTTAAGTGCAGGAGTCTTTATGACAGGATTTTTAAGTCTTCACTGTGCTAACGCACATTGTAAATTTCTAAGGGGAGAGTAGAGAATGTAGATTTTAGGACTTCTTTGGCCATGGAAACCCCTTGTTTTGTGGTTCAATAATGACATCTTTCTTAGGACATCAGGCTGTCATAGAACACAACTCGGGAATCACTCCTGTCCTAAATCATTGCTTTCTTAAAATCTGGTATTGAAAAGATGTTCTCTTGTAAAAGAGAACGTTGATAAGCACATTTCTTTTTTCTTTTTAGAAAGAGAGAGTGCCGGGGGTGGGATGGTGGTGAGAAGGAGGGGGAAGAGGGAGAAGCAGAGAGAGAATCTTTTTTTTTTTAAAGATATTTATTTTTTTAAAAAATATATTTATTTACTTATTTATTTGATAGAGTGAGAGAGCATAAGCAGACAGAATAGCAGAGGGAGAGGGAGAAGCAGGCTCCCCACTGAGCAGGAGCCCGATGCGGGGCTCGATCCCTGCACCCTGGGATCACGACCTGAGCCGAAGGCAGTCGCTTCACCAACTGAGCCACCCATGCACCCTGTAGAGAGAGAATCTTAAGCAGTCTCCATGCCCAACATGGAGCCCAAGGCGCGGCTTGAGCTCACGACCCGGAGATCATGACCTGATCTGAAATCAAGAGTCGGACACTTAATCTACCCAGGCACCCTGATAAACACATTTTCAATATAGTTTTTATAGAACAGATACCTCTAATCCTCATTTCACTGCTACTACTCAGTTCTCCTAGTTGCCATCTTTGGCAGAATTTTCAGTAGATTAGAGACCTCAGGATGTAGAAAACATAAGGGATGTATTTTGTGCTCCTGTTCCCCTCCAGTTGTTGGATAATTTGAGAGCACTGTGTAGGTTTATATACATGTATATGTATACATATAAACATGCACATGTATATACACATACAAAAGTGTCTCCATAAAATGTAACAGGTGTATGTATATATACACATGTACATGTGTATTATAACCGCACATATTTCTGTGTATATCTGTGTACACATACATATATGTATATACACACATGCCTATAGGTTTTTATGTATGTTTTATACATTATGTATAGATACATGTGCTTATCTGTGTCCATGTATACACACACATACATACAGACACATACACATACGTCTTTACCAGTATCTATATGTCATTATGAGAAAAAAAAACCCTCTGTGTCTAAGCCCACATTAGGTTTATAAAGCTATCTCTCTCTCTCTTTCTTTTGAGATTTTATTTATTTATTTGGCAAACAGAGATTACAAGTAGGAAAGAGAGGCAGGCAGGGAGAGAGAGGAGGAAGCAGGCTCTCCATGGAGCAGAGAGCCCGACGTGGGGCTCAATCCCAGGACCCTGGGATCATGACCTGAGCCGAAAGCAGAGACTTTAACCCACTGAGCCACCCAGGCCCCCCTAAAGCTATCTCTTTTAATATCTTAAATGTATACCATTACAGAACATATTGTGTCCTTCCATACTTAGCATTTGGGCTCTCCATTTCCCAGAGCTGATTACTTCCTTTGATTGCTGATATACTTAAAGACCTGGCATAACTTCCTATGAGATTTAAAGCTTTTCTTTTCAGTTTTCAGTGATAGGAGAGATGGCTGTAGGAGAAGTCTTGAGAAGGATCTGAGAGACTGCAGTGGTTCTGGGAATACACCCAATCTCCCATATGAAATTAAGGAATTGTTTTTCTTTCTTTTTTTTTTTTTTTTTTTAAGGAATTGTTTTTCAGTGTTTGGATTGTCTAGGTGGTTATTGTGGTTCCTATTTAGGTCAAAGGCATTTAAGCTCAAATGGTATAATATTTAGATGAACTCAAACAAAGCAGAGGTAAAACACCATTTATACACCAAACAGAAGAGCATTTTCTTTGGATAGCATGTGCTGGTAGATGAGGAGAAGCTAGGGTGAGGAGAAAGAGAGTTTACGTTTTTACACCAGAGTGTTCTGTTGTGCTCCGTAGCCTCGGACATTGATGAGTCATCAGTGATGCAGCTGGCTGAGATGGGCTTCCCTCTAGAAGCATGTCGGAAGGCTGTGTACTTTACTGGAAATATGGGAGCCGAAGTGGCCTTCAACTGGATCATTGTTCACATGGAAGAGCCAGGTGAGTGGTTGGAAGAGGGGATAGCTTTGGAATTTGATGGGGTTGTCAGTGATGCTAAGTCTTGGTCCTTCGGTGTCCTCTGAATGGGTCCCAGAAAATGACATTTAACTCATAATTTAGCTTCTTAGCTCGCTTTCTTTTGTCCCTCATAATTTATACTCTCAGCTCACTTTCTCTGCTGCAATGAGAGGCACTTTGCTTGTGGAGCAAAGTCACAATGTTCGTCTTTACTCTTAAAAAAATATATATTCTGGAGGGCACGTATTACATGGAGCACTGGGTGTGGTGCATAAACAATGAATTTTGGAACACTGAAAAAAATAAAATAAAATAAAATAAAAAAAATAATAAAAATCTTATTGCATCCTCAAAAAAAAAATTATTAGCTTTCTTGAAATGTAACTCACCCTTTTAAAGCAAGCAATGACCACCAGAAAGATGTAGGATATACCAGCATATGTCAGAGTTGTTGCTAGCTCAGTCCCAGACCACCACAGTAAAGTGAGTATCATGATAAAGTGAATCCAATGAATATTTTGGTTTCCAGTGCATAGAAGAGTGATGTTTATACCATACTGTAGCCTATTAAGTGTACAATAGCAATATGTCTAAAAATGTACATACCTTAATTGAAAAATACTTTGTTTTTGCTGCATCGACTGATTCTTCCTTTCATAAATGGTTGCTGTGTAACACGTGATGTTATTTGATGGAGTTTCTCTTACAGTAGAACTTCTTTGAAAATTGGAGTCAATCCTCTCAAACCCTGCTGCTGTTTTGTCAACCAAGTTTATGTCATATTTTAGGTCTTCTGTTGTCATTTCAACAGTCTTCAGAGCATCTTCACCAGGAGTGGGATCTATTTCAAGAAACCGCTTGCTTTCTTTACTCATCCATAAGCAGCAAATGCTCATCTGTTAAAATTTTATCATGAGATCGCAGCAACTCAGTCCCGCCTTCAGGCTCCTCTTCTAATTCTAGTTCTCTTGCTCTTTCCACCACGTCTGCAGCGACTTCCTCCACTGAAGTCTTGAATGCCTCTAAGTCACCCACGAAGGGTGGCATTTTCTTCCAAACTGCTGTTAACGTTGATATTTTGAGCTCTTTCCTATGTATCACAAGTGTTCTTAATGGCATCTAGATTGGTGGATTCTTTCCAGAAGGCTTTCAGTTTACTCTGCCGTATCCATCGAAGGAATCTGTGGCAGCTACAGCCTTACAAAATGTATTTCTTGAATAGTAAGACTTGAAAGTTGAAATCACTCCTGGATCCATGGGCTGAAGAATGGATGTTGTGATAGTATTCATGAAAACAACATCAATCTCACTGTTTGTCTGCGTCAGAGATCTTGGGTCACCAGGTGCATTGTCAGTGAGCAGTCTTATTTTGAAAGAAAGTTTTTTTTTTTCCCCTGCGCAGTAGGTCTCAACAGTGGCTTAAAATATTCAGTAAACCGTGTTATAAACAGATGTGCTGCCATCCAGGCTTTGTTCCATTTCTAGAGCAGAGGCAGAATGGATTTAGCATAATTCTTAAGAGTCCTAGGATTTGTGAAATGGTCTATGAGCACTGGCTTCAACTTAACGTCACCAGCTGCATTGTCCCCTAACAAGAGAGTCCAGCAATCCTTTTACACTTTGAAGCCAGGCATTGACTTCTCCTTTCTAGCTATGAAAGCCCTAGATGGCATCTTCTGCCAATAGATGGCTGGTAACTTGCTACTTCACCTTGTTCATTTATGTTATGGAGATGGCTTCTTTCCTTCAACTTTGTGAACCAGCCTCTGCTAGCTTCATTCTTTCCTGCTGCAGCTTCCTTCCCAGCCTTCGTAGACTGAAGACAGGGAGGGCTTTACTCTAGACTAGGTTTTGGTTTCAAGGGGATATTGTGGCTGGTTTGGTCTTCTGTCTAAACCTCTAAAACCTTCTCCATCAGCAATGAAGCTGCTCTGCTCTGTATCATTGGTGTGTTCACCAGAGGAGCACTTCTCATTTCCTTCAAGAATTCTCCCTTTGCCTTTACAATTTGACTCTTTGGTGTAAAGAGGCCTAGCTTTTGGATTATCTCATTTTCAATATCCCCTCCTCTCTAAGATTAGTCACGTTAGCATTTGAGTTAAAGTGAAAGATGTGTGATTCTTTCTTTTGCTTGAACATTTAGAAGCCGTTGTACGGTTAGTAACTGGCCTAATTTCAATATTGTGTCTCAGGAATAAGGGGGCCTAAAAAGAGGGAGACTGGAAAATGGATGGTCAGTGGAGCAGTCAAAAGATACACAACGTATGGATTAAGTTTGCTGTTTTATATGGGTGCAGTTTGTGGTGCCCCTAAACAATTACAATAGTAACATCGAAGATCACTATCACAGATCGCATCATATACTAATAAAGAAAAAGTTTGAAATACTGTGAGAATTACCAAAATGTGACTCAGGATCATGCAGTTAGTGAACGTTGTTGGAAAAATGGCACCAGTAGGCTGGCTCAACACAGAGTCGCCACTAACCTATTTGTAAAAAGTGCATTATCTGCAAAGTGAAATCAGGTGAAGTGCAATAAATTGAGGTCTGCCCATACTACTAGCTAATAAATGATAAGGACTTGAAATAGAAAAATGTACATGAAGGAATGGGGCTGTTTAGTAAGATTTTGCCTCTGTCTACTTTATTAAGGTTTAGTTTACCATAGACCATATATAATTCACCCATTTGAAGTGTACATTTCTGTGCTTTTTAGTAAGTTATCAGAGTTGTGCAACTATTAGAGTTGCACAAGGGTATTTTGCTGTAGGGACACACAAGCTATTTATCTTTTCATCTGTTGGTAGACATTTGGGCTATTTCCAGTTTTTGACTACTGTGAATACTGTAGCTATAAACATTTGAATACACATTTTTGTGTGAACATTTTTTAATTTCTCTTGAGTGGAGTTGCCATGTCATACAGTAATTCTGTGTTTGCCTTTTTGAGGAGCTGCCAAAGTGGTTTTCACTTGGCTATACCATTTTACATTCTGCCACAAAGGGTGAGCATTCCAGTTTCTCCACATCCTCTCCAACCCTTGTTACTGATGTTTTTATTATAGCCATTTCAGTGGATGGGAACACGGTAGCTCACGGTGGTTTTTATTTGCATTTCCCTGATGACTAATGATGTGTAGAGCATCTTTCCCTGTGTTTGTGGGTAATTTATGTATCTTTGGAGAAATGTCTATTCAAACTGTTTGCCCATTTTCAAGGAGGTTGTCTTTATATTTTTGAGTGGTTCTTTTCATATTTTGAATACAAGCACCTTTCCAGATATATGATGTGCAAATATGTTCTCTCATTCTGTCAGTGTTTTCACTTTCTTGATGGCATTTTTTGAAGCACAAAAACTTTTAATTTTGATAAAGTCAAATTTATCTATTTTTCTTTTGTCACTTGTGCTTTTGGTATCATTTCTGAGAAATGTTGCTAACTCAAGGTCTCTTCCATTGAGCTTACGGAGCTGTTTTGAGTTAATTTTTGAATATCGCCTGAGATGGGCATCCAGCTTCATTCTCTTGCATGTGGACATGCACTTGTTCCAGCACCATCTGTCGAAAAGACTGTCCCGTCCCCATTGGAATGGTCTCGGTACCCTTGTCAAAACTCAATTGACCATAAATCTGTGGGTTTATTTTTGGACTCTCTGAATTCTATTCACTTGATCTATAGATTTATCCTTATGTCAGTACCAACTCTCTTAATTATTATAACTTTTTAGGTATTTTTCCTTCTTAGCTGGTGTTATTTCCTTTTTTTAAATTAAACATTTTAAAAATTTAAATTCAATTAATTAAATTAATTAAAATTAATTTTTAAAATTTAAATTCAATATTATATTATTGGTTTCGGAGGAACAAGTCTTTGATTCACCATTCTTATATAAAACCCAGTGCTCATTACTTAACATGCCCTCCTTAATGTCCGTCACCCAGTTACCCTATCCTTCTACCCACCCTCCCCTCCAGCAACCCTCAATTTGTTTCCTATGATTAAGAGTCTCTTATGGTTTGTCACCTTCTCTGGTTACATCTTATTCTACTTTTCCTTTCTTCCTCTATGATCTTCAGTTTTATTTCTTAAATTCTACATATGAGTGAAATCATATGATAACTGTCTTTCTCTGATTAACTTCTTTCACTTAGCATAACACTCTCTAGTTCCACCCACGTTGCTGCAAAAGTATTGTTTATTTTAAGACTAAAAAAAGAAAAAGGTCTGAGTGTGACTCTCTTCCCCAGATTTTGCCGAACCACTGACCATGCCTGGTTATGGAGGAGCAGCTTCTGCTGGAGCCTCTGTTTTTGGTGCTACCGGATTGGATAACCAGCCTCCAGAGGAAATTGTCGCTATCATTACCTCCATGGGATTCCATCGAAATCAGGCTGTTCAGGCGCTGCGAGCCACAGTAAGCACCCGAGGTTGTGCGAATACCCTCCTCTTATTAGAGGCAGTGTGTCTTTCTGTCAGCACCAGTGGAGACTTTCCAGTGTCCTTTGATCATTTTGAATTATGTTTGTCTCACTCTGTACCCCACCATGGCCCACAGAGATTTATTTGCTTATATTCTACGTACAGCTAAAATAAATGATTGGGGGAAATGATACAGTTTAAGAATAAGGAGTAAAAAACAAAACAAAACAAAACAAAACAAAACACACACACAAAAAACCCAGGGAGCCAGCTGGGACAGATGAAAGCAACCAAAAGACCAAAACTGAAAGAAACTCCGTATCATCTGAGTGTTTATTATTAGCAAGGCTCCAAGATTTGACTTGGAGCTTCCTTGTGGCCTTGGAGCACAGAGAGATGCATGAGAGTCCATATTCAATAAGGCAGTTCTTTGGGACAAATTTTGCTTTTCTGATACCAAGACCTTAAAGAAGTGTCTCTCAGAAGTCCTCATAGAGAAGACTAAAGGCTCCTGGGAATTCTCCACTTCTGTGTCTGTGGAGGGAGAAGATTCTTCTGGTATTCATGTACTTCCTGATGTTGTCAGGAGAGAAGGGACCATGAAACTAGATGGTGGGTGGAAATCTTCCCTTCTCAAGGTAGATATTTGTTTAATATTGAAAGGAAGTTCTTGTTTTTTTTTTTTTTTTTTTTTTTTGTTTGTTTGTTTTTTTAACCCATCCTTAATTGCCACACTGTGTATAGTTTTGAGGGGTTGTCTGCTACTAATTCCTGCTTACCTGTCCTGACCGGTTGCCTGCAAGGGTCCATTGTCATAGTGGCTCTCAACTGACTCCAGGAGTGTGGCTGGAACAATCTGTTTCCCTTTAATGCGCTTGAAATATCTCAAGCAGAGTTAGTTTCATTCAGGGTACTTGCTTTGCCCCACTTATTTTTCTTGACTGACTGTTTCATTGGCGATTCTGATGATGTCTAAGCAAATTCTTTAACCTGCCCGTGATATCACAAACAGGGGAAGATGGCAATGTTTTTATGGCCGATTGGTTTGAACTGCAGAGTTGAGTTTGAAACAATGTACCTAACTAAGCAGTATTGTCATCATTAATCAAGATGCTAATCTTATCTCTACTGCAATTCAACAACTCTGCTTGGAAGAGGAGGGAGAGGAGGCACTAACACGGCCCTCGTGCTGGGCCCCCTCTGTCTGGCATCATTCTCTGCAGAAAACACAGTTGATAGGGAATGTAGTGTGTGCAGTTGGCGGGGCCAAGAAAGAGCTGGGCTCCAACAAATGGCAGACTCTCTGGTGTTCTGTACCCCATCATTAGCATCAGCCTGCAGAAATGCTGAGCTAAGATGGATACGGACTTTGGAACGCTGGTCTGCTGCTCAGATCTGTTTCCCAGTGAATCTAATTACAGACCTCAGTCGGGAGACTTGGAGAATGCCAGCTGAATGTGCGTTTCATATGCAGGGTCAGAGCTTTGCTCTCAGAGGCACTTAGGACTAATGAATTCAGACCTCCTGTCTTATCTGCTTGACATCCTGGTTCAAGTGGTCAGGATATAATGAGGCCCTGGGGCTGCATACATTGTAAAAATGTTTTATTTTATTAGAATAATAACCTGGAAAGAGCACTGGATTGGATCTTTAGTCACCCTGAGTTTGAGGAGGACAGTGACTTTGTGATCGAGATGGAGAATAACGCCAATGCAAACATTATTTCTGAGGCCAAGCCTGAAGGACCTAGAGTCAAAGATGGATCTGGAAGTAAGTTCTTGCCTTAGAGATTATCTGAGCAGTCATGACCATGCATTTGGTTCTCGCCCTTCCCTACCCCTACTCATATTAAAACCTTCACTGTCATTCAAAAGTTAACCCAGATCCTACCTTCTCATAAATGGTGCATTTTGCCACTTTGCATGGCCATGGTGATCTGAAAAAGTCTGGGACAAATTCAGAGTCATGTCCCCTAGAAGTGTGTATGCTTACGTTTTGTGCCTGCTGTCATTTTGCCATTCATTTTAGATGTTTTTTTTTTTCATGGACCATGAAAGTTTTTGTCCAAAAGAGAACATTTACTTTCATGGTAGTATTTTTTTGGAATGACCGAAAAACAATCTTATATCCTTGACCGTCATTGACCATACCAACTGCTGATAATTTTCTGAAGGACCAATCAGGAGGGTGGAAGAGATGCCATTGGCCAGTCATCCACCTTTTTTTTTTAAGTTTTTTTTTTTTTTTTTTTTTTTTTTTTTAAGTAATCTCTACACCCAATATGGGGCTCGAACTCACAACTCCGAGATCAAGGGTCTCACAGCACTATGCCTTTTCAAAGGAAACACATATGTGTCATTATGCACCAGGCACTGGTTCTAAGAACTTCACATATGACCTCTCATTTAATCTTTAACATATCTGTTTTATGTGTGAGAAAACAGAGGCAGAGAAAAGCTAATTACCTTGCCCAAGATCACATAGCTCTTACGAGTCGGAGCCAAAATTCAAATCTAGAATCCCATGTTCTTCACTGTTGTGATGCCCTGCTTTTTGGGCTGTGATCACCTCTGGAAAGTGTGTAGGCTTGTTAGCTGGCATTCGTTACCTTCTGAAGGCAGATGGCAGCATCTCTCATCTCTCAGTGTTATTTCTTCTGTATCCCCCTACCTCTAGCTCAGACACCTGGAACTAGAGCCATACCACCAGCCTCGTCAGGGCACTAACCCCCTTCTTCCTACTTCTAGGCCTGTGCTTGGGTTAATTCTTGATTGTGAAATGCCCTTCTCTCCCATCATGGCACACTAAAATCCTTACCATTATTCACAGCTTGGCCACAGATTCCATTCCATGGGATTGCTTTCCCAGGACCTTCAGAATTAGTTCTTCCTTATCTTGGGCTAGTAATAATTACACCAACATTCACAATACTTCCATTTGTGCCACGTTTAATCCTCACAATAATCCTATGAGGTAGATATAATTATTATCTCCCTTTTATAGGTGAAGAAACTGAGGTAGAAGAGAAGGTTAAGTTTGTTAAGGTCATTTAGTTAGCTAGTGATGGGTAGAATCAGAATTCCAACCCAGGTTGTCGGCCTCCAGAGCATGTGCCCTAAGCCCCATGACATAGTGTTTATTCTTCTGTTATTAGAAGTATGAAATTCAGGGGCACCTGGGTGGCTCAGTCAGTTAAGCATCCCACTCTTAATTTCAGCTCAGGTCATGATCTCAGGGTTGTGAGATTGAGCCCTGTGCTGGGCTTTGCACTCAGCAGGGAGTCTGCTTGAGATTCACTCTCTCCTTCTGCCTCTTCTGTGCTTGTGCTTTTTCTCTCAATAAACAAATAAATCTTAAAAAAGAAAAAGCATCAAATTCATCTGGTGATAAAATTATTTATATAAATATTTGTGTTTCCTATTTGGGAGCTTGTAGAGGGCAGATGCTATTTTACTTTCATAAAGCTCATGGTGTCTAGCACATAGAAAGTACCAAGTAAAAAATTATTGGATTTAATTAAATTCACATTTATAGGGGTGCTTGGGAGTGCGGTTGGTTGGGCATCTCTTGATTTCAGCTCTGGGCATGATCTGAAGGTCATGAGATCAAGCCCCATGTCAGGCTCTGTGCCGGGCATGGACCCTGCTTGAGATTCTCTCTCTCACCATCTGCCCCTCCCCCATCGCACTCTCTTTCTAAAAAAAAAAAAAAAATTATTTTTTAAATTTTACATTAGCAGCATTTGTTCCAGTAATCAGATAGCTGTGGGCTCTCATTAATGGCCTACGCATTAGTCATTTAACCAGATCTAAAATGTATGTATTGATCTGCCACTAGACATAGAGGGTGCGAGGGAGATTTTCTTTTATATAAAACAGGAATTTCTTTACTGAAACTCTCATAATCCCGACTAGGTAAAAAAAAAGATGAGATATAGTTCTCCCAACTTCCATATTCATCTAACGGGCCTTGTATTACTTTTTGGAAATCAGTGCCTTGCCTAAAATTCTAAAAGCCATAATGGATGGTATTCGATTATTCATGAGTGGGTTTTATTACGTGTTACATGTCTTGGTTCACGGCTTCCTTGATTTTCTGTAATGGACTTTTCTTTGGGGATGGTGAGTCCTCCTCACGGAAGGAATAAACCACACAGTGGGGGTCACTGTAAAGCTGCCAAGATACATGGCTATAGAAAGAGGGTGAGTCTGATCATTAGGTTTTCCTGTTTTCTGATGGAACGTGGAGGGACCAGCCACTCTCTTGAAGATGGTCATAATGATATGAAACAGCCACATCATCCCCTTGGGCTTGCTGAACTCAGAGTGATCTTCTGGTACTCCTGGCCCTGCTGGTTTTTGAGTTGAACCCTTGAATGGGATGTCACGATGATGCTTTCAAGCACCCTTTAACTTAAAGGCACTACGGGCCAAGCTCAGTGGTCTCCCTCTTCACGTCCCCCACATTTAGGGTGAGGGTAGAGAAGGAGACAGAGATGTCCTGTGAGACATCAAGTACAGGATATACTGAAGCTAAAAGCAGTGGTAGGTGAAAATTTTAATTACCAAAATCCAAAAGAGCCTGACTCATCAAATGCATTTTGTATCTGATTTTTAAGAGGAATGGATGTTTTTAAAGTAGCCTTTCCAGCACTGTGTCTTGCGCACCAGAGGTAATCAGAGAATTAATGATTAAATGAAGAATGGCTGAAGATCAGGATGTAGTGGCCACAGGAACAGTCTTGTGCTGCCTCCTCCAAGTGTCAGATGGAGGAATTGGGAGTGCACCATTTTGTGTTCATTGCATAAATCACAGGAAAAGAGAAAGGTGATTTCTTGTACTTTGCTGCATTAGCACCTGAATTCATATGTCAGTCACTTCTTTTTTTTCTCTTATAATTAAAAGTGTATTTAATAATTTTAAGAGCTTGAGAAAATGCAGATTTATGAAAAGAGAAAATAAAAACTACTTCCAACCCTACTACCCAGTCATAACCACTGTTAATGCCTTGTGTATATTCTTTAGACCTTTCTATGCAAATATAAAATGAATGCAAATATAAATATTTATAAAAATAAAACATTCTATACATGCTATTTTGTAAAGATTTTTTAAAATTTGTTTTAGAGAGAGAGAGAGAAAGCTTGAGCAAGAGAGGCAGAGGGAGAGGGAGAAAGACTCTCAGGCAGACTCCATGTTGAGCACGGAGCTGGAGACTGGGCTTGATTTCATGACCCTTAGATCACAACCTGAGCCAAAGCCAAGAGTGGGCCGCCTAACCGACTGAGTCACCAGGGAACCCTCTACATGCTATTTTATAAATGTTATTTTATAATCTGGCTCCCCCTAACTGTGAATATATATATATATATATGTGTATATATATATATATATATACACATATATATATGTCTAGATCACTGGATGTGTATTAATAATACCCATTATATAGCCGTACCATAATTTATATACCTAATTACAGGTCATCTAATTGTTATTTAAATAGAAGATGATTATATGGGTGCCTGGTGGCTCAGTTGGTTAAGCATTTGCCTTCGACTCAGGTCATGATCTCAGGGTCCTAGGATTGAACCCTCCATTGGGCTCTCTCTTAGCTGGGAGCCTGCTTCTCCTTCTCCCTCTGCTGCTCCCTGTTTGTGCTCTCTCTCACTCTCTGTCAAATAAATAAATAAACTCTTAAAAAAAAAAAGACAATTACAGAAAGAGTTTCTGATAATGGGGCTATTTTTATATTCAGAAGGTGACAGCAATTATTATTACTATTATTATTTTTAAAGATTTTATTTACTTATTTGAGAGAGAAAGAGGGGGAATGGCAGAGGGAGAAGGAGAGAGAGAAATAGACTCCCCACTGAGTTGGGAGGGAGCTCACGTGGTGCTCCACCTGAGGACCCTGAGATGACCTGAGCTGAAGTCAGACGCTTAAGCAACTGAGCCACCCAGATGACTGAGAGCAATTATTTTTAAGTAATCAAATTTTTTTAAAGATTTTATTTATTTATTCGACAGAGAGAGATCACAAGTAGGCAGAGAGGAAGGCAGAGAGAGAGGAGGAAGCAGGCTCCCCGCTGAGCAGAGAGCCCGATGCGGGACTCGATCCCAGGACCCTGAGATCATGACCTGAGTGGCTTAACCCACTGAGCCACCCAGGTGCCCCAAGTAATAAATTTTTAAAGGATGAATTTTGTTGACAGAAGTATAACGAATGCCTCCTTCAATCTTTATCTCAGTAATAAACATTAAGAATAAGAAATAAGAGAAGCGCCTGGGTGGCTCAATGGGTTGAAGCCTCTGCCTTCGGCTCAGGTCATGATCCCAGGGTCTTGGGATCAAGCCCCCGCATAGGGCTCTCTGCACAGCGGGGAGCCTGCTTCCCCTCCACCTCCCCCCCCCCCGCCTGCCTCTCTGCCTGCTTGTGATCTTTGTCTGTCAAATAAATTAAAAAAATTAAAAAAAAAAAGAATAAGAAATAAGAAACACAAGTTTCTTTTTTTTCTGTCCTCTTTCTCTTTTTCTCTATTAAAAATGACACCATAAAGAACATTCTTGGGCCCTTAGCAAAAATTTCTACAAGTGAAGTTTTTGAGTCAAATTGCCTATTTTGAGGTACTAATGAGTATTACTACATTGCCCCCCCCAAAAGGCAACTTTGCTGGCTCTCTTGCTCCCCATCCCTCCACCGGTACAGTCAGGCTAAGAACTCTCCTTATTTTTCATATATTTATTGGCTGTTGTTTTTCTTCTTGTGTTAATCACTTACTCATTTAGTTTGGTCCATTTTCCCATTTTTTTTGAGGTTTTCACCAGCTTTTTATTGATTTATATGAGAGTTTCATATATTGCACATTAGTAGTTAGTCTATAATACTGAATTTTTCAGGCCAGAGACATGTTACCTTTTTTTTTTTTTTTTAATTCATCTCTCTTTTTTTCCCCACCTCTGCAAAGCTGTATGTTTTTCTTCATAAACTTCCTGTGTATTTCTGGTTGAGTTTCTTCTCAGAATTACATTTTCTCTATGACTTATGAATACAAATTTTTCCCATTATATTTTCTAAATTGTTACTGCTGAATTTTGGAAAGTTCCTAATCTTGTAATTAGCTGTTCTGTAAGGATTTCATTAGAATTACATTGAATTTAGGTTCTCTCCTAGGAGATGTATATTCTGTGTAAGCAGGTTGTTTACATTCCCAAAACACTGCTTTTGACCTCTTTTTTGGGTTGGTGAGTTGATGAAAGCATTTGGTTTGGCGTGTGTGAAGACAATTTAACAGCTTAAGTAATCGTTTTTTAGGAGCAAAACGGAGAGTCAAAACAGATAGTCAAACCAAGTAAAACCAGCAACTTCACTTTCCTGGGTTCTGCTGTAAGGGGCGGGAGAGCCGAGCCACACTTGTCCAAGCAAAAAGAGAAGTATTGTATCACAAGAGCTGGACAGTGCTCGGGAGTCCTGACTTGAGGCATGCCCTTGATTGTGGGACTGAAACCCTTTCACCGGGTTGCTCCCCTTGGCTGTACTTCTCTGGGTTGGTGTGTGTCTCAGATAGGCTCTTCCTAATGGTCACAAGTTGGCTGCCAGTGCCTCCT
The DNA here is from genome assembly GCF_030435805.1 of Mustela lutreola. Taxonomy (NCBI): domain Eukaryota; kingdom Metazoa; phylum Chordata; class Mammalia; order Carnivora; family Mustelidae; genus Mustela; species Mustela lutreola. The sequence goes on along the minus strand of NC_081291.1, from coordinate 121,771,859 downwards.
ACTATGTATCTCTCCAGGTGAAAATCCAGCCAAGCATCGCCCTGGAGTTCCTAGCAAAGGTCCTGGCAATCTGAGACTCGGGCTGCTCAGCCCTCCCCTGGTCACTGGCCCCACTCATGGAGCCTGAGGGTGGAGACCTCTTCCCTCCTAGCTTGTGCGCAGAGAAGGGAAGCATGATCCCTTCAAACGCTCGTTCAAATGTAGTCCTGGACCAGGAGAATCAGCATCCCCTTTGAACAGCATCACCTATGAACTGGTTAGAAATGCAAATTGTCGGGCCCCACTCAGGGCCTTTGAGGGTAGGCCCAGTGATCTGGAGGTCAGCAGGCCCCTCTAGGCCATTCTGATTCAGCATAAATTTGAGAGCCACCGTGCTAAAAGCCAGATGAGGTTACTATTGCCTTAAGAAGGAGGACAGTAGCTGCTGGGACGTCTTACACCATATTAACACTGAAAATAATGACAAGATAGGAGTTTGAATGGGGAAAGAAATGTGACTCTATAAGTACACGGTTTAAAGGAGCACTTGTATCAAATTCTTTAGGGAATATGTTAACTAAAAATCACTCTTACAGTTTTTTGAATGAGGAAATAATGTCATTGCATGAAACTTATTTTCATGTCGTCTAGTTTGCTCAGAAGAATTAGTGCTAATGACCCTGGGTCAGGTAGTGGTTGTCCTTCACTGATCGCCTGTTGTGCACTAGGCACTTCCTGGACAGCTTTCCTTTACTCCTGCGGCTCGGTGTTCACATGTGCAAATGGGCCCCAACACGGTAGGGGCCTGGATGGTGGAAGAACCAGCTGGGAATTCAGGTCTGTGTGATTTTGAAGGCAGTGCACTTCCTCTTTCATCTTACCACAGATCTGCTAAATCTCAAGGGAGGTGGGACTATTTTTCCGCAAGGCTCTCTTCATCATTACGTTCTGCGCATTTGACGGCTATCACCTTTCTGTTGAGTTTTTAAAAATTGTAAAAGTGGAAAATTGGGTCTTTAGTTTGACCTATCTGGGCTTCTGCCATTTGCAAAATTATTTCTGTTTCTATGTTGCACTTAGTGTTTAATCTGTCTTTCTTTCTTTCGTTCAGAACTCACTGATTGCCAGTGTAATTAAAATGTGATTAGGCTGTGATTACTCAAAAGCTGCTCTGGCTTCTCAGCCACATCACTGTAATGGCTCCGAGAGCTTCTAGGGCAGCAGAGATTTTCCAGGAAGGGGAGCAGAGAGACATTTCATTTTTGTAATGGTGGGGCTCCTAATGCACCAGGCTCCCTGAGGAATGCAGCAGGAATGGGATCCACAGAGCAGGAGGGTGCAGCTCCATGGGAGCTAAACACCAGTGGTTTACTCGAGGGCAAAGCCTCCTAATGCACTTGGGGTCCAATGCTCATCCCACTTCAGCACCTGTTTGTAATTCCTATGGGTTTTTCCTTTTTCTTTCCCCCCACAATGGTGTTATCAGAAGTAAAGTGGAAGTCACTCTGAAATAAGCTAATTTATACTAAAGTATGAGTGACTGAGAACTAGGAAGCATGGAGGCAATTGTTTGATATTTGGAGTTTTAGGTGGTATAATAAAGAGAAGTCAAAGGGTTTTGGTAATTTTGAGCTGTGTGGGGTTGGGGAGGCAATTTGTGGGGTTGGGGAGGCGAGGACAAGGATTCTGTCCTTGTTGTCAGCTGCCTGAAGCTGTTATTGATTTACCCAAATGCTCCTTTTGCTCTTTTTTGAGGGTATTCTGAAGTTTTCTGAAAGCTCCAAACCCAGATCCATCCATTTCTCTCTCCCTACCTCCCACTGGTCTTTTCTCAGAGCAGGGACAAGGGAAATCAAGCAGTTCTGGGTAGAAATTATTTGCAGATTGAAGGTGTTTGTGAGTTAAACGTTAGTAAATTAAGAATGATATTTTCCCCTCCGTTGTACAGAGGGAATTAGAGGTGGGTAATGGAACAGATTATTGAAGTTAGGAAGATTCAGTTGGAAAACTCAGTTTGGGTTTCTCACCAGAAGGCTGTGGAGCCCCTGGGGTTTTGGGGTCATTTCAGGGAGTCTTTTGGTGTTTTTGTATTCTGTGCACTCTCTCCAGACTGACTAAATAATGTCACACTCGTATGAGATACTACTACTTTTCAAATATACATAGATGCTATAGGGTTTATAAAATATAAATTAATTGAACTGCATTCCAGAATCTAGAGCTGCTGTGGGTCATTATTTGTTGTCAAACTATAATTTTCAAGAAGGCAAAATCATCATTCTCAGGTACATCTAAACTGAGCACAAATCACAGATTTTCTTCAACTCGTTAATTAATGAGGGAACCACCTAGCTGTGGTTATTACCGGTTCAAAGCATCTGAGAAGCTAGGATAATCAAAGATAATTTGATTGCTGAGTTAAATATAAAATTAGTGTCTCCAGATTATAAATCCTTGAAGTTACATGTTCTACTGGACAGAAATTTTTCTACCTTTACTAAACAAAAATCTGTAAGTTAATGAGTAACTTGACTAATTCTGGTATCTTTAATCAGTAGTAAGCAGTGAGGGTGCCTGGGTAGCTCAGTTGGTTATCTGCCTTCAGCTCAGGTCATGACCCCAGAGTCCTAGGATCCAGTCCCGCATTGAGTTCTCTACTAGGTGGGGAGTCTTCTTCTCCCTCTGCCCCTCCTCCCCTGCCCTGCTCCTGTTCATGCCCCCCGCCTTGCGCATGCAAAAAATAAATCAAATGTTAAAAAAAAATAGTAAACAGTGAGATGAACTTTCATCCTCTAGACCAGGGGCCAGCATACCTTTCCTCTAAAGGACCAGATATTAATAATGTTTCAGGCTCTGTGGGCCATAGTCATGTCATGACATATTTTTGTCCCTCTCCTCCTCCCCTTTCTCCTGGGTAGTACAAAAGTAGGCTATGGGCTGGATTTGGCTTATGAGTCATTGCAGTATGCTGGCCCCTACCCTAGACAGTCCTTGGGTGGCCATTCCTCCATAGGACATGAAAGGACAGGCTGCCTGCCTCTTCTGTTTTCCAAGTGTCACATTCGTTTTCTGAAGGTACTTTTTCAAAGAGTAAAATCAGAGCACCATTGCTGTTTCGTTGGGTAGGGGTAGGGGTGGTAAAGTTCTGATATGAAAAAATTCTGCATATTAGAAAGGTTGGAACCATTTTCCTATGTTCAAAGAAGGACTCGTTTTGTTGGGAGAGGGAAAGGGGGAAAGTTGCTAGTTTCAGACTATGTTTAATTCTCGCTTTCTAGAGGGACATGGTGGTTTAGGCAATGTTGTCTAACTTTTCTATGCAGGTCAGCATTTTAAAAATGATTTGAGGGGCCCCTGGGTGGTGCATTTGGTGGTTTCTGACTCTTGGTTTTGGCCCAGGTGATGGTCTCAGGGTCAGATGCTCTTGGCCAGTGTCAGGCTCCTGTCTGCTTCTGTTTGAGACTTTCTCTCCTCCCTCTGCCCCTCTACCCTGTGCTCACATGCTTTCTCTCTCTTAAAATAAATAAATAAAATCTTTTAAAAAAGTGATTTGCCTTGACTCAAACTGTCTTTTCTATCTACGTGAAAAGGGGTCTGCACATCTTTTGGGAGTGTGTACACTGATGCTGTTTTTTTAGAAGGGGCCCTCTGAGAACTTGGAGAAGAATCAGTAGTAGCTTGTCTGTTAGGTTTATTCACCTTCGTGTTCTCTTTGGAAGCAAATACTAATTGAGATTTCTTACCTGTTGAGTTTTTGCAAATGTGTTGAGAGAGATGCTCTCTTTTGCTGTCAGTTCCAGCAGGAGATCTTGAGTAATGCATGGGGTGGTTGCTTGTATTGATAAACATGGTTAATTTTAATTTAGGACCAAGATTTATGCTAATCTTTTCCCTCTTTAATTCATTTTTATGATTATGAGTATACACTGAATTGTTTTTAACCAAAGAGAGGAGAAATGCCTCGGGGGGCTTAATGACATGTTTGGGCATGTGGACTGTATGGATCTGTCCCTTTCTTTGTCTACTTGTTTTGTCAACCCATTGGCTGTGTTGGTATCCAAGCAGTGTGTCATTGTACGACCTGGCTTGACATGGACATTGCTCATTAAAGAGTCTGTTCAGTTAGTTAAGTCATTGTTTTGGGGGAACAGTGCATGGTGGAGGGAAGCCTTGGTTGGGGTGTCATGTCCTTTATTTCATGAAAATTCTAAGAGAGCAGCTTCATTTCGGGAGACCAATACTGTATCTCAAGCTGAAGAATTGGGCTGTGATACAGATGATTCCAGAAGAGTTTTAAAAACCAACCAGGGCCAAGCAACCTGAAAAGTTCTCTGCCTGCACTCTCCCTCGCTTACTGGGTAGGGCAGGTTCTTAGTGTTAGGGGACAACAGGGAGGGCAGACCAGAATAGGGTTCCTGGTAACTATCTCAGAAACAAAGTGCCAGGCAAAACGATTGTCATTCACAGTTGTTTTTGCCTAGATTCTGGTTTTGAACTTGGGTTTGTTTGTTTTTTGTCATCAATTGGTATGACAGCAACAAAAACTTAATGATGGGAAAAACAATCCCCTCTAAGTCATATCTTTCTTTTCTTTTTTTAAAGATTTTATTCATTCATTTGACAGAGAAAGATACAGCGAGAGAGGGAACACAAGCAGGGGGAGTGGGAGAGGGAGAAGCAGGCTTCCCACCAAGCAGGGAGCCCAATGTGGGGCTCGATCCCAGGACCCTGGGATCATGACCCAAGCTGAAGGCAGATGCTCAACGACTGAGGCACCTAGATGCCCTGAGTCATTTCTTTTTTTAATAATTATTTTACTAACTTTAACTTTATACTTTGGTAGGTGGTTTATAAAATATATACAATGTAAGATATAAAAACACAGGAAGAAATGGAGTGAACAGAACTATTCTCTAATTTACACATTTATTTATAAATTCAGCAAATACTTATGACATGCCTGTTGCATGCTGAGCCACCATTTTCTGTGCCAAGAACATTTCAGTAAACATAACAGACCAACTTCCTATCCTTATGGAGCTATATTCTAGCCAGAGATAAAGGGGATAGACAATAAATAAATGCACAGGTGGGTTTGGACATGGCAGGAGTTACTTCATGTTATCAGTCAATAATAAAGCAAGGTTGGGGGGAGGTTAGGGGTCAAGGTGGGAGTGGAAGGGAGAGTTGTTCTTTTGTAACTTGGTACAGGAAGACCTCTCTGAGGTGACATTTCATCCACGACCTCAGTGAAGTGAGGGGTAAGTCTTACGACATCTGAAAGAAGAGTTTCAGAGAGGGAACAATGAATGTAGAGGCTTGAAGGCCAGAACACGCTGGGTGTGTTTGAGGAGCAGCCAGGAGGCAGGAGTAGCAGGGGTGCAGTGAAGGAGAAAGTGGGAGTAGCTGAGGTGGAGTGAGAGGTAAAGAGGGAGTAGCTGGGGTGGAGTGAGAGGGAAAGACAGAGTAGCTGGGGTGGAGTGAAGGGGAAGCAGGAGTAGCTGGGGTGAAATGAGGGGGGATTTGGGAGGAGGTGGGCTTCATAGATCTTTGTAAAAGGAAGAGTTTACTCTGAGATACAGGATGAGGTATAATTTGACTTCCATTTAAACGCCACTGTGACAGCCATACTGAGAATAGTCAGTAGAGGGGAAGGAAGGAAGCAGAAAGCCCGGATAAGGGGGTGTTGTAAAAATTCAGACAAGTGATGATCGTAACTAGGATCACACATTACTAGTGGAGGTGGTAAGAAGAGATTGGATTCTGGATATATTTTGAAGGAAATGTTGACAGGATTGGCTGATGGATTGGATGTGTGTAAAGAGCATGAAAAAACCTGAAGTTGTTGTAACTTGCATGTCAACTATACTTAAAAAATGTATCAGAAAGGGAAAAAAAAAAGATGTATGTGAGAGAGAAGTCAAGATTGTGTCCTGCATGGAAGAATGGAATCCCCATTAACTGAGATAGATGAGTAGAGAATGCCCAGCAAACTGGAAATGAAAGGGAGCTTCCTCCACTGGAGCTTCCTCCACTGGACAGCATCTACAAAACATCATGCGGAATGGTGACAGACTAAATGCTTTTCCCAAAAGACCAGGAATAAGACAGGGATGTCCATTCTTTCCATTTCATTCTTTCTTTCCTTTTCTTCTTTTCTTTCCCTCTTCTCTTCCTTCCCTTCCTTCCCTCCTTCTCTCTCTCTCTCTCTCTCTTTCTTTCTTAGGGAAGGGGGCAAGGGGCAGAAGGAGAGGGAGGATCTCAAGAAGACTCCCTACTGAGCACAGAGCCTGATGTGGGGCTCCATCACAGGACCCTGAGATCATGACCAGACCTGATATCAAGAGTCAGATGCTTAACTGACTGAGCCACCCAGCCACCCCCACTCTTGTCATTTCTATTTAGCCTTGTAACAGGACCTTCTAGCCAAGGCAATTAGGCAAGAAAATGAAATAAAGGGCATCCAGGTTAGCAAGGAAGAAGTATAACTTATCTCTTTCTGCAGATGTTACAATTTTGTATATAGAAAATCCTAAGGAATCTACTAGAAACTATTAGAACTAATAAGTGGGTATAGCAAGATTGTAAGAAACAAGATTAATATACAAAATCCAATTTTATTTCTGTGCATTAGCAAAGAACATTCAGGAAATTAAGAAAATCATTCCATTTACTATCATGAGACTAGATGAGATCACCCAAAGAGAGCGAAAAAAATCAGCGTAGAGAAAAGAAAAAGTCTGTGGTCTGAGCTCCAGGTCATCAGTGTTTAAAGGTCAAGGAGGTGAGGATGAGCCAATGAGTCAGCTAGAGAACCAAGAGACCGTCATGGGCTGGGGGCAAATACTTGAGGAAGAAGGAGGTGATTAGCAGTGTGTGGTGTGGTGAGGGAGGGTAGGTGGGGACTCGCCATTGAGTAAGTAGAAGAACCTGGGTGAACAGCAAGGGAAACAAGGAATGAGTGAGAGAGGGTTGAGGGAAAGGGTCTGTCCAGAAACAATACTTTGGAAAATGGAATAAAAATAGAGCACTAGAAAAATGAATATGGGAGCCCATTTTTTCCTTATTAGATTTCACAAACACACTATTATGAAAGTTTGCAAGAAGGTGCTCAGTTTCTATACCTGTCTTGTCATAGCCTGTAAGAGTTTGCAGAGTGGACTGGTACCCACTCTGTGGGTCCATGGAATCCACTCTGTGTTGCGTGGGTCTAGCCCAGGCAAGGGGAGCCTGAGCTGAAATTAATCAGGAATGGGTATGTACCGAATTCTCTGATAGACAGCAGGAGGCACTTGTTAGAGAATAAACATTGGTCTTGCACTCAAAGGCTATATATTTCCCTGTTCAGAAAGAACAAAGTCTGAGTTTTGGTCCCATATAGTTTATTGTGAGCAAGTCAGAAACCACAGGAAGCCTATTCTGAAGCGTTATCCCTTTCTATAAATGACAACAGTTATCTGCTGTCTTCCTCATAATCCTGACATTTGTATGGTATTTTAGTCTGAATTGCTCATTTACGCTTTATACAACCCTGTGAAGTGGGTGGATTTTTCGTCTCAGTGAAGAAATGGACTCGGAGAGAGGAAACAGCTCCTCCATCCTCATGCTGCTTAAAAATGATAGAGCTGGGACTGCCCCTTTAGACCATGAGCTTGCCACCATACTCGACTGTGGGATTTCGAATTCTCTTCCAGATAGGAATTAAATGCCGGCTGTGCTTGGATAGTTTATGTCCTGTGTTATTATGAATTTGCAGGTTGAAGTTGGTGAATATGTGTGGGTGTGTGTTCTTAGTATAGCAAGGTAAAGAGACTGCCTTTCAATGTAAGCAGTTGCTGGGTTGCACCATTGTTGCCTTTCATTTCTGATCAGAAGTGCTCTTGGTTTCTAGAAATGCTGCCTTGTAACAGAGTTGTTTCCTCTTTCATAGTGTATGAATTATTTGCATTCATCAGTCACATGGGAACATCTACAATGAGTGGCCATTATGTTTGCCATATTAAAAAGGAAGGAAGGTAAGTCATTTTTAGAAAATCGATGATATCTATGTTTTATTGAGCATCTACATATGCTAGGCTCTCAGTGAGGTGTTGCACATATCCCATTGGTTCTCACGATGGTTTTGTAAGGATTTACTCTCAAAGCCATTTTATACATTAAGACCCTGAGGCTCAGAGAAGCTGAGTAGCGGTAACTTAGCCCGGAAGTAGCCATGTCAGAGCTGGCATTCAAAGCCACTCCCAACCATCTTACCAAAGTGACTTCCTAAAATAAAGATGCGTCCTGCAGCAGAATGTGTGTGTGTTTGGGACCTCCATAGGATTGCCAGTTTTAGCCCACAAAACAAAAAAATCAGGCGCCCTGTTAAATTTGAATTTCATATAAACAATGAATAACTTTTTAGTATAAACATGTCTTAAATATTCCCTGTGATGTATTTATACAAAAACTTATTTAATGTTACTTCCCTGCCATATAAACTTGACTGGGTATCCTGTGTTTTATCTGGCTTCCTTACACATCCATTCTTTTGCCCTATTGTGGTCTTGCAGTAGGTGTCTTGGGTCTGTAGGTAGAATCGCTGGATGTGTGGTGAGCCGGGAATGAACCATTTACAGGATGTAAGGCTGCTGCTCTCTTCAGGACCTTCTCCTTGGGGCTCTAGCCCCACTGAGCCCTCTGGTTTCTCTTCTGTGAGCTCCTCTCTGAGCAGCCTGAGACTGGAGAAACCTAGAAACTTGCCGGATGCCGGAGAAACCTAGAAACTTGCCCTGTCCTGGTGGGACATTGACTTCTCATGCCATGCCACACACTGTGGGAGACACTGGTTCCCACCGTGGACTTAAGTTGTGCTCCCTTTTGGTGTGTCTTTTAGTGTTGTCTTAACTTGATTAATGAAATAGTTGAGCACAGGCTGATTGATAGTAAATTCTTTTTATTACCAAGCATGATGCTCTTTTCAAAATACTTTTCCTAAGAAAAATGCTTAATTATAATTCAAAAAGCAATAAAATTTATGGTAAGGAATTTGTAAAATTCAGAAATAGAACAAAGAATATGTCGTTTGAAAACTTAAAGATAATCATTATTTATGTTTTGATACATTTCTCTTTTATTATTTTCACTGGGAAAGGGTGTACATTTGTATACACGTATATCATACATACAAATGTACATAAGCATTTATAGCTTTTCTAAAAGCTTAAAGTATGCACACGGCACATACACTTTTTTTAACCCTGTTCCCACGTCATACTATATTATGAGTATTTTCTCACTTTACCAAATATTTTCTGAAGACATTTTAATAGTTGTGGGATGGCTCACTTGCATGGCTCTTTACTTCTTATTTTGACCTAGTTTTACACCTCAGGCTGAAATAAACACCGCCGTACGTGATTCTTTGACTTAATTTCTGAGGCCATCTGTAGACTTCTACAAAAGGGATTTTGAGACCAAAGGGCTTAAAATGTTTGGCGACTCTTTTCGTAACTACCTTTTGATGGCGCTCAAGAATAAAAAAGGCAGTTACAGTTTCCCACCAGCATTCTCTCTTTTTATACAGTAGGCTTGAGTTTGGTTATCTTAAAACAACTTGCTGAAGTATGGCACAGTAACTTGTTTTCGGCAAAGCTTTCTGGGACTGACTGAAATCCATCGAGTTCTTCTGTCTTTTGTTTTCAGGTGGGTGATCTACAATGACCACAGAGTGTGTGCCTCAGAAAGGCCCCCCAAGGACCTGGGCTACATGTACTTTTACCACAGGGTGCCACGCTGAGCCTCAGATGCGTCAGTCAGCGAGAGGAAGCCACACGCCTTTTTAATTTGCCAAAAAAAAAAAAAAAAAAAAAAGCAAGCAGAAGTTGGGACAACCAGACATGAAGGAATACATGGGGTATTTATAGTTTATTTAAAGAACATCATTTGACGCTTTCTGAAATAGAACTGGGAAGAAATTTCTATTAGTGATGATACACTACTGTAGATAGTTTTTCTTTTTATAAATGTTCAAGGAGAGGATGATTTAAAAAAAAAAAAAAAGTATTTATATTGCTGGTGGGGGATCTGCCACTGTCACACCAAAAAATGGGAAGTGCCGCCAGCCCTCTATTATGATTTGGGGGCCAGTGGTGTGGCCTCACCTGCCCCCCCCCCAGTAAATGAAAAGCCCATTTTTGTTTCATATCGAAAATCAGTAATGGGGATGGGCTTTATTTGTGACACAATTTTTTCATTATACACAATTTCTGACCTATCCATGTATAGAAGATTAGAGCATCTGCAGTGAAAGGTATTTTTAATTTAATCATATCGAAAATCATAACGTGATTGTGTGAGTGTGTGAGGGTGAGACCGTTGTTGTCAACCAGGAAATCTGTGCCGGGCTGGTTTTTAAAGGTTAAAGCAGTTGGTATTAAGGATAGCTGGGAAAAGCGAGTAACTATTTTAAAGAAACTATAACTCAGGAACAGTTTTAAAAATTGGCTCCCTGCTTAGATTTTCAGGCGTAAAAAGGGCTGAGTCGTCCCTTTAAGTGCTGTCGAGAATTCACCGGGGTTTGTGACATTTGGTGAAATAAGGCCAGATGCCCCCGGCAGCACAATATTGTTCTTTGCCAAACAAAGGTAGGTAAATTCTGGTTCTCAGCAGCCCTTCCCGCTAAGGCATAGTGTGTACTTTTAGTTAAAATAGCTAATCTTACCATAACATGTAACAACTCCCTGGAATCAAAGTGCCCCAAATTTGTCCGTAATTTTCTTGTCCCTGCACTCTTTGCCTGCCTCCGTTTCTCCGTTTTCCTGGGGCTAGAGTCTCCTCTTGGCCCTCTCTTGGCTAATCACCTCCCAAATAGCAGTGTGATCTTGGGTGCCTTAAGGGCCTCGGGTGCAAAGAAACTTTTTAGGACATTATGAAAGACCATCTTTTCCATTTTGGTATCTTGGTATTTTTATTGCAACCTGGGATTAGATCAGAGTTTCAGATGCGATGAAAAAGTACAACAAAAGTGGTTTAACGTCTTCCTGCAGCGCTGTACTGAATTCCAAGGTCTCTGGAGTTTCTATTTCAGATTGGCCAGTCAAATGAAGAAGGATCTATTGCAATCTGCTTAACATGCATTTGATTGGTAGCAAGGATCTTTCTAGAAACTGTAGGAAAATAAAGTCGAACCAGCTGGGTAAAATGCCACGCAGACGATTGATTACAACATGGTGAGCGGTGAAGAGTCAGGATTCTGGGTATGATCAGGGCCCTTCTCTGGGGAGTTCAGCTACACCGTGTGTTTGTGAGGGTTGCTGTGCCCAATGCCCAGGGCCAAGATGTGGGTGCTGCCCCTAGATGGGAAAGTCTCTCATCTTCCCTGTGCCTCATTTTCCTTATCTGCACAATGACACCTGCTCTCTCTTTGAGAATATGGTGAGATTCGATACAATGACCTGCGAAAGAGTAGCACGTCGCGTGCCACGTGGGTTCTAGTAGAGTGTTCTCCCTCCTTCTCTCATCTGATCTTTTCTTCAATTTGGGAACAAATACAATTGGCATAAGGAGGGAGCTCATGGTGCAGTAATACTCTCTTTACTCGGGTTGTGGCCACTGATGTCCTCTTTTAATGTTGATTTGGATATCCTAAAACAGCCCCTCCCTGTCACATGAATCTCTGACTCCTGTAAAAAACCCCACGCTAAGCAGCCTTACAAAATCCAGTCACCTTAGGGCTGAGTGTCATGGAAAAATGACTCCAAACACACGTCAACAATGACTTGTTCTCAACACTTTTACAAAGCAAAGGCCTTCTACGGGAGTGGGGAGAGGTGGTTATTGGGGATTTGGAGTGAAATGTGGATGAAGATAGCATGTGTATTTTGAACAAAATAAAAATTTTGGTATAAAACTTTGCAAAATGGCGTAAAATCAGTATAAGACTATAGGCTAGATATTATTTAATTTCATTAACTAGAAAAATAAACTTAGCCCTTCCGATGCCTAAACATATTGTAAGAAAGTATACTATGGCTGCCTTTTTTTTTCCTGCCTCACAAAACAAAGGGCTATTTCTACAAGGCAAAGTTTTGTATATGTGCTATTCTTTACTTCAGATTGAGAGTTGGGGAAAAACTAGAGCAAATAATGGGTTTCTTTCTTGCTTAAAAGTGTATTTATATGTATACCTTCATATATACAAGGTAGGTTTCCCTGGAATAAAAGTCTGGAACATACTGCTCCATTTTCACACATATGTTGACGAGATTAATTGTGACTGAAAACTGGAATAACGTGTAGATTTTGTCAACTATCAGCCTGTGAGGAGTCCTCTGTGTGAGGTGCGGTGGTATCCTTGTGAAATTCTCACTGTGTGTGGGTGTATGTATGAAAGAGTGTACTTTTTTTCTCCTGTAAATATCTTTTGATATCCATTTGTGTCAAATCCCAATGAATGTGTCTTTGGAAAATGTATCAAAGTTTTTATTTTGTCAATTCATCTAAATGCCCATATAACTAATTAGAAATCCAGTTTGGTTCAGATTGGGATTTTTTTTTTTTTAAGGGCAAAAAGCATGCAGAAAGGACTAGTGGAAGAATCATATTTTAATGCCACTTTACATCAACATTGCTTCAGTGCTTTGAACAGACTTGGCTGTTTTCTTTCAACTATAAGAGAATGTGCCTGCCATTTCTCTGTGCTCACTTTGGGTTGTAGAAGCCTACCCCCAGTCGCTTTAGCCTGTGACTCCCAACATCTTTTATTTCCAAGACCAGCAAGGCCCACTGAGCTGCGCACTCACCCCTTGCCTTGGGCCCTTTACCTCTCTGGGCTTTTTTCTTTACAGTGAATGCATTAAGTTGGATAAGCTCAGAAGTCCCTTACTGCCCTAACATTCTATTCTATTTTTATTTTCCTGCAGTTACCACGGGGGCCAGAGGTGGGGATGTGAGGGATCCTATAGGGGTCTGTTGTAATGTGTTGGTTCGTTGCAGCTCGTACACCCGAGCTTATAGAATGTGTCGTTTTTAGTGTCTGCACTCAACCCCTCTGCCCACTTTCTTGGGTAATTATTCTACTTTTTTCCCATTCTTGAAATGCTTCACTTCTCAGTCCACGAGATACCTTGTCTCCATCCCCTTCAAAAATGAAAAACCTATTTAGAACACCTTCTGCGATGAAAGACCTCAGAACCACTTTCGGCTAAACCTGTAACATTTATAGAATATGTTCTTACTCAAATTCAGTTACAGCTAGGATCCCCAAATAAGTATGGAGAAAGTTGTCTATCACAGAAAGGATATCTTTCCTCTTGTAGGCATTACTGTTGCTAAATCGCATCACCTATGGAGTCCTGGGGAGGTGGCAGGTGACGAGAAGGACTAGGGGAAAGGATCAGATGAAATGTGATTGTACTCGTCACCTAGGTCATACATCCTAGGTTACAGAGTAAGATTCCGTACTCTTAAGCCGGGGTATAAGAGCACCTACCCAGTACGGTGAAGATTCCCTACTCTGTAAATGTCTTGAAAGAGATCATATTAAACCTCTCCAGGTCTGTGCTATTTGGTGCAGTCATCAGTAGCTACGTGTGGCTCATGACCTCTTGAAATTGGGCTTGTCCAAATCGAATTTGTGCTGTTCACGTAAAAAAAACAAAAACAAAAACAAAAACAAAAAAACCAAAAACACACCAGACTTTCAAGGCTTGGTACCAAAAAAAGGGAATATAAAATATTTCATCCATATTTTATATTTTTTACATGATAATATTTTAGATAAATAAGGCATTATTAGATTTCACTTTTGATTTTTTAAAAATCTGGCTACCCAAAAATGCTGTGGCTTGCTTTGCACTTGGACAGCACTGCTCTGGACTGTAGATGGTGTGGGTTAGGCAGTGAGGTGCTCCATGTGGAAGGTCCTTCTCCCAAGCATCCAGATAGACAGAAACAGTGTACATACTTTTGCTGGAGTCAGGAGCCCTGTGAGAGACACAGAATGCCTTCTGGAAAGCAGAAGATTTCCTTGTGTCAAAACCAGTATGTTTAAGACACCACTTAAAAAACAGAAACAAATGAACCCCAAACCTCATTCCTTCAGCTTTGCATAGAAGCTGCTAACTTTGCACTCATTTTTCCAGCATCTTCCACATGCCAAGGATGTTGGCAACAGGAGAGTGTTGGGCATATTTGCTTCACTTTAGGCAACATTCTCTTGTGGTCTCCCCTCCCCCAGGTATTGTCTGGTCTGTTCTGAGCTGGGTGTGTTGACATACGGTATAAATCTTGCCACTCCTGTCGGCCTTGGCAGAGGCTGAGCCTGTCGCCTGCGCCCACCTGCCCAGCAGATTTTGATGCTGGCTCCTGAAAGAGTTTGTATTTATTTTATTTTGCACTAGTCACAGTTGTTGTTAAAATATCTCAACTGTTTGGGGAGAGCATTGCCTGTGATGGAAAGAGAGATGGATGATTTATTGCTTCAGTTGTTTTAAATTAAAGGCTATTCTCACAATCTGAGGTCCCTTTACGGCTCTTTTTTCTTTTGCAAAATGCCAAGTAAACTGATTCTGCCCTTTTCAGGTTCTCATCCATCAGTGGAACAGGTAACTTGAGACAGTGACTAATTTTATTTCTTTTTAGGGTTTCTTTCTATGGGCACCAGGGCCGCCTCATTCCCATCAGTAGTGGAACGTCAGCAATGATGTAAGACGTTACTTCCTGGGGGTGGAAGGGACCGAAGTGGGGAAGAGTCTGATGTCTTTTAGACTTACTCTACTGGGTGTACAGTTGAATACTGGAGTCAGTTGGGAGCCTTCTGTGGTTCTCTGACTCAGTTTTTGGTAGCTTCCCTAATGCAGGGGCAAGCACACTCAATACTGATTGCACCAAGGGATTTCAGCATTTCCGTGGCATCATGTTTGTAGGGTGTATGAGTTTCCTGTTGCTGCTGTAACAAATGGTCATAATTTTAGTGGCTCAAAGGAGCATGTTAGGTGAGATGTCTGAAAATGGGTCTTACAGAGTTAAAACCTCAGTAGTGGCAAGGAAGCTCCATGTGAGAATCCATTCCTTGCCTTTTCCAGCTTCTGGAAGCTATTCTCCTTCTTTGGCTTGTGGTGTCCTAACAACATGGACATTACTTAGTGTCTGCTTTCATTGTCATAGACCCTCTGAAAGGCTCTCCTACTCCCTCTTAAAAGGATTTTTTGATTACATGGGGTCCATCCAGATAGTCCAGAATAATCTTCCTACTTCAGGATCCTTAAATTAATCACATCTACAATGGTTTTTTTTTTTTTTTTTTTTTTTTGACATGTAAGGTTAATATTCACTGGTTTGGGGCATTAAGGTGTGGACATCATGGAGGAGGCATTATTTTGCCTACCATATAGGCTACGCTTATTACTACTTAAAAATGTCCATGCAATACTTAAATGTTTTTAAGGAATCAATCTACATATTTTTAAAAATCCCAGGAAAATGACCAGCATCAGCATGGTGCCATAATGTTTGGGTGAGAAGAGAAGAAGGAAATGATGAGGATGGGGGATTTCCTCTGACTCAATAACTAAAGTTTTTAGGACAATGTCTGCGAGTCAGCTGCTGCTTACATTCACTGGCTATGTCCCATTATGCCCAATGGAAGTGTTTACCAGTGTGTGTGTGCCCTGTTTGAACCTAAGGTCCTGCTTGTTTAATGTGGTCAGTGATAAACCATTTATAGGGGGGAAATCGAATAGGAAAGCAATGAGTAATTCTCATCCTCATGCAACCAAGTATTTAAAAACTTCCTAGGAAGAGTCTTTTGGTGAGGTAGGGGGCAGGGTGATAAAATGGCAAGAGTGGAGGCAAAGAGACTTGCCTTCAAGTCCTGTTTCTAGCCCAGACTAGTTATGTGACTTTGTTAAGTACTTAATATCCTGAAACATAATCTGGGCATCTATGCAGTAGGCATGATAAAAATGTGAAAGGAGTTATGTAAAACATCTGACGGTCTGGTGGCACAGGATATTTTTACTGTGCTAGTTTATGCCACTATTTTAACCCCATCGCACTTTGACCCTATGGAGGGAGAATTGACCCTTTGTTTCAGACTAGAAATTTTTTTTTTTTTTAAAGAATCAGAATTATACCAACATCAATGACTTTTTTTCCCAAAGGATTTTACTAATTTTATTAATCCAGTTTATTTTGTTAATCTATATAGCATGGTTCATCATTCAATACATATTAAACATCTATATGCCAGGCATTGTTTTTTTTTTAATGTATCAGTAAGCAAAGTAGACATGACTCTTTGCCCTTGTTGAGTTTATTTTCTAACAGGGAAAGCTAGACACTAAACAAGGAATAAGTAGCTTATATAATATGTTAAAAGGTATTACGTGCTATGGAAAAAAGGAACAGCAGAAGGGGGGTGGGAGGTGCAGACTGTGGTACTAAATAGGGTACTCTCTGAAGGCATCATCTGGTGGTGAGATTTGAACCAAGACTTGAAGGAGGTGGAGGAATCATCTAAATGGGTATTTGGGGGAAAGATATGCCTGGCACAGGGACACACTGGAGCAGAGGCTCCAGGGTGGGGGAGCATACTTATTATGTCAGAGAAGCAGCAAGGGGACCAGTGTGGTTTGAGAGAAGAAAACCAAGGGAAGAGTAGTGAGAAAGGAGTTTGGAGAGAGGCCAGATTGTCTGAGCCAGGAGGCCATTGGAAGGGCTTGACTCTAGAATGCCATCAGGAATCATTACATGGTCTTGAGCAGAGCACTAATCTGATCTGACTCAAGTTCTAGGAGGTTGGTTTTTGTCTGGAGTAGATGACAGGAGGGCAAGGATAAAAGGTCGGATAGGATGATGGCTCACATGGATGGGGTGGTAGCAGCAGAGTTAGCAAGGATGGTTAGATTCTGGATACATGTGAAAATAAAGCCAGTAGGATTTCTTGATGGGCAGGATGTGGCATGTGAGGGAGTGAGACCTCAAAATTTTTGCTCTGAGCAACTGAAGAATGTAGTTGCAATCAACAAAGATAGGGAAGGCTTGGTGGGATTGGAGGGTGGTGATGGGAAAAGATGATCACAAGTATATTTGGGGATGTGTGGAATTTAAAATGCCTATTAGACCTCCATGGTTGGTGTCGAGTGGGAAGCTGGATATATAAGTCTGGATTTTGAGAGGGAAGTCTGGACTGAAGATATAAAATTGGGAGTTGTTGGTAGCTAGATGGCATTTAAACCAGGGACTGAGTCTAATTACCAATGGAGGGAGACAAGAAAAAGAATTGGTCCAGGGACTGAGTCTCTCAATATAAGAGGTCAAGGAGAAGATGAGCCAGCAAAGGAGACTGAGAGGCGTGAATACCAAGGTGGACAAAAACCAAGAGATCTGTGCCTGGAAGTGGAAGCCAAGGGAAGACGGTGTCTTAAAGAGGCAAAAATTATCAAATATCAAATAATGATGATAGGTTAAGTCAGATGAGTTGACTGCAAGATTGATCTACTTGGAGGCCATTGCAGAAGGTGAATGCAAACAACTCTGAGGAATTTTGCTACAAAGAGAAGGAAAGAAATGGTGGTGCCTGACAGGAAGATGTAGGGTGGAAAGATAAGAATCACTGTTTGCTCTCCCTTGAGCAGGAAGAGGTAATGGATTCTGGTGCCCAGTGGGAGCTGACTTTGGACAGGCAGGGGCTGGGGAGCCTGTCTGTGGGGACAGGAGGAAGGCAGAGACCGGAGTGCAGCTGTGGCTGTGAAGAGATGGGAGTGCTGAGAGTCTGAGAGTTCTGTCCTACCTGCTTTAATTTGCTCAGGGAAGTAAGAAGTGAGATCCTCAGCTTGGAGGGAACATGAATGGGAGAGGTAGGAAGTTTGAGGAGAGAAGAAAAAGTGTGAAATAGTGATTGAGTTGAATTCTCTCTAGGCTGTTATATTTTCCTTTCTATTTTAATGAAATTAGTGTAATTGGTATCAATTCTGTAAATCTTATGAGGGAAGTCTGAGTCATCAGCTTTTGGTATTCATCAGATTTTCCCCTATTAAAACTTTGGCTATTGCAGATTCCCTTTTCCTGTCATTATTTCCACCGGGTCCTCCTTTACCAGGTCAAATTTTGCAACTCTTAATTTTGTTCTTTGGTCATTTTTAAAATCAATAGCAGATTTTACTATGAGCACTCATAGTCATCGTCTTGGTAATTTCTCTCAAGCCTACCTTTCCTGGGTTAATTTTTGCAGTTTTTAATAGTAGATGTGATCTTTAGTCAGTTCTTAATCTGTAAGACATTGATTTTTTTTCACCTGGCACAGTTTTTGCTCTTACGCTCATCATTTGCAGTAATATTAATTATGGCCTGGAAACATAGTAGGGGAAAAGCAGAGGACCTGAGTGCACCTC
Organism: Mustela lutreola; assembly: GCF_030435805.1. Lineage (NCBI taxonomy): Eukaryota > Metazoa > Chordata > Mammalia > Carnivora > Mustelidae > Mustela > Mustela lutreola. The sequence continues at coordinate 121,753,506 of NC_081291.1, read as the reverse complement.
AGGGTTAAAATGGCATAGTAGAAACAATGGCCTAGGGATCTGCCACATGGTAGGTTTCAATAAATGTTAGCTTCCTTTCTTTTTTCATCTCAAGGAACTTGGGCTGAAAGATTGACCTGCCTGGTCTCTACCCTTCTAAGCCCAAGCAGAGGGCCTGCTCAGAATAAAGTGGTTTAGTTCCACAGAGCAAAATACTAGAATCAACCATCCGTTCCCAAAGTGCTGATTCACAAAGATGATTACCAGGCAGCAATATTTAATATGAGGTAGAAGTAAAGAGAAAAATATGTAAGTCCTTGGGAGCCCCAAAATGCTGCACAGGTAAAAGGCATTACCGGAAGGAAGGGTTTTTTTTTTTTTAAATTTTTAATTTTTTATAAACATATATTTTTATCCCCAGGGGTACAGGTCTGTGAATCACCAGGTTTACACACTTCACAGCACTCACCAAAGCACATACCCTCCCCAATGTCCATAATCCCACCCCCCTTCTCCCAACCGCCCTCCCCCCAGCAACCCTCAGTTTGTTTTGTGAGATTAAGAGTCACTTATGGTTTGTCTCCCTCCCAATCCCATCTTGTTTCATTTATTCCGGAAGGAAGGTTTTAAAGAAATGTAAAGAACACTCCAAACTTTGGGCTGCTTTTATGTATATACATGGAGCGAAGCAGCTGTTTTGAGGAAATTAATGTGATTCTCATTTAAAAAGGGGTAAGAGAAGTAAGAAAGGTCTGAGTTACACAAGGGGTGGGGAGAGGCGCTACAATTCACCACTGGGTAGAAATAATAGTGAAGCAGGAAAGACAGACAAACAGCTTGGTTTTTATAGAGGAAAAAATGAACTTCCACCAAGCTTCAGTGCTGACTTCTACCAAGAGGGGACAGTGTGGAGGGAGAAGGGGGTGCTCAGGCTCCCTCTGCAGCTCTCTTCACCCAAACGTGTTCCCTGCGTCATCAGTCTGACCACTCATGGCCTTCGTTAGTAAACATTTTGGACACAGAAATTTCCATCTCAAGGGTTTCCCTCCTGTGCTTGGAGCCAAATCCACACTTTATGTGCTCTGGAAAGGCCACCAACAATCTCTGCCTTTGCCAGGGTACCTCTTAGTCTCTCAGATCCCAGCCCCTGCCCCCTGCCTTGGACTCCCTTCTCCCTGAACACACACCAAGCTCCTTCCTGCCTTGGTACTGTATGCTAGCTCTTGGCTCTGCCAAGAATGTTTGTTCCACTTGGTTGGTTTCTTGTTCAAAGCTCAGCCCAAATGTCACCTTGGGAGAAAGCTTTTCTGATCATCTACAGATAAAGGAGCCACCAGTATCTCTCATAATACCTTATTTGCCTTGTTCTTCTAGCTCTTTTTGGCACAGGACATTCTTATTTGTTAAAGCATTTGTTGATCCCTCACAGAAATCTAAGCTTTCAAGGGCAAGTCTAATTTGATTTACTTACCACTGACCTATATCAGAACCAGTACGTGCACGTAGTAGAACCTTAAATATTTATTGACTGATTAAAAGAAAAAAGAAAAGAAAAAAAGAGAAAAAAAACCCAGATCCTAAAACAAATATATTTTAATACTTTTTATTCTAAAAAAATCACGAAGTCCAATTTCAGGTTAAATATTTTACTCTTAAAAAATTAACAAAGGAGGGAGATTTAAAATTTTGGTTTTATATGTAAAAATGCATTCTTAATTTCCAGATAACTCATGCAAAATCATATGTGGTGATATTCAATAAAAGACTTTTTTTTTTAAACCCATAGTACAAATTGGATTAAAATTTTGATTTGAAGCAGTTCTGATCCCCAAATCCCATTTTGAAAGATTTCTCAAAAGACCTTGAAGCCACAGACAAAGTTTATTTGAAAACATAGTTTAAAATTGCACAAATATAAATACAGTTTAGTAATGTGAAAAAGGGAAGGCATGCTTCCAATAATAGTACAAAAATACTACCTTAATCTTGGTACTTTGTAAATTATAAGCCAAAGGAGTAAATTAAATTAAACACATCAATATGATAAGAAGTTGTTTTTATGGTAGTAGTTTTATTTCAAAGAGCAATGCAATGAAATACTAAGATGAAGCCTTAATATCCAACAGAGTTGTGCTATGATACATAATATTTCACTAAATACACAGATACATTATCACATAATATGCCCATAACTTTTATGCCCCCACCCCATTGTCATTAATTTACTATAGGTCACTTAATTTGGGTTGGTTTTAATTTAAAAACTCAATGTAAACATTTAAAGTTAAATTTTATGTTTGTTACCTATTTTAACTTAAAAATGGAATCCCAAGATTTTAAACATTATTGAGCATAAAGAAGCATCACAGAAGAATTTGTCTCAATATCTTTAGATTAGACTAGATATGCAATATTCATAGATATACAAAATATATAGAAACATCTTTTCTAAATAGTTAATAAATGCTTGTTATAGTTTGTAAAAAGTTTATTAAATTAATCGGGTTTTTTTTTTTTCAACCAATGTAAACAAATCTGGGCAATGAAAGTTGAAGAGGGTTTCAGTGAGGTGATACGTGGGAAACTGAAAGGATGTCGGTAAATTTAGGTTTGCTTTATTTCCTTTAGATATTGGCAATATATTCAATCATGAACATTTCTCACATTGCACAATTCTTTTATGGTATCTATGCAAAATTTTTATATCTCCCAGTGAAAATGTCAGACTACCTAGTTGAGTGCATATGTATATTTCTTACCATTTTTTTCTATTTTGGGTCATATCATTTCCCCTCTCCTGGAAATTCGAAGAAAAAAAAAAAAGACAACATTTTCTTGTTGAGCAACGAACTGCCTGCTGTTCCTTTTTTTTCATCTTAATATTGTTTTGAATGCAGGTTTCTAAAAGTGTCCCCATGAGCTAAAAACCATGGCAGGGTTTTGCTATCACACTCTGCTCATTGCAAGTTGTTTTTCTCTTGTAGAGAAGGTCCTGAGAACACAGTTCTGGGATTGGGGCACTTGTCTCCAGGGTGCATTATTTTGGTATTTCTGCAGAGGTTGCCGGTAGTGGAAACCTTATTCAAGGCAAAATACCACATGAGAGTTTGGTTAACCTCACACTTTAGTTTTTTGGGTTTTCTCCTCTTAACTGTTTAATGCCTCCACATGAGAGTCTTTGCTGCACGTTTGAGGATTTCTGTCTTTGAGCTTACATGTCTGTGTTTGGGGGTATATGGGATGGTGACAAAGCTGTTACTAACAGAAGTTTGTCCTACTGAGTTTTGCTCCCTCCATTCTCTGGTCTTCTTGTCCATATTTTTTTCATAAAACAAGGGTTACAGAAAAAAGCAGTGAGAGGACTTCCAAGTTGGTTCTGAGTGACCATGAAATCACCTCATCATCCCTGAATTTCAGTGTTTTTAGACATAGTTCACTGATTTGTCATAGAAATGGGGCCATGTTGAGGACAAGGATGCAACACCCTACACACACTGCTTAACATTTGTGGAAATTAAGTTCCCCTGTCCACTTTGCCTTATGATGGTTTTCATGTGCCTGACATGACCCTGACTCCCCACCTTTTTTAGAATGTTAGTATTTCTAACTTCCTGAATTTCAGAAAATATTTGAAATGCACTATTCAGAATTTAGAACCCAAATGGGTTCTATGGAGGCAATCAACATACTTTTGTATGGTAGCATTCAGACATAGGGACTTTGTTGGAGTTTTGGATCTGTTGTGCCTCAACTGGTTTTTTAAAAATTGTTTAAATGTTTAAGTACCTGGATTTCTCAGTAGATTCATTTGGCACTGGCGGCAGCATTGCATTCGCCAGATGTGTGAATATCTGTAAAGTTCAGTGTGGTAGCATGAAAACAATCCCGAGGATAAGATATTAAACTCAAATAGTACAACTTTAACGCAAAGTTCATGAAAATGCTTCCTTGTTTGGAAGCCAGGAAAAATAAGCTAACCTATGAGACTTAATCATGCACTGGGTAAATTTACATTCA